>NW_020837959.1:28975156-29256187 GCF_003676395.1 Aethalodelphis obliquidens | reverse complement strand
TGTGTGTGTGTGTGTGTGTGTGTGTGTGTGTGTGTGTGTGTGTGTGTAATATACATGTGTGTGCATGTATGTATATAAATTTATTATAAGGAATTGACTCACATAATTCTACAGGGTGAGTCTGTAGGCTCATGGCCCAGGAAAAGCCAATGTTCCAGTGTAAGTTCAAAGGTAGGAAAGAGCTGATATCCCAGTTTGAAGGCACTCAAGGAGGAATTCTCTTGTACTTGAGGGAGGGTCAGACTTCTTGTTTATTCAGGCCTTCAACTGAGTGGATGAGGCCCACTCACATTAAGGAAAGCAATCTGCTTTATTCAACCTACTGATTTAAATATTAATCTCATCCAAAATCACCCTCACAGAAACACCCAGCATAACGTTTGACCAGATATCTGGGCATCCCATGGCTCAGGCAAGTTGACACATGAAATTAACCATCTCTCCTTCCTGGTCCTTCACTCCTGCCCCCTGGCATCATTTATGAAGTAATACACTTGCATACCAACCCTGTCTGGTTTTCAGGTAAGACTTGAGCTAAGACATCCATGTTGTATGTAGTGTGTGAAGTAAGGCTTTGACCAGATGGCTGCTAATACTGGTGCAAGAAATGTTTATGACTGTTATAATTGCTATCTGAGTCATTAAGCAATAATAAAATAATGTTGTATGTGCATATACATTTTCTACTCTTCTTTCAAGGTCTTTTGAGATGTAAAATTGATCTATGTGAAATAAACTTCTGACATTTTTCCAAGGCATTATAGCTGGGTGCTCTTTTTAAAGGGAAGGATAACCCCTAAGAACGTTTCTGATTTTCTGCAATCACCCTTTTAATAAAGTAAAGAACAGTGGAGAAATCATTATATTGTGAGGAGAGGGAGAACATATATCAAATTCTTTGTTCTAATTTGACATGCTGAGTTTAGCTAAATTTATCCTAAGAATAGCTGCAAAATGCTGGTTGCTAATAAGACCCATCATTACCATTAATGGCTTGAGCAGTCAAATTCACTTTTATTTATTGAACGAAAGCAAAACTGTTAAAATCTTTGAATAAGTCAACATGGTTTAAAGATCTAAAAAACTGTACTACTTAACATGTTTGCATTAGAGGAGAATTTATTTTTCCTGATGGAGAGTAGCTCTGTATGTATGTATATATATATATTTAAATTTTAAAAAAGGAGCCGTACTTTTCTGATTGTATATAGCCTTATTACATTAAGACTTCAAAACGATATTTATTATGAACTAGAAGTATTGGGATAAGTGCAGAAAGGATTACGTACTGCTTTTGCCAAACTTGACCTTTCAAGCTGCCCATCAGTTGGACTGATTTTTAGCTCTTAGCAATACTGACAGCCCTCTTGGTGGCTGACTATTGGGAGATCTAGCAGATCGTTGACACCAGTTAACCTCTGACATTTTCCTTTAAATCATGCAGTGTTATTGCCTATCAGCTGGAGGCAATTCATTTCTATTTCCTGGACTCTTGGTTCTCCCTACCCAATCATGCTTATACAGTAGCATTTAAAATTAAAAGAAGGAAACTGTGCTAAATAGGTTTGCCTTGAAAATTTCTGAAGACATTTGATACAAACTGATGCTTGCTGTGTCACTAAATAGAAGTTTACTCAAAGAGGAGAGAGTAGGGGTACCTTTAGGGGAGAGGATGGTCAACCAGAGGGGGGACAGCCAATTGTCTCTTGCTCTCACCTTGGTGGCTCTGTATGTAGAAGATTCTTTCGTACCAGAAGTTCGTGAGAAAGGCTGTCAAGCCTCTGATATTTAAAATTTATTCTGTAAATGCTCAGAAGCCGATTAGTATGTCAGGTCCAAGTTGGGCTCTTCAGGGAGAATAGAAAAGGAAATAAACCTCTAAAGTGACTTAGTTCAGTCTTGTTGAAAGCCAATTTAAAATCTAATCTAGATTGATTAACAGTAAAAGCAAGCTGTGTGACTTCTAAAAAAACATGATTTTAACCCAGACCCACTCTCTTTTTATTTATTGCTGGTTATCTGTCTACAGATATTAATTTTTCAATGTTGTCAAGAATCGTGTGTTGACTATATGAATGCGATGGAAGGGTTAGTAGGAAGTACACAGGTTCTGGATTCAGTTACATCTGGACTAAAGTTCTGACCCTGTAATTCATCATCTGTGTGACCTTGGGGGTATTATTTAACTTACATGAGTTTCAGTTTCTACATCTGTAGAAAGGGGATTAAACTATGTACTTTCCAAGATCACTGTCAAGATTAGAAATTATATATGTAAAGTAGCAGGCACAAAGTCAGGGCTTAGTTATCAGTAGCCATTCTAAGGTTTGTCATCCAAAGGCTAGACACCCTGGGGATCTTGGGGTCCTCAGAGCTGAGAAACGATGGTCTTCCTACTGCATCTTTGTCACGGATTCCAATTTCATCATTAGCTGTACTCTAGTCAGGTAAGGGACATCCATGGATGGGCTTTCAGACAGCATGCAGGAGGAGTGAGCTACCTTTAAACCCAGTTCATGGGACTCCTCCTAGCAAGAGTAAAATCCTTTAATGTGGTTTGTAGCTTAAAAATTTTTTTTTGAAGACTTTTATCTGTTATCTTTGTAAGTGATCTTACATATTAGTCTTTATTGAAGTTCTGCTTTTGATTGATTTTAAAATTATTTATATGTTTGTTTATTCTTCGTGATACATCTCTTACCAACACAAAGTATAAAGAATGATCATGAAACAAATACTGTGTAGCTACCACGGAACTTAAATATAAAATAAACACAATCTATCTGAAGTTCCCTGTACATCATGTGCCAACCTCTCTCATTCTTCAAGCTAGCCTCAGTCTTATTTTTCAGGTTGATTATGCCTTTCTAAAAATATTTTTACCACATATAAATATACCCATAAACAATATGCTACTTATTTTTGAGTTTATTAAAGTTTTATAAAAAATAATCATAAATGTGTAGTGACTTTTAGCAATTTTTTAAAAAATTCATTGAGATAGTTGAGATAATCTTCCATTAATCTCTTAATTTGGTGAATTATATTAAAAGATTTTCTAATGTTCATCAGATTTTCATGTTTTAATTTAAAACCTCTCTCCACTCCAAAGAACTTTCAAAGGGTTTCCTTCATCTCAGCAATGGAAAAGCTCCCTTGTACCAAGTCCCTCTCATGCTTTGAATCTCTGTCTTACCCTGTGCTACCAGCTGGAAGAATATACATCTTTTTACAAATGGTATGCAGTATATTTCTATATTAGTTTCTAATTTGGAATCACTAAGTAGTCGGTGACTACCTCTAATCTGTGTAGCTGAAAAAAGGTCTTCAGTCTGGTTCTGAATTGTGAGTTCCCCATTGCTCTTCTGCTCTTCCGTTTAGCTGATGGTTCTGGAAGACTAGATTCTGCTTCTGGCCCTTTCATGTCCAGTCATGCCCTCTACTTCTACATTTGCTCAAAACACCAAATCCCATGGATCTCTTTGCTGCATCCACATGCTTTGCAAAGTCATAGCTGTATCTTTATGTCTTAAAAAAATCTCCTTCTTTATTGCATCCTATAACTCAATAGTAATGGTTTTAAAAAAATCTTTGCTTTTAAACCAAAGAATATTGGTTCTTTAAATGTGCACCATAAAGGGAAATGAACCAAACACTCAAGACAAGGGATAGAAAAATAATTTCAAAAAATATATCTAGAAGTCCCCCCTGCTCCCCACGATTTTTCCCAATCTGCTTTTTATTCTGGGTAGTCTCTTGTGTTCTCATCTTTGTGATTGTTTCTTTTATTTATTTATATTACATAATGGCCCTTCTGCAGACCTTGGAGATCTGTTTGTTGTTTTTCTCAACAGTGACTCACAGTGACTTGCACTGTGACCTTGGTTTTAATTGTAAACTCATTCTGTCTGTGGTCTAATTCAAGGAGGCTTTTGTTGGACCTGTATACACTTCTGCTGTTTCAGATGGCTACCAACCTGTAATTGCATTTGTCCACTTTGACAGTGTTGGCTCAATAGCAGAGAACCAGCGTCACTACTTTATCTTAGTTCCCTATACTCAGACCCCAGCTCACTTTTCTTTTTGGAGGGGTGGGAAAGCGAGTCCCTGGGGACTCCCCTCCCCTCTAAGTATATCTAGTGAAAGCCAAGGTTGTTGTGCAAAGTGAGGGACTTCCCAGAACCTTACTGGCCAGAATGCTGCATCGGAATTAGACCTTGAACTGTGCAGATGCGAGGCCAAGATTATATTTCATTTGTAATACTAATAAATATATTTCCCTGGCTGCAGCAACTCAGATTTTTTACTTATTTATCATTTCATGCCCATTGATTTTTGGGTAATGGTAGGAGAAGATATATGATTACTAGAGTAATGTTGATCAAAGCATTGAGGTTAATTGGGCTTCCAGAAATTGAAGAGAGTGGAATGTATATTTTATTTTACTTTTAATAAGGAATAGGATAGTAGTACAGAACAGGAACACTTCATATTCACTAGTAACATGAAGGCTTCTTATTCATGGCGAATTACATTCCTAGAAAAGTATTTCATTAGGAATAATTATTCTGACTCTGATTTTCTATAGAAACAATGTTATATGGTGAAAAATACTGCATATTTTCTATTTTAAAATGTTTCTCGGTGACACATTTATGTGCACCTAACATACTGAAGCTAGAATTTGACTTTTCCTCTTTTGTGATTGTCTACCCACCTTGTACATTTTTTTAAAAAACATCTTTATTGGAGTATAATCGCTTTACAATGGTGTGTTAGTTTCTGCTTTATAACAAAGTGAATCAGCTGTACATATACATATATCCCCATATCTCTTCCCTCTTGCATCTCCCTCCCACCCTCCCTATCCCACCCCTGTAGGTGGTCACAAAGCACCGAGCTGATCTCCCTGTGCTATGCGGCTGCTTCCCACTAGCTATCTATTTTACGTTTGGTAGTGTATATATGTCCATGCCACTCTCTCACTACGTCCCAGCTTCCCCTTCCCCCTCCCCGTGTCCTCAAGTCCGTTCTCTACATCTGCATCTTTATTCCTGTCCTGCCCCTCGGTTCTTCAGAACCATTTTTTTTTTTTTTTTTTAGATTCCATATATATGTGCTAGCATACGGTATTTATTTTTCTCTTTCTGGCTTACTTCACTCTGTATGACAGACTCTAGGTCCATCCACCTCACTACAAATAACTCAATTTCGTTCCTTTTTATGGCTGAGTAATATTCCATTGTATATATGTGCCACATCTTCTTTATCCATTCATCTGTCAGTGGACACTTAGGTTGCTTCCGTGTCCTGGCTATTGTAAATAGTGCGGCAATGAACACTGTGGTACATGACTCTTCTTAAATTATGATTTTCTCAGGGTATATGCCCGGTAGTGGGATTGCTGGGTCATATGGTAGTTTTATTTTTAGTTTCTTAAGGAACCTCCATACTGTTCTCCATAGTGGCTGCATCAATTCACATTCCCACCAACAGTGCAAGAGGGTTCCCTTTTCTCCACACCCTCTCCAGCATTTATTGTTTCTAGATTTTTTGTTGATGGCCATTCTGACTGGTGTGAGGTGATGCCTCATTGTAGTTTTGACTTGCATTTCTCTAATGATTAGTGATGTTGAGCATTCTTTCATATGTTTGTTGGCAATCCGTATATGTTCTTTGGAGAAATGTCTATTTAGGTCTTCAGCCCATTTTTGGATTGGGTTGTTTGTTTTTTTGAAATTGAGTTGCATGAGCTGCTTGTAAATTTTGGCGATTAATCCTTTGCCTTGTACATTCTTAAAATAATTATATATGAACCTGTCTCCCTAATTAAAGAATTGTCTTTGAAGGCATGGGTTATATTTTATTCATCTTCATATCCCTAGTACTTTTATGTCCCTCAATCACAATGCCTGGCATACGATAGTTATGCAATAATTGTTTGTTAAATAAAAAGCCCAGGAAATATCTGGTTAGAAAAATTTTCTTTAAAAAAAAGCTTATGATAAAAAAAGAGGGACTTTATTAGTACTATCTACACTGTTTTTCTTAAATAACAAAATTACCTATCTTTACAATACTTCATTCTTATCTTTAGCCACTGTAGTTCTGATTATAAATGTAAAAAATGAATCTCAAAGGCGAAGTTGAATCAGGAGGAAATAGAAGTGTTCTGAGGGAGAAGTAGAAAAAACTAAAGTACACTAGAGTTGTATGAATAAGTGATTCAGTGAATAGTAACAGAAAAATAAGAATGTTGTTACAACTTTGATATTCTTTCTAAACATAAATTTTAGTTACCTCATTAAAGAGTTGTGGTCAGTGGAGGGACAACCAAGACCTGAGCCAAATATCAGCTGTGGAACTTTAATCATATCTCAGAAATCAAGACTTTTGTTTTTATAATTATGAGGGACCTGTGAAGCACTTTAAAAATTCCTGTGGTATTCACAGTCTTGCTGTTTTCTGGTTTGTGTCAGTGGAAAAGTCTCTTAAAATTTTCCACTGTGAAGAAAATTTACCCAATTGCTGTCAAGCTTCTGTATTTTTTGCACCTCATTTTCAGCTCCACACACTCAAGCAAGTAATCTGAACTCCAAAGTCCTCCTTTTGTGTGTTTTCAGGACATGCTTTCTGCACAAAGAATCTAATTTCAGAGACTCTCTTGGTAGAGCAGAATGACACCCAGGGTGGGGAAAAGGGTTGAATGTGATTTTGTTTTGGAGGAAACACCAGTTGCCAGGCAGGTACATAGCTGCTGCTGTAATTAGTTTCTAGAACAATAGCAGAAGTTACTAATTCTTTATCTTCTCAATTAAGAGTTCTTGATGTGTTGTTCAGATGGTAGTTGTAATTGTGTATATCTTGTAAAAAATTCACCCTATCTGAACTTGGTTGCAAGTTCTGAGACTCTTTAAGAGTCTATCTCCAAAGACAGTGATCTGGTTAACTTATTTCTGAGGTATCAAGTACTCTGCTTAATAAATAATCTTGGTCAAATATTATTTCTCCTTTGTGTCTGTTTAAAATCTTTTGCCACTTTTCCTCATCAATTCACGGAATCCAAGAGTTGAAGGGGGCATGATAGATCATATAATCCAGTTTCCCAGGAAATGCAGGCTTTGCTCTGTCATAGCTCTGACAACTTCTGCTTTACACAGTAATGAAACAATCTCCACCCTTAATCCATTCTATGGAAATGTAGTATTTAAAAATTTAAAAAATATATCTAAGCTTTAACTATAAGCTACCCCTCCCCAGCTGTCACCTATTTATAAAGTTGTGCTTTGTATCCTGAGGCTGCTAGTCCAGTTCCTCTTTGATAGCTTTATATAATCATCTAACTTTACCCTTCCTTCCCATACAGTCACAGAAGGTTGGTTCTACTGACTCTCACTTCTCATAAAATATTATAAGCCAAGGGGATGTGTCAGCAGTCAAGTGAATGGAAGTTATTGTTCTTTGCCATTAATATAGAATAAGGTATCAGCCTCTTTAATCTTTAGCTTTATACTTTTTTATGAGGTTTTGATCTCCCTGTACTTTACCCTCTTAATTATTAGAAAGAGTTGAGCATACACACTACTGTGTATAAAATAGATAATCAACAAGGACCTACTGTATAGCACAGGGAACTATATTCAATATTTTGTAATAACTTATAAAGGAAAAGAATCTGAAAAGGAATATATATATACATATGTATATATATAACTGAATCATTTTGCTGTACACCTGAAACTAACACAACATTGTAAATCAACTATACTTCAAAAAATTTTTTTAAAAAAAGAAAAAAAAGAGAAAGAGATGAGCAGTTATTACTCTGATCTTTGTTCACTATACCAAAGGACTTCATCTTTTGTTTGTAGTAAATAAAAAACCTTAACCAAGTTAGTAAGGATTTAATTTTCTGAAGCTAAGTTATATTTATATAAATATAAACATAATATTAGTATATTGTATGCCTTTTCCCTTAATTTTATTTTTTCCAATTCATTTTTTACTTATTTGCAATTTAAAATTAGATTGGAGGAAAGAAGATTGAGGCAAAAAACCCTCTATTTTTGATTCTAAAAAAAAAGTTTTTGGTAGATATTTTTATTTCCACTTAACAGATAAGGAAACTGACTTTCAGAGAAGGTATTAAATTTACCTAAGTTTACATATCTAACAAGCGACCTTAAAAAAAATCTTCACAAATAGGAAACGGAACAGTAATACAACTAGAAGGCCCATGAAACAACACTGACATAAGCAAATAATATACTCAGATTTTAATAGATCGTGGGGAAAGAAACAAATCTAGGATGAGATAAAAAAAGAAATACTCAATATTATGAAGCTATAATTAACAAAATTATTCAGTTAAAAATTAAATCAATAATTATTCCTAGAAGATTCCAGAAAGGGAGACAAATGAGAAGAGGTAGAAAAGTGCCATCTTGAATACTGGATTTCATGAAACAGTTCAGTTAAAATTGAAGATAATGATAGTAATACTTGATAAATAGTAGTACTACATTAATAAATACTAATACTAATATAAATATAGATAAAGATAATACTTAATACCTGTGTCATGTTTATAATTTACAGATTTATTTCTCATGTTACTTTATTTATTGATCAAGTTAATAATTCCAAAGAAACATGTGAATTTAAAATGGTTGAAGCAAAATTAGTCAAATACTGCATGTGTGATTCTTGATATAGAGACATGTGTTCAGTGCCATTTTCCCATGATCTCCGGGATAGATAACCTGGTGACTGCCAGCCAGCAAGTGTACACGTAAGAAAGAGCTAGAAAAGGATTCAAGATACTGTTTAAACCAATTTAAGAGAATCTGATAGAATCCATTTTTTAAAAATAAAAATATGTGTATATATCATATTATAGCAATAGGAAGAACCCGCCCAACGTAGGAAAGAACATGAATTTGAAGTCAAGGAAGTTTGACTTCTGATCGTAACTTACTCTTTAAAAGATAGAACCAAACATTTCAATTCTTTGGTCTGTAAAATAAGGGGTTTGGATAAGGTCAGTGGTTCTCAGTTGGGACCTAACCAACCTAACACCTCGAGGTGCGTTAGGAATGGTGGGTGCTTTCATGTAGAAAACTCTGGAGCAGTCGCTCTGTGGCACAGGGAACTCTTGGTATTAAGTGCCTCCCAGAGTTCTGTGGATCATGTTACTCACAGCCCACTTATTCAGGAGGTATTCATCTTCACTAATTTACTTTCTGAAGAAGGAAACCACAAAACCGGTTCTAGTTAGAGAAATGGTAATTTTTTCCCTAAGTTTAAGGAGAGCTAGGCAGATTTCTTAAAGGAACTACCTTAAATAATCAGATGTTTTTATTCAGAGGAAAGACATCATACATCATACATACCCTGCGAGACATTCCAGTGACTTGAAAGGAAGGACGACCTAAAGCAAATAGGGCCAAATCCCTAAAATCAGTGCTACCTGAATAATTTTAGGAGACCAAGATATGTGGTCATTGCATTGAGCTAAACCTAAGTGATCAGTTTTCTGTAGTTATCTAGTTTTGTAAATTTCCACTTAAGATTTCTAAGCCAAACCATTTAGCCTTGATAAAACCTTCCTTAAGAGAAACACAAAAGTATTTTCAAGCACCATTGACTTTTACTTGGGTTTTCCAAGCAAAACTGTTTACTAAGAAACACTTTATTTATACTCTCAGTAGATAGGTTAAGCTTTATCTGACGATGCTGGAAAATTCTCAGGAAGTGCCTCAAACAGAAATGATACATTTTGCTCTATTTTAGGATTATTGCTGAAGTCACAAAGCGTCATGGTGTTTGAGTTTGGAATGTTTCCCGTGCTTTTATCCTTCCTGAAGTACATCAAACAGAAATGATAAAGACTCTCTAGCATTGCTCAAAGCTGCTGGAATATCTACTTACAAATTTTTGGTTGCTAAAGATTGCTTCCCCAGTTTTGGAAAAGAAAAAGTAATTTGGGATAAGTCAAGATAAGCATCTAGCCTTGGTAGAAATCTACATGAACCAAAATACCAACTTCTAGGAACCTTACACTTTGAGAATCATACCATCTTAGCCAGCAGTTTCCTACTTGTTGAATACAGCTCGGTGAAGAAACAGCCATTATGTGTGTGAGAACTGAGAAAAGAAAGTTTCATAAATTTAAAGTGATTGGTCAGAGTGGAGTATAAAATATCTAAAAGAGAAAGTGAAATTTAAAATGTCTGCACCCTCCTAGGTTTTGTATAATGAGGATTTTGAGAGCAATAGGTAATCATTGTGTAATTGGTTTCATTTTTAGGTAACTTGAAATACCTGTAGGAAAAACAGGTTTACCTTTATTTTCAGAAAGTGAATGTTTTTTGAAATGAGTTGAAGGGGTTTCTTATAAGTTGGATGGAAATTATGTCTGAAAAATGAGATGAAAACAGTGATTTAGCAGCAACACGCTTTCTCAGTTGCACCTGTGCTCAGTTGCAAGCAGCATAAAGTGCCCCAGGAAGTAGCATCTATTTACCACTACAGTGGAAGGGAAGCAGGGCAGTCGTCCGGCAAAATTATAAAGCACAGAGAGTGAGATTAAAACAAACTCAAACTTCTTTTGATGTATTGGGAAGACCTCTTTAAAAAATAACATGCTCTCCATTGTCAAGGCTCCCTCACTTCCTTAAAAAATACCCAGAGGTGTCTTTCCACCTTCCACCTCCTAATTTGTTATTTTTCAATTTCGTGTGAATGAGTGTGAGTGAGTTCCATGTATTCCTCTTACTGTAGAATATTTGTATTTGCAACTATTTCTCTAAACCTCGTACATTAGGATGTAAGGGCCACTGAGACAGGTGATATTTTTTACATTTTTTTCACTGATGTATTCCTCAGAGCTCAGAAGCATTTGCTGAGTAGACTTGAGTCTGTGAAGAAATTATTTAGAGGTAGAACGCCTGACTGTCCATCATCTGGTTTGGCCATTTTAGGAGTTGGGGGTGAAGAACAGAAAAATTGAGGTGGACCATCTTAAGCCACTTTGCAACTAGAAAAAGTGAAATCAGCTCCGTAAATTGTAAGTTAGTTTGATTTGTTCTGCCACACAGTGTGGTTTATTGAGATGCAGAAGAAAAGCTGTGGGCATGGTACCACCTGGTAGTAAATGTTCCCCTGGTCTCAGTGCTCCTCTGTCATGGGGCACCCGGCCTATGACATGGACCACTGAAGGCCAGAATCTTTAGATATACCACATCTCCTCTGTTTTGCAGGTCACTGGCATTACAGCTCACTCCTGAACCCTGGAGATGCCCTAGGTGAGAAAATCCCCACGGCGGCTCATTCTAGGCCCCTCCCTTGCACGTCTCTGCCTGTTCCCTGTTTCCATTTACATTCCTCTTCCCTGCTCTTGCAAGGGTCATGCCCTCTCTCCTGATGGCTCCCCTTCCTTTCTTCTGCTAGAAAGTCCCCAGGGCTGGGAAAGAAGGGTATGATCTGATTGCCAGGTATATGTTGAATATTCCATCTCTCTATCTCAAAGTTTTCATCAAACCTTTCAGCACTGTTGCACATAGTGATTATATATATTGTGGCTTCTGTTCCTTAAGTACCCATTTTAGAAAAAATACTATGCGTTTCAATCTTACAACACACTTTCAAGATGGGCATTTTTATTAACAGTTGAGGAGATTGAGACAGAGAGAAGTTGCTGGTTATATTCCTTAGATGTTACTTGAGTATTCATACTAATTATTAGTCCAGCGGAGTTTGTTCAGTCCTTAAACCAAACGGAAGAAACATTGCCAAGAGCATTTTTTAATGTGTAAGAAAGTTGGTTAGATTTCTTACAAAAATTTCCACTTGGCAGATCAAAAAAACTGAATTAATTGGTTTTTAACCTGACATTCTTAAATTGTGCTAGATAAAGTCAAAATACATATATAAAAAACAGAAATTCTTCCTCTTCAGAAGCTTGTATGTAATTAGAAAGCGAAGGGATTGAATCGTCTCTCTTTTAGTTTCACGTTTCCATTCCTTTTCCTATATTCATGTTCTGTGTCAGTTCATCCTTTTGGAAAATTGCTCATTCTGTGCCAGCTTCACACTACTGTCGTGTCACAGTATAACTTCCATCCTGTTCGTTCATTCCCACAGTTACTTGATTCCATGGGGGACTGTTTGAGGTAGTGGCAACCCAGGATTCCAAACTGGAGGCCAAGGGGGTACACCTGGCCGTTGATGACCCAGATATCACTTTATTCTAAAAATTGAGCCAACGTTTACATATTAGGAGAGTTCTCATAAAAATCCTGATTTCTGGATTCTTTTAAAAAATCTAGGCACACTAGTTATAGCTGGAAGTGAGTATCTGCTGCCTTGTTTAATCAGGCATGTTCTTTCCAATCAGCCATAGTCTCTGTCCCTTTGTATTTCATAGTCTCTGTCCTATTGTATTTCTGATGCTGAGACTGAGTGTCCATTTGCAGTATTGAAAAATGAATGACACTGGAATGTTAGATTTCTTGCATTCCACTCCACTCCACCCCACCCCACCCTATAGATACCAATGTCTGCAGACTCTGCTGTAGCCATCTCTACCTCTGGAAAGAAATAGTCAATTGGTGCAAGTTCTTGTCATTTGTGAGCTCAAGGAGGCCCTTCTGAAATGCTGTTTCACCCGCAGGCAACGCAGTCATCTGGAGACCTTCACTAAGAGAAAAGTCATTTCTTAGGACTAGGATTTGATCCCACCTTGTACACCAATGATACAAGATCAGATCTCCAGAGAGCAGGATTTTCCTCAGAGCTGTGTATTTCATCTATTTCCCACAACCCCTAGAATCTCAGAAACCTCACAAGTGGTTCAGGATGGTGTTTGAGGGTCCACATACTTATGGTTAAGGACCTTGCTCAAGGTCACACAGAGGCAGAACCAGTATTCAAAGTCAGGTCACTGGCACTCTAAATCACCAGGCTTGGAGCTCCAGAAATATTTGTCATATACATAAATGAGTCTATAAGGTGATACATAATGTTATTCATATCATGTAGTTATAAAGGTTAAGTTAGAACCTCAGAAATTTGAGAATTCCGTTGATTTCTCTTTCTCCCTATCACCCATCACTAGTCTATTTCACTTTCATTATACATCTCAGATGTGTCCATTCCCTCCATCTGCACAGTCATCACCTGAGTCTGAGAGGCACCCATCTCTCAGGTGGACAGGTACCATAGCACCTTAACCGGTCTCCGTGCTTCCACTTTCCTGCCCTTTGCAGCCTATTCTCCACACTGAGGCCACAGTGCACTGCACACTGCTCTTATCTTACCATAAATGAGATCTTGTCACTCCTCTGCTTAAACCGTTCTGTATGTCGTTTACATAGTGACCTCAGGAAAAATGTCAGAATCCTTAATGCCTTTCAGAATCCAGCAAGGCTTTGTCTGCCCTGCCTCTGCCTGGTCTCCATCCTCACCCGGAATTGTGCTGAACTTCCCCTATAGCAGCCCTTTCTGTTTTAGGGCCTTCCCACATGTATTCTCACCCCTGTTATTTGCTTATTTAACTCGGACTGATCTTTTCCAAAATTCCGTAGAGAGATTCTTCATCACCCCTACTTAGTTCTTTGATACACACACACACACACACACACACACACACACACACATTTTTTCTCACTTTTTTTTTTACTTCATGTTAATTCTCACTGTTTGTAGCTATATAATTAATTAATTGTGTCACTATGTATTGTCAAACCCCTGAACAGGGACACATCTCTGCTGTTAACTTTCAGTGCTACAGCACTAAACACATACCATGTTCCTAATAAATACTTGTTCCGTTAATTTGCATAAGATATACGCAGGGACATGGGCTTTCCAGAAGGGCAGGAGGCAGAGATGTAGGTAAGGTACCTGGAGCAGACTGATTTTTTTTTCCTTCAGATAACGGTGTGGCCTTGTTGATTCTGAGTTTGCTCTAGGTTCAAGAGTGCCCAAACTTTGACGACATTCGTTTTTTAGTCGAAGTGCTTGATAATTAGCAGAGCATCTCCCAGAACGATACAAGCTCTGACTAGAAAAGAGCTTGGCACAGCAAAATTGGGTAATTTCTTGGATCGTGCCAGGGTCATTGCAAATGGAGGGACATAAAAACAGTTGAGGAAATACAGCTGAGTTGCTGTGAGGTTAGCTGTAGGCGCTGAAGGTGGCTGAATCAAGGCTGACTCTCTTGTTCCTGGCTTTTCTCATTTAATCTTCATAATTCCTTAATGTAGGTAATATCATCTTCATTTTATAGCTTGGGCTGCGTATTCAGCATCCCTGGCAGCCTTCCTTTCCATTGGAGAACCAGTAGCTTGAAGAGGCCCCACTGAGCTAGACTGTCTTTCTGTTCTGTGTGCCCAGGCCACTTCTGAGAAGTTTACGATGCCTTCGCTAATTAAGATGGAAACCTAATTCAACCTACAGGGTATATTAGAGGTGAGCTAGGGAGAAGAGTGAGGTTGTCTTCTCCAGCTATTCTGTAACCTGTGTGAAACTCTGAAGCAGAAAAAAAAAAAAATCTAAAAACTGTTACCTGAGATATACAAGTCGAAAACATAACTATAATTATTAGGTTGTACACTTCTCAGAGTAACAGTACCCTACTATTAGGAAGAAAAAGTACTTGCTAAAATATGCAAATCAATAAGCAATAAAAATTGTTTTTCATTTTCTTGGTACATAGAGCTGGGAGGTATTAGGTGGCTATGAAAGTTGACATTTCCTTTCTGTTCTAAGTGACACATCATAATTTAACCTGTTGCTATGCCCCAGATTATTCCCAACGGATCTTGGTTGTGTGCATACAAGAAAGTGAGCAGAAATTTGAGGATTAATCTCTTCAAAATTCTTAGGGACTACATGACTCCTATAAAGTTCCTTGTGAGTTTCTTGATTTGTTTGAAAGTCTTTAGAATGAATGTGTAGCCTTGCTTAAAAGAATAACACACTTAGTTAAGAATACTAGAAGATAGCTTTGTTTTTTTTTTTAGAAAATTTGCTTCCAGAAGACACCATTGTTAACTGCTAAGAAAAACTAGGTTCAGCAATACTTGAATGAACACATCTGTAAACAGTTACCTGTGACCATGTATGATAAACCCAACTACTAAGATAGGAGTAAAGTAAAACTTTCTTTCATAGGTGTATTGAGAGAAACAAGTTTTTGGTTATGTCATTGCTGTCTGCACATGAAATTTTTGAAATGATCATGTCCAAATTCAAAATTGGAGGCTGTGGATACTTGAAAAAAAAATTTCCCCAAGCCAATTTTATATACTGAATTGACTGACATTCTGTCAATATACCTTGCATATATGATGCCACAATCTGAATCTAAATCTTCGATGGGTTTTGCCAGTAGTGAGCTCTGTGCATCTGAGCAGCAGATACAAGCAGCCCCAGTGTAGTCTTCACTTAGCCATCTAGGGACATCCTTATATGTTGCATAACAGTCATGAATAGTCAGGGTGCAAATTTCTTCATGATTATTCTTAAGGAAACACATTGTGGATAATAATCAAAATGAAGTGAGGCAGGAATGATAGATATTTCCTTTTTTAAAAGGATTCATTTGAACAGCAACAAAATTGGCTCAATTCTTGTGTATTTTTCCTCCACTGAATTCTTAGTGAGGTCATTGCTAGGTTTTAAATGGTGTTCATGAAAAGCTATAATCATCTTTTGTGATTATAAAAGTAGGCTGGGGCTTCCCTGGTGGCACAGTGGTTGGGAGTCCGCCTGCCGATGCAGGCGATACGGGTTCATGCCGGAGCGGCTGGACCCATGAGCCATGGCCGCTGAGCCTGCGCATCCGGAGCCTGTGCTCCGCAACGGGAGAGGCCACAGCAGTGAGAGGCCCGTGTACCGCAAAAAAAAAAAAAAAAAAGTAGGCTGAAATGCAGAGTTGAAGATAATGTAAGAAGGAAAATATAGGAAAGCATGTGAATAAGACAATCACTCGTGGTTCTGAAGAGGGTTATTATTTATCCGCTGATCAAAAAGGCTTTTATTACGCTGAATAACACTTTACTCATGGGTCCACCTAGATTCCTGCTGAGCCAGTCACAGAAAAGAAGTGAACTTGTATGTGTACTCTATGGTGTACTATTTTGCTTTATCATGAAAAATAACCTTTAAAATCCAGAGATCTACTCTTTGAGTTTTAACACGATTCTACTGAAGCTGTAGGATGCCCAGGCTTTGGCCACCTGGGAATACGAAGTGGTTGTGACCATCTGAAGGAACAGTTGTGCTACTATGCTGTCTAGGAGGAAGAGACATAAGAGATGTGCCCTTGTTCTTAAGACGCTCACATTTTGTTTATGAGAGAATTTGCCTCATCCTTGCATACACATGCTCTTGAGCTATCCTTGAAACAGGGATTAATTATCTAGTTAGGGTTCACTAGGGAAGAAAAATACTTCGTACATATTTCCACATTCTTAAAATCCTACAAATCAAGGAACCATAGAATGTCAGAAGCAGGAAGAGACATTAAGAACCATTCTAGTCTATCCCCTTAAAATGCCAATTGGGGCTGTCATTCCTTTGAAACATTATGAAGGAATATTTTAGGGAGTTTTTCAAAAAGGAAATAAACAAGTTATCTGGGATATTAATTTATTTCACTTGAGCAATTTTGAAGCAACCCAAATGTCTAGGCCAATTTTGAATGCCAAGGACAAGCAGAGATTTTAATCAAAGGAACTTAGTCTTTGACCTTATTTTGTTGAGCACAGAAGAGGAAACTAGGGAATTAACCTTAGAGCAGCAGGAGTGAGAATTATGTCTGTACATTTCTCTGAAAAGTTTAGTCCGTGAAATTTGAAGAGCTGGCATAATTGACACCTTTAATTAGGAAGTTAGAAAAGAACTTGCATTCCATTTTTATACATGAATTCAGAAACATTATATTTTTCTGGAGTGAAAACTTTTAATAACGCAGGAGTGTGATTTGCATACCAGTCCTATAATGTGTTATTATTATTCTGCTAAGAAAGAAGAGGACTCTCAGAGAGGTTAAATAATCAACAAGTATGCAGAACTTCTGAGTGGCATAGCTACCATTTGAAACTAAACTTGTCTGATCTCCAAAGCCAGAGTTCAGCTTACTGACTACGGCCTAGCATCTAATGGGCAACATTTGAAAATGGCGTGGACACCCAAATCTGTAAAGAAAAAAAGAACAGGGGACTTCTCCCTCCACCCCGCTCCTTATTCTGTACGGCAGGAGACTCTTGTCCACTTGCCCTGAATCCTGGCTGAGGGATATCAGAGGAGGAAAAAAATGATAGCACCTCACCACAAAATTTGGTGGTATTTTGAAGTCTGGTCTTGTTCCCAATCCACCTGCTATTCTTCTCTTTTTAGAGTCCTAAACACCTGTTCCAGTTGTTGTGTTACCTCTGCATATAACAGCTACGCAACAGTAAGGGAGACAAGATGGCGTGTGCTTACTCCATCTTATGCAGAACCAGCCTTTTAAAAATTTATTTATTTAAAAAAAATTTTTAATTTATTTTTTATACAGCAGGTTATTAGTTATCTATTTTATACATATTAGTGTATATATGTCAATCCCAATCTCCCAGTTCATCCCACCACCACCACCACCCCGCCACTTTCCCCCCTTGGTGTCCATATGTTTAGAACCAGACTTTCTTAAATGACTTTAAAATACACAGAAATAATAGAAGGGGAAAGATTTGGGAAATAGTCTGGTCCAAGCTTCCAGACTAGAAACTTCTTTATTCTAAGAAATCTCTAAGGAAGAAGTGTTCATATCCTTTCCCAGCTCCTTCCAGTGTGAGGTCACTTTGTTGGGTAGAAAATTACATAGATAAGGATGGAATCTTCTTTATCGGTAAAGGGAATTCTTATTTAACATGTCATTTAATACAACTCACCAAATTTTGAGTGCCTACTATAGTTGAAAAACCAATATTTTGAGAAATGGAGAACATGCTGGTGGTCAGCCTCCCCTTCTCCCTCCCTCATTGGTATCACCACTTCTTCCTCAGTGTTAAGCTGGACAAGCTAATTTGGCTTCTCTTTGAAATTATACGTACTTATGATCCAACAGCTTCGTCCCTTAAGAGACGTTTCCTCACCCTGTCTTCGCACCTAGCAGGGCAAAGGACCAATAAGTGCTCCTAAATGTTGGATGAATTGTCTTGAGGCTGGAAACTTTAGAAATGTGGCCCTCAATTTAAAGAAACTTAGGAAATATGAACATTTTAAAAAGAAAGAACATATGGAGGCTTTTCCTGTATCCTTTCCAGTACAGACTGCACTCTAGAAACTTTGCCTTTTCATTAGAAGTCTCCTTTCTTGGGGCTTCCCTGGTGGCACAGTGGTTAAGAATCCACCTGCCAAGGTAGGGGACACAGGTTCGAGCCCTGGTCCAGGAAGATCCCACATGCCGCGGAGCAACTAAGCCTACTGAGCCTGCACTCTAGAGCCCGGGAGCCACAACTACTGAGCCCATGCGCCACAACTACTGAAGCCTGTGTGCCTAGAGCCCGTGCTCCACAAAGAGAAGCCATTGCAGCGAAAAGCCCACGCACTGCAACGAAGAGTAGCCCAACGAAGAACGAACACTGCCGAAAATAAATAAAATTTTATATATATATATATATATATATATGTGTGTATATATATATATATATATAAGAAGTCTCTGGGGCTTCCCTGGTGGCACAGTGGTTGAGAGTCCGTCTGCTGATGCAGGGGACACGGGTTCGTGCCCCAGTTCGGGAAGATCCCACATGCCGCGGAGCGGCTGGGCCCGTGAGGCCATGGCCGCTGAGCCTGTGCATCCGGAGCCTGTGCTCTGCGACGGAAGAGGCTACAACGGTGAGAAGCCCGCGTACTGCAAAAAAAAAAAGAAGTCTCCGTTTTCTAATTTTTTCAGAAGGTGTAGATATTTTGTATTTTAATGTTTCCCTGCAAATGTGTCCCTAGGACACTGCATTTCTACTGTTAGGAAAAGTCTGTTGATAGACTGAACTCTTTAAATTTTCAGTTTCATTTATAGCTTTGTATAGTTTCAACTGCTTTCCTTCTCACAACTGAATTCAATAATGCTTAGTAAGTCCAGGGTTAATGATGTCAGTCAGGGCTGACTTGTCACTGTGCAGAGAGTGACAGGAGACAAATAGAGATGTGGTTTGGTGTGACGATAGGTGGAAATAACTTTAGGTTCTGCTGATGCACCGGTTACAATCTAATCTAGTCTAGTCGTCCTTTTTCCCCCTGCTTCTTCCCATATCCTTTGAGAAGAAGTATCTCGCCTCTGCCTATGTGTGTAGGTATATGCTTCTGCATATAAAGTCTCTGATTATTTGCATGCATTATATTCTGTAGTTATGCAAGCTAAACACAAGCATAAGGAAAATAAAAACAATGGAGATCACAGGGAGGCAGTCACTGCTGAAGTGCTCTTTGGAAGCCTTTTCCAGAACAGCGTGTAAAATCTGGAAATTACCTCTCAGTTATTTGTTCTGCTCAAACACCGCATGTAGTCATTAATATTTAAAGTCTATTTTACTTCACTTCTGTTTAGTCTGAAGACTTTGGACCTAGGGAAAACAAAATTGTGGTTTAGATGGTCAAGGACAGCGAATTATCTCTACTTTAAAGGATGACAAGAAAAGTCAGCCATCAGTGGGTCAAAAATGATTTCTTAAGATCTTAAACCAAATATTATATTTGTACATGACAAAGTCTTTTCCTTCTTGCTCAATTAAAAACGAAACAAAAGAAACAAAACCCCAAAACCTGCTTGAATTGCCAACTAAATAATGTTTAGTCACTGGATTCATTTACTACCAATCTGAAAGCTGAATTGGCAGAAAATAAAAACCCTGGCAACTCATTGTTAGGTTGTAGACTTCTTGGAGCACTGTAACATTACAGAACTCAGACAAAAATATCCCTCAAATGTGTCCTGAAGTATCTGGCCTTAGGTTAAGTGAGCTGGTCAGAGGCCTAGTGGGTACCATGGTTTTTATGAATGAGCCTTCGTATGTTGCTCATGGATGCCCAGTTTGGCACTTGAGCAGAAGTGCATTGACGTGTGCACAGTGAGAAGGTTCTTGACAAAGTAGTATCTGACAATGCACATGTCTTAGAAGTGATGCAATATTTAGTTCTGCTGAATTGCATTAGAAGAGGAATGAAATGGACTGTTTGTTTCCCCCCAAGATTCATATGTTGAACTCCTACCCCCTAGTGAGATGGTATTTGGCCTTTGGGAGGTTATTTGGTTTAGATGAGGTCATGAGGGATGGGATTATAAGAAGAGGAAGAGAGACCAGATCTCTCTGTCTCTGCCATGTGAGCTCTCCATGTGTGCCAGGAAGAGGGCTCTCCCCAGGAACTGAATTGGCTGACACCTTGATCTTGGACTTCCCAGCTTCTAGAATTGTGAGATATAAATTCCTGGTTGGTTGGTTGCTTAAGCCAACCAGTCTATGGTATTATGTTATGGCAGCCTGAGCTGACTTATACAGTGAGCTACGGAAATGAAAATATAATAAGAACATTTGAAATCCCCACACCTCTATTAGTTCCTGACTTGCTTAGAGTGTTATGTATAAAGAAAGAAAATCTTAAGCTTTTGAAACTGCTTAAGTTAAACCTTAATAATTCTGAGGAAAATAATTGATAGATGTTGAATTGCACATCATTACTGGCAACTGTTCAGCTTTTGACTTTCAAATAAAATCTCAGTCTAAAACCTCAAAGTAATGTGGCATAAATCAATTTTCAGATTTATTTTTTTTCTTCAGAGTTCTGTGTAAGGTATTTTTCTAGCATTTGGTAATTTTCCAATCACAATAATACAGACTGTTAGAAAACTCTTACGCTATTTCAACTGAAAGTAAGTGGGAGCATGCCGTTCTAGAAATAACAAAAAATATTTTATTTATTTCAAACTATAGCAATGTATTTTACATATATATAGCTTGCACAAAGAATGAATGGAGAAATATGCAAAATTGGAAACTCAGAAATACCTTTTACATCAACTTACTCTAGGGGCCTTACATTGCATTCATATCTGAAAAGTTTAAGGTTTTCCAAAATAAAAAAAAAAATGAAGTGTTTCTCGAGTCAGTGTTGAACCTAAACTCAGTTTCATGTGGTCAGTGACATTTCCTTCTAATTTCTTTCCCTATGGGAAATCTTCTCAAGCCTTCAAACAGTGCATCAGATTTTAATTCAGCTCAGATAACTGCCTAGAGAGCTATGAGTTGTGTGTGACTTTTTTTTTTTTTTTTGCGGTATGCGGGCCTCTCACTGTTGTGGCCTCTTCCATTGTGGAGCACAGGCTCCGGACGCACAGGCTCAGCGGCCATGGCTCACGGGCCTAGCCGCCTTGCAGCGTGTGGGATCTTCCTGGACCGGGGCATGAACCTGTGTCCCCTGCATCTGCAGGCGGACTCTCAACCACTACGCCACCAGGGAAGTCCGTGTGTGACTCTTTAAAATACTTTCTGGAGCAACCAGTTTGAAGGACTCCTTTCTTGAAAGGTTGAGGGATTCCCTAGGATCACCTGATTTAAGTATTGCAAATATGGGCCAGGCACTGACTTCAGGTGTGGGAGTGAGTATGTAATTTCCCAACATGTGGGGCACCTGATGGAGATGCACATATGATAAGATCCAACTAGGTATCTTCTTATCTTAAAACTAAACAAATAATAAAGTGAAATAAAATAGAAAACAAGTCTCTACAAAGGCGAAGTAATCTAAAGCATACATGCTGTGATGGAAGCACTGTTCTGCTCCTACATGGGGCCAAGTGCCCCTCTCGTGGACTGGCTTTTACTCCCTCTTTGCTTACTTGACTCCTGTAATTTCATTTTCTTGTTCTTTCATCATTGACTTCTTCCTCTCTAATGAAATATTTCTATTAGCTTAAAAATGCCATATTTCCTATCTTTGAAAAAAATTCTTTCTTGCTCTGTCTTTTCAGCTACTGACTCATTTCCTTGTTCTCCTTTATTAGGAAAACTCCTTGAAGGAGCTGTCTAGACACGCTGCTTCGATTTCCTCATTTCCTTTCCTCTATACCGTTCCTGTCACACTTGCTTCTCCATCATTCCACTGAAATTTCTCCTTCATGGTCACTACCAGTCTCCGTATTGTCAAACCTGGGATCAATTCTCGCACTTACTTGATTTCTCAGAAACTTCTGATATAGCCGTTTTTTTCCTTCTTGAAATATTACTCAGTTGGCTTCGAGGACAAGATCTCCTGGGATCCTTTCTCTTACTGGTCACTCATTCTCAGGCTCCTGTGCTGGTTCTTTCTGCTCTTCCAATCTCTAATTAATGGAATTCCTCAGGGTTTCATTCTTCCCCATTTCTTTCCTAACTATACTTTCTCCCCAAGAAATCTCATCAGCTTCCATGGCTCTAAATAATGACCATAAGCTTCTAACTTCCAGATTTTAATTTCCAGATATGATTTCTTCCCAGAGCTCAGACTCATATATTCCACTTGCTATTCCACACCTGTATTTGGAGGTCTAATAGGAACTTCAATTCTAATTTGCCCGAAGATAACTCCTAATATTCCTTCTCCAGCCTGCCCCTGCTCCAGTCTTCCCAAACTCAGTATTTAGCACATGATTTTTCTGTTGCTCAGGTCAAAAATGTGGGAGACATCTTGACCCCTCTCATTTCATAATACATTTTCAAGACCTGTTGACTCTACTTTCAAATTATATGCTGACCTCAATTTGTTTGTTATATATTGTTGTGCAGTGCTACCTGAAATTCATTGAGATATTCTATGTATTTGTAACGTTTTGAGTTTTCCTTTTAATTGAGGACTTTGTGCCTTCTGAAATTTATTTTTGTACATACTTAGATGGATTCTATTTTTTTCTCCCTGTATCTCCTTTCATATTTATGTTGCTGTCAGTCTGCTCGCAGGGAGCTAGTCCATGACCAGTTTTACAATGATATTTTACTCTTTTTTCACAATGATACTGTGAACATTGGGAATTCAGTCACAGAGCCAGCAATCGGCTTGTCTCAGATTCTGGTTGTGAGGCTGTGTCATTGTCACCCTGCCTCCTGAGGTTCAGAGCTTCCAACAAAGTAATTGCTGCAGGTTGACAAATGGTCAGTCTCTTTTTATGCAACAGGAGAGTACTATTTAAGCCCTGGTTTTAAGTAGTGGTCATGAACCTTGTCTCCTGTCTTATATGGAGATCTTTTAGTGTCATTGTCCCCCAGAAACTTCCCTTTACTACCACCTACTTCCTGCCCAGGAGTCCATGAAACCTAGATTTGAGGTCTACTCTTTTGTATTTGATCCACTGATATGTTAAACGTTTTCTAAGCCCAATTTCGTCTCATTCTTTTTATCTATTAATATTTTATCTGTCTTCGTCATCTTTTTTCAAGCAGGAGAGTTGAGTTACAGCAGGACGATTGGAAGTCAGGGATTCACCTTTGCTTTAATTCAAACAGGTAGTTCCAATGATGTTATATTTCTAATCCCCAAGGTAGACTGTTACAAAGATATTTTAATCCACGAATAACTTTACATATCCTTCATATCATACCATGTAGACAGCTACTGACGCATCAACAGAGCTTGGGAGCACTTGATTGATTGGTAAGAGGAAAGCAGAGGACATTTTCTTCTATAACTACCTGTCTTCACATGTGTCTTTGAAAATATCAGTGATATAAAAATGACTGCAGGATGAATGACATTGGGTGGAGTCTTAGCGCATTACTGCTATGGAACAATAGCAGGGGTTTTGGCTCCTAGAAAAATTTCAATCTAAAATATCAATTCAAAGGTATAGAACAGTAATTCTGTGTCAGACACTATGTGTGCTAGATGTTTTCACACATTACATATTTTCATTCTCATTTTATAAATGGAATTTCAAAAGGTTATATTACTTACCCAGTTGGAGTAGTCCAGATTTGAGTTCCAAATTCCAGTTTATTCTATGTTACTAGCCATTCGTAGATAAGGATGAGAAGCCATGGGTTCCACAAGAAAAGAAGACTCATTAGACTGATACAAGTTTCTTTTCCATATGATTTAGTTCTCACTTATAAATCTCAGCTGCTGTCATTCCAACATTTTTCATTCATTCCTTCATTCTCTCAATATACATCATGCATGTGTGCACCGTGCTAGACGTGGGTCTACAAAGTCAAATAAGACATGGTCATTGACTCTAACCGACTAGAGACAATTATTCTTCCCATTTAACATCCCTGTGAACATAACTGTGAAATGTCTTAGATCTGGCAACAAAATGTATACATATTTTCAACCTTGAATCATTTACAAAGTATATTTATCCACTATTTTATATAAATGGGTAATGACTTAGTGAACAGGTCAACTCTTTCAGGCATATACTTTTCAATGGAAATATTTCTCAAAGAAAACAACTTTATATGTGACATTAAAGGTCCATATTAAAAATATTTTTATGATCTTAAGTAAAATTTTTATGATCTCAGAGTAAAATTCTGCATGTGTAAATAAGGCATTATAATAAATATTCAAAATTCTCTACAGCAATATGTGTAGCACATACACTAATTACTGAAATATGAATTCGTTCATATGAATTCATGAATTTTTCCCTCCTACTAATTGTAAGTAACTTTAAGGCACAGAATATGTCTCATTTGTCATTTTTTCCACTGGTTAACTTAGCATCTAGTAGATGCTCACAATACATGTGTAAAATGCATTATTTACTGAATGGATATTCAAGGTTGTTGGTTGAATGGACAGACTGTAGGGAGGAATGGGTGAATGAATTGACGACTGTGTTTACATGCAACAGTCTAACACTTCATCGTGTGTCTTTAAAAAGCCTGATAGTTTTTGCCGGGCGTGTACTTCGTATTTGGCTTATTTTGCCTCTTCGTCTTAGAAACATGGGGCTACAAATAAATGCCAACTTCTTCTTTTGTATCTGGCTACCAGGCAATTTCTGTTATTACAAATTTGAAAAGCTCATCCAAACTACGTTTTTTTTCTGGATTTATCTACTTAAATACCTAGATTGTCAACAAGCGCTTGAAATTATTTTCTTGTACATAGATTTTCATTACAGTGGTACTTGGTATAACATGAACTGAACTAGTCTGCTATAGAATACATTGTTTTTAATTGTTGGATGAACATAAGTAATAAGAGATGCCATGTAACTTTCTACCTTACAATGAAATTTTTCATTATATCTGTATATACCTTTAAACGTCATGATAACCCCCAAAGAAGCTGTTTTCTTTTTAACTCACACATGGGAAAATAAAATTCAGAGAGGTGAAATGACTTGTTTATTGTTATTTAGTCCAGCAGTCATTCCAGACATTCTCCTGGGTAGGAAGGATTCAATAACAAAGACAAACATTGCCTTTGAAGAACCTAAGGTCCTGGCGGGTGGGGAGGACAAATAAAGAGGTAATTATACTAGAGTGAATGGAACTATACTTAATGCATGCACAGGGTGCTGTGAAAACACACAAGATGTGTGTTTCTCTAAATTGTCCATAAGTCAGTGGAACTTCAGTCAAGTCTGTGGTTCCAAGTCCAAGGCTTGTTCTGTCATACCCAGACTTTATGTCTCCTTTATCTCTGATTTTCTCTCAGACCTGGTGGAAATTGGTTAAGAAAAGTTAATGTGACATGTGAGAAATTAAACGTCAAATGAAGAAAAGAGCTGGGTCTTTACAGTGTTGCTTTTTGCTATCAGAGACTTCTAGATACGGTTACAGCATGAAATGCGGGAGTAGGCAGGGATGGCCAAGAGAGCAGGACCCCCTTAGCAGCAATACTAGTAGACAACTGACTTCAAATGCTAGAATTCTCCATCTCAATCATCTGCTCATAAAAACCCATTCAGTCTTCCATCACACAGACAAAGCACACATACAAGATTTTGTGACTAAGAAAGGGTGAGATGAATACATAACAGTTCCTTAAATAACTCCTTACTGAAAAGTAAGTAGCTGATTCAGAAGATTGTTTTCTACTTCTTAATTCACAGCAACTCCTAGAGAGGCCTTTGCTTTCCAGGATCTGTTGAGTGGGAACAGAACATTCACTGTAATGAAATTCTTAACAACAGAAAGTGGATGTACTGTGGAGTTCTTTGGAAATGAGATTTGAAAATAGAATTTTAACTGGAGACTAATATTAGAATATTCCTGCATAATATCTGACCTTGGTGTCTTGAAGCACCAGAGTTTCCTTCCCTTGCATGTTTCCATTTCTAATATCCTGAGGTCATTTCCTGTGTGTCAGTTTTATAATTGTCCCATTGTTTAACTGTTTTGTCCAGACACTCTTTCAAATGTGTGTTCTTTCATCATCAGCTTAGGAACGCAGAATTGAAGTTGGATTCAGGGTAATTTAAATTCCAGTGATCAATTTTCTGGTTTCCTGGCTACCAGCCTTTTTTCCTGGTTTCCTTTCTTCTCATTTTTTTTTGAGGAGCTAAAAGTTTCTTGATATATAAATGTTCCCAGCTCTGTTCTTTTTATCTTGTACCTAATTCTCCATCTGTGGCGGCTGTGTTGATTATCATCTCTTTCCATTATCTCCCTTCAAGTCATGCTGAGATTTTTGTCACGTCTTAAGAATATAGGTTTTCAGCAAAATTGGCAAATGTTATATATTTCCAACTTCAGTCAAATATTTATTATTTTACTTGTGAGTCTGTGGATTGTTTCTACATAATATAAAAGTTACTCAGTAATCACCTTTCCTCGTCACAATTATCATTTCTTCATCAACTTGTCAAAAGCTATATAACATACAAAAATATTTGGTATTCAAAGACCCGGCTTAAAGTCAAGGATTTGTTTTAGTATAATATGTATTTTTAAAATAACGTGATTGAGGTATAAGTTACATACTGTAAAACACACATTTTATGAATAAAGTCAATGAGTTTTGGTAAATATATAAAGTCCTGCAGCTTCCACCACGGTCAAGGTTTAGAACACATTCATCACCCCAGAGAATAGTTCTGTATCCCTTTGCACTTGAACTTCACACCCTATCCACAAACTCCAGAACCTCTGGTCTGCTTTTTTTTTGCTATGGTTTTACCTTTTCTATAATGTCATATAATTGGAATCATACAGTTTTGACATCGTCTAGCATAGTTTCCAAGGTTTTGTTTCTCTAGTGTCTTTATTCTTTGCACAGATGAATAACTATGGAGAAAAGTAATATAAATACTAAAGGAAATTTTGGTGACAGTGGATATTGTTTTTACATATGTGTAGACTATTATGCAAGGATCTGCATATGCAAATATATGCACACATATGTAGACCTGGAAACGGGAAATACTGACCTTCACATGTGTTTGATTTATACTTGGAACAATCTTGTCCACTCATTTCAGCAAAAGTTGGTGGTACAAAAAGCATTATTCTAGTCTTATAGAGAATAAAAATAGAAAAGAATAACAAAACACAATTTTTTTTGCTATTATACAAATGTTGGTAGAAACATAATTATATAAGGCAAATATGGTAGGCATAACAAGATAGTGCAAAGAAAGTGTATTGGGAACTTAAAAGAAGTCGGAAGAATTTGTTTGAGATATCAGCAAAGTTTCATTAAATTGAAACTCAATTTAATGGAATTAAAGGAATTCAAAAAGCAGAGAACACTGTGTGGATAAGCTTGGCTCGATAAATATTTGTTGAGTGAATGAAATTTTAATGTCCTGTTTACAGAGCAGTGCTAATAAGGCAAAGTTTAAATGGGTTTGTAGTTGATCATCCATGTTGGGGGCGTGTGTTGAAATATAATTGTAGGAAAACTCACTTCATTTTCTGCACACCAGCTTCTTGCCTGTGTCTGAAAAGCCTCCCCAACTCAAGTCTGTCTACATGCCTGTTCACTGCTTCTTATCCTTCAGGGTTGAGTTTCACTTGTATCTTCTCAGGAAGCCTTCTTGGACTTTCCTTCCCAACCAGAGTTAGATGTTTTTTTTTGTTTTTTTGTTTTTTGCTCTTTAATCATATTATTTATATTGAAAGCATTGATTTATGTGTTGGTCTCACTGCTCAACTGTGTGAAACTCAAGGGCAGAAATTTTCTTTTACTTGTCCTTGCCTAACCAGTTCTTGGATGTCAGTGCAAGCTATAATTGAGCACGCAATAGGTGCGCAGTACTGTCTAGTTCAAGGATGAAATATATTAAATTGAGTACTGAGTTGGTAGTTTTCTCTCTTGCCTTTATGTTAATCCTTCTTTCATTCTCAGTAGCATATATTATAATTCTTTATCCCAGCTGCAAGCTGGGCACTGAAGTGCCCATACTCATTTCACAATTCTGTGTTTGTGCTTTTAATGTTCCCTCGGCCCATGATGGCCTTGGCCTCTGTCTTCATATCTTTCTAGTTCAAGTTCAATGGCCTCCTTTTTCATAAGTACTTCTCTGAAACCTCATCCGGGAGTGTTCTTCCTACTCTGAATTTCCATGATGATTTTCAATACCCCTTTCATGGGTGTTTTCTATTTCCTAGACCATATCTAGAGGTAGAATCTGCATTTCATATGCTTTGTATTCCCAAAAAGCTAAGAGATGCCCTTAGAATAAACACATACTCAGAATGCATTCAGTGTTTTTTTTTGTTTTGTTTTAATTGAGCATCGACTATTTGTCAGAGTCTTTGTTGATCACAAGCTATTCAATAAATATTTACAAGTGGTTCACTCATCACTTGCTTCGGGGGGAAACTACAGAGTGACACAGTGTGGATGAAAATGTAATTCAGAGGCAGAAAAAGAGAAAAATCAGAAATATAGCTTCCAGCAAATTATAGAATTTCACAAAACCATTTGAAACCTTGCTTTGTTGATGAAAGTTTCCACAAAAATCTAGCAAGCCTGTAAGCGATTTGAAAAAATGACACCCTGGAAGAAATAAACGTTTCCTCAACATGGAAGGAGCTTTAAAGAGCTCTGTAGTTCCTTTACTGTTATGAACAAGTCTTTTCAGTAATTACACAGTGACTAGTTTTATATTAAAGCTAATCACTTAACTTTAAATGAGTTTGGTTTTGCAGGTCAAGCATTGACTAGGAAGCTTTGAACGGAAAGCTAAGTATGAGTTATAACAATAAGAAAAAAAAGAAATCTACTTGGGGTTCTCTCCTTTTGTCTAAACAAATAATCAGCCTTTATGATTTCAGTGGCATTCATTCTTCTTTCTTCTTTCCTTTCAAAAACATTCACTTTGGCCAGAATTTTCTGCCGTCTCGCTCTTGATTGCCTTGGAGACTCCAGCAAACACACCAGCTCTTATTCTCACAAACTCTTCCTGCAAAGCTGAATGCATTTGACAAACTTAGTACAACACATCCAAATTGGTCCTGCTTTTTTTTCCCCAAGGAAAGGGCTTTCATGTTGATTTTCACCAGGATTTTTAAAAGGAAATAGAAGTATTTCCTTTTAAAATGATTAAATGTTAATTGAATGTTTTGAGGAATAATGTCATCAAATCTGCTCTTGCCTCAACCAGGGTACCCATGAAGCATGGAGTCCACTTACCAGGCAGGTTAGGGCATCTGACTCAAAGCTACTCCCAGGGTGAATCAGCAGTGCTCTAGAAAAAGTGATCAGTGGGGGCCAGTCCACTGTGGTACAGCAATCATGATGCTCTTATCAAGTTGTTGAAGGAATAGTGAAAACTTGGCTGGCAGAAGCCTTCCCTCACTGATTTATTGCTCCCTGTTTTTTGAGGAGTCACTGCAAAAGCACTCTGTATAATGTTTCCCCAGACACAGTGAGTAGTCTATTCACTGTACTCACTACTACTCACTCATCTGTCTACTATTTTCTTGTCCCTTTAGCCAATGCATACTTCCCTGCTTTCCCCATTGAGGCCTCTTTCTTCCCTTTCATATCCCTCTCAAAACTGGAAGCAATTTCCTACATCAAGCATCTACCGTTTTCCTTTCGTTTGGAATGTCCATGTCTGCCCTACTGTCTGAGCTCACGTTTAAAAGGCAGAGAACGTAGGGGGATTTTTCTCTGAGCTCTTCAGTGTTAACACAATAGAGATGCCAGCACCTTGTCAATAGATTTATCTAATACACGTTTGAAAGACTTCTGCCCTGACATAGGAGCCCACCAGATATACCGAGAACATTTCAGAAAGAGCTCGCCTTGTGTTATGGATGTGCTTCCATGCAAGTGCCAGGACAGGGAAAGTTCAATGAATGTTCGTTGAATGAATGAACGAATAAAGAATGAGAGCATGAGAGCTACTGACCCTACAGGATGGTCATTCATATTTTATAACAGAACCTAGGATTGTAAATACGATTATCATCTGGTGGGCTGTATCCTGATTAGGTTAATGTAGTCTTGGCAACAGTGGTTTGAACGTCGAGCTTGTTCTAAACATGTGGTCAACTGGGAATATGATCCTCAGTAAAAGGTTATTCTGTGATTTTGGATCTCTTCTACAATGTTCTTTAAGAACTTTCCTCTTTTAAGTTTTATTATTGTAAGCTTCCTTTATTTTTTCTTGTAAGTGGGTTAGAAATATATTGTAAATAATAAAATAAAGGCACAGGCAGAATAAAGAAACACTGACTTTTACATAGTGAAATGATTACCACTGTCATGCTGATTAGCATATCATCTCATCTCCTCACATGGTTACCATTTCTTTAATGGTGAGTGCCTGAAATCTACTCTCTTGGCAAATTCCAGTATTCAGTGCTGTATTATTAACTATAGTCATCATGCTGTACTTTAGATCTCTAGGCTTATTCATCCTATAGAACCGCAATTTTGATCAACATCTCCCCATTTCCCCCACCTCCCCTCCATCCCTGGTAACCGGGGTTCTACTCTTTGCTTCTACGAATTCAACTTTTTAAGATTCCACATAAGTGAGATTATGCAGTTTTTTCTTTCTATGTCTGGCTTATTTTACCTACTAGCATATTGTACTAATCATACACACATATGATTATACATATACACACACACATATATAGTATCAAATCATGTTGTACAACTTAAATATATACAATTTTTGTTAAAAAAGATATTTATATCTTATGATTCCACTTACATGAAAAATTAGAAAGAGCAAAACTCTAATGACAAAAAGCAGACCACTTGTTGCCAGGGCCAGGAAGTAGAGGAAGAGGCTGACTGCAAAGGACTATGAGTGAACATTTGAGGGTGATAGAAATGTTCAAGATTATGATTGTGGTGGTGGTGACACTACTGTATTTATACTTTTAAGGCTGTACACACAAAATTAGTCACTTCTGTTATATGTTAATTCTACACCAGTAAGGCTGATTTAAAGAGTGAAAAACAAAACACAAAAATAAATAAATACATCTTTGTTGTTTGGAGAAAAATTACTGCCAGTTGAGGTTGGCACCTGAGGAGAATCTCATGGTAGGAACCTCCTGGTCGAGCTGGACTCTGAGGCTCTCACCACCGCCTTGGGATTATTTGCTGTCCCCATTATAGCCACCAGGGGTGTCCTTTAACTTTCTGGTCCAAATTTAGAGAAAGGACCTTGCTCTGGTTTTGCTATAGCTTAAGTGAGATATGGTAGAATATTTTTTCTATATCTGTTACTAAAAAATCAGGAATAAAAAGAGAAACAATCATAGAAGAACACTATGAATCTTCTAAATAACCCAGCTTGCACTTTGCTGTCTACGTCAGAGACTGGCAAACTTTCTATAAAGGGCTAGGTAGTAAAATATTTTAGGCTTGTAGGCCATCCCATCTCTATTGCAACTGCTCATCCCTGCGGTTGTAGAGTGTAAATAGCCATTAAAAATGTGTAAATAAACTGTGTTCCAATGAAGTTTTAGAAAAGCAGGCAGGGCCAAGTTTGGCCTATAGGCTGTAGTTTGCTAAACCCTTCTCTAGATGGTCAGATCTGCTCCATTCCCATGGGCAAAATAAGCTCTTGACAAGTTCTCTGCCTAAGTAGCTCCATCCCATGAGAGCTTCCCTTTGGACATCTGCATCCCTCAGCTTCCAGATGGATGAGAAAGGTTAAGGATGATGATCTATTGAGGGTTTTTTTCCTTTTTTTCCCTGAGGTCCTGCCTCTTCCCTGGTTCAATGACATCAAACATTACCTGTCCCTTCAGGGACTGCTCACCCTCTACAGTCTAAAGTGGGTCCTTCCTTTGTTAAATCTTTGAAAAATCATAATCTTGTCAGAAAATGATGCAAGAATTGCAACATCATTCTAAGATGCAGACTCATTTAGTTAGGAACCAGAGAGTCGTTTTCTCATGAATTTTTTAGAAGCGTAATACAATTACGCTCGTTACTATTAGATCTGTTGTTTATTCAAGGCAGAGCATGCATATATGGGCACGTATTTGCTTTGGGTTTCTCGGTGAATCCTGCGTAATGCAGAAATAGTTTACTGCTCAGGTCAGAAGCATGTATCAGTACAGAGGGCTTAAAGGGGCTGGATTAAGGTTGGGAGGTATGTATGTCACTTCCATATATATTCTACCTACATTCTCACATCAGCAGTTATTGGGACTTTCATACAAAAAAGTTATCGCTAAAAAGATCAAGCCTTGGGGCTTCCCTGGTGGCGCAGTGGTTGAGAGCCCACCTGCAGATGCAGGGGACACGGGTTCGTGCCCCGGTCCGGGAAGATCCCACATGCCGCGGAGCAGCTGGGGCCCGTGAGCCATGGCCACTGAGCCTGCGCGTCCAGAGCCTGTGCTCCGCAACTGGAGAGGCCACAACAGTGAGAGGCCCGCGTACCGCAAAAAAAAATAAAATAAAAGATCAAGCCTTTAGTAGGACAAATCAAAAATCCTAATTTGCTTCTGCCATCACTCCAAGTCAAAAGCTTGGGTCAGTTTGGGAAGACAGCCTCTGACTCCTCTCTGTTCTTCTCAAAGTTAAGAGTGACGTGACTGTGGTGATACCCAGACAACTTCCAGGGAGGTTCTTGCAGCCAGTATACGTATCCCAATCTTATTCCAGACAAGCAAGCATTGGCTTAGCTCATTGAAGACTGTGTGACCCATGTCATTTCTTAGATCTGCACAGCAGATGTGATCTTGTGCATTTGAGCATCCCACGTCATCTGGCTCTGCGCATCTGATGCTCCCGTTTCCCTCTGACATATCTCCATCGTTGTGATTTCTTTTTTGGCACTTCCTTTCTCTCTGGAACTTCAAGATGCTCCAGGCTTATCTCCTATATTTACTGCCCTAGTCCGTAGATCGGCCATTTTCTTTCCATGAGAACTGGTTCCTTTTACTGGAGAATATGGGTGCATTCTGTAACATCTGGATGCAAGGTGTGGCAAATAGTATTTTTCATCTAGGATTAAAAATAGGTGGGTTCCCTCTTAAGACCGTTTTTTGAGCACTGCCTTTCTAACATCATTGTTCAGGGTGGAGGTTGGTGGTAGGAAGAAGCTATGTATTCACAAGTTTTCAAGAGTTTCCTGAGAGGCACCATCAATGTTAAGAAAAGGCCTTTGCCACTGGAAAATGTCTCGTAACTATCTATGAATGAAGAAGAAGGAAGGACAGTAACCCTGGAATCCCCGCCATCTGCTCCTAGCCCAGACCCTGGAGATTAGCAGGGTCCCAGGTGTGATGGTGGATGATGCAAGCTGCTTCATGAGATAAATTCGACTTGCCATCTTTAAGCTGAAGCACTGAGTGCAGCTGGCCAGGGTTTTGTATATTAGTATCTGTCGTGTGCTTTTTGTACTCTAGAGGGTGTAGATTGGGACGAATGATTGGAGGTAACCTCCTGATTTGCTGGTTAGTATGGTGATTCTTTATAGGAATGAAAGGAATAAGGGTGTAATAATATTATGGAAAAGAACTCGGTGATTATTTCATGTGAGACAAATGGGAAAGGGGAGAATGAAAAACAGAGGAGTTTTCTGGTTAAAAGTTATTGATGATACTTTAATAAAAATGGGGACGTTAGGTATCGATGCAGGATTCTACAAGAAGGTTGGAAATGTGCATCTGAAACTCAGAAAAGATCTGGGTGAATGGATTCAGGATCCATTTTTACAGATGTCATAATGAATTGTTTTCTTCCACGGGTCTGACATGTACCTTGAAAATTGTAGTGTGTGTGCTGGAAATAGTAGTATATGGATGGATTTCACTTCCAAAGGGATAAATGAGTTGAATATGAAGATACTTCAGAGAACAAAACTCAGTTGACTCACTCATGTCCTTTTAGAATATATGAATGTTAAAATCAAGATCTAAATAGCAACAACAAAAAAGATTGGTTCAATAAACTGTCAAACTACAACGTTATGAGCATGTGCTCTATGCTAATGTGCAAACTGCTGTGATTACAGGAGCTGTTAGTAAATTGCATGTTTCAAAAAGTATAAATTACTTTTGCTTGAGAAATGTGAAAGTTATTTCAGGGTTATATTTGTATTTTGTTTGTAAGTTACTTTTCTTGAGATATGTAGCTCTTCATTTGGGGTTGTGTTTGTATTTCCTTAACAGATAGTCGTACTTGGCACTTCATCACTGTAGCTATCAGCACTTCTGGTTAAGTTGAACGAATTAACTGCTGTAGTTATATCTATGCTGATTGTTCATGCCAGTTAAACTCACTATGAAATGGAAGGGACCAAGTGAATTCTTCTCTGTGTCCTATGTTTGAAATATTGGAAGTCAGCCTTAATATAAATCTAGAAAAGGGGAATGATTGAAAAGTTAAGTTAGAAACCGTACTCCTTCTAAAGGAGATTTAAAATCAAATCATACATTCACAGGAAGGAAGCTTAAAGATGGCTTACATTTTTCTGTAAGGTATCCCTGAATAGGAATCAGGGATGAGGTGTAGAGTTTATTAAGCCTACTAGACCCACAATGCAGGACAACTGAGTGGTCTTTATTCTTTTACTGCCCATCATCACCATTTCTGTCATGCCCTTTTCTGAATGTTGGTGATGACACAGAGATGTGACAAATATTTGCCTATTGCTTTCTTCTCCTGGACACGTGGCGGACAAAGCCCAATGATCCTTGTAACTCTGATCCCCTTTGTCGACTCAGAATTCTGCTAGACAAGTGATCCGAACGATTGTAATGACAGTACATGTTATAACCTATCAGCTGTCTTTGCAAAAGAAGAAACAAAAACTTGTTAAGAATGCTAATAGATTTGGAAACCTCAGCTGGATCTATTAAAGACAGGAGTGTTCAAGAACCAGGTGATTTCCCAGTGCAGACATTTGCTGATTGCAGCTTTGATTCAATTACTGTAATTTGTCCTTCTGCTATTAAGTCCTCCTCTTTAAATATCAGCACATTAGAATTGAAAGTTCATTGGGTTGTGGCCAAAATCTTGTTAATCAACTTTGTATCATTGCCATTTTAGGCAGGGTTCTGTCCAAATCAGCTTTTGTTATGCTGCCTTCTGGTGCAGGTGCAGTGAATTGGCCTTAAATAAGGCCACATCTTAAGCTCCCGGACAAAATTAGCCAGAATCTCCCAGTACTTTAATTACATTTTGTACATCAATGAAATTGTATGCCCCCCAAAAGTAGAGAGGACAAAAATGGCAACTTGGCAGTGTTCCCCACTCTACGGACTCAACGCCCCTTTCCCCAACCCCAAATTAATGATGTGTTCCGGCTCTGACTGGGACAGGCTTGAGGGACAGTGCCAAAGGGATCTAGAAGGTTCTGTCTTTCCAAATGTGAATCAGTGTTAATCTGAGGTCTGATGACCTGGGTTTCAGTCTTTCGTCTTGGTCTTGCCTTTAATCAGCTTTTACAGTGCCTCACTTTTCTTATCTGTAAAATAAAAGAATGTAATAAAAAGTATCTACAACAACATGTGATTTTACTTTCTGAGTTCCTTCTACCTTATTTTTCCTGCTTTCTCTTTAAATAGACCTTAAGCTCTGAACTGCACAGAACTGGCCCAGGCTTTAAACTGAGGGGGGATATGAAGCCTCTCCCTGCCCTTCCTTCATGTTCATTACAACATAACTGACATTGTTTTAATTTTTTTCCCACCTTTAAGCACTGCAGAAAGCTATGATACCCATATACAAAGAAGAGGCAAACAGGGAAAAGTAAATTTTCTAAAATCTGAGAAAAGGGCATGAACAAAATACTTACAGAAGAATAAACATACATGAGCGGACACCTGGGAATGTGTTGAAGCTCAGCGGTAATCAAGGTAACACCAATTCGTAATATCCTGTTCCAAGCAACAAAATAACATACATTTAAAGAAAATAGTGGTAATACTTAATACTGATGAGACAGGGGTGAGATTTATATTGCTAGTCAGAGTGTAAATTGTTAGAAACTTTATAGAAAATAATTTAGCAATATGTACCCAGAGCCCGTTGGGCCCATTGTTCCCCCCCGCCCAACTTTTAAGATTTATTCTAAAAATTCATTCAGAACGTTGAAAAAATATTTCTGTAAATATGTCCGAAAGCAACATAAATAAGTAACAGAGAGCTCAATAAAGCATAATATATCAGTGGGATGTCATATGACATGGTCATTTAAAATGACATATTAAAGAGTAGTTAATGTTAACTGACCGAAATAATTATGTAGCAGTCTACCAGAAGTATGTTACGATTTTAATTATGTAAGTATATATGTTTTATATATGTATTTTAATACATAGATGAAAGACAGTATATCCATATCAATCACTGTTAAGTGATTTTCTCAGAGGAGTGAATATAGAAATGTTTTCACATTTCTCCTTTAATTTTATTCTGTGCTCTCTAATGTAGAAATGAAAATGTATTTCTTCAACAAACATACTAAAATATACTAAAAAGCAATATTTAGGATTTTAAAGGACAGTTTTGATTTTTAAATTGGTAAAATGTCAAATTATGATGTGTTTAGCAATGTCAGCGCACATATGTTGTCAGATGTTTTTCTAATCTCAAACCACACTAGTACAAAATGCAATTTGTTACTACCAATTATAGTGAGTTAAGAAGACATTATGGGGAAAGGAGGAAATTTAAAGTATAAACAAAAAATTGCTATTTCTACCTAGAAAACAAATGAAAAGATCACAATAAGATACTCTTTGCGTATTTTTTCCTCTGTGCTGGGAGTGAATCATTTTCTTGGCAGCAAAAATTCTCTAAGTCAGTTAGGATATCCTTTCACTGTCCTTTAATGAAATACTGGTCCAGTGATCTAAAAGGATTAAAGCAGCATCCAGTGTGCCTGACTCACTTAGAAGGTTTAATATTCTCTCACATAGTTTCTTAGGAGGTGCATGAATATTACTTTGAGCCTGTCAACTTTTCCTTATTTAAAAAAAAATTAAGTAAAATTTAAGTAAGTATTTTTAAATTAGTACCTCTCAATCAGAGCTGTCCCAATATGGTATGATTTCACAAGGTGTCAGATTCTTAAAAGCAAAAGGTTTGTCACTTTGTGTTGATTTCCAATTGAGGTTGCATTTGAGATGTAGATGTTGTTTTTAAAGACATGCTCCCATTATAAGTAAATTGGATGTCTTCACCCCACACTCCTTTGGATCATAAAGTTGCTGATTCTGGTTTCACAGTGACTCATTTTAATTCCCAACTAAATAAAACAAAGAACACTGTAGATCTGAACTCTAGCAACCTAATCTTGAAATTATTAAAAATACGTGAACCAGATGGCAGCCCTACAGGGTACATCATCTGACACAGATACCAGATTAGAAGTTTTCTTTCAAAAGCAGACTGTTTAATAGCACACTTTATCTAGACATCCATTAAAATAAACTGTGCGTTGCATGAAATTGTCTAGAGGCCAATAACTTAGGGGCATGACCCAAACTATAGGAAATAAAAAATGTATTAGCCAATCTGTAGCAAACAGAAGTGCTCATTAAATTAATATCAGTACAAAAACAATACAGAGTACCATTCATGAAAAATGCATTGGCTTATAAAGACATCACTGCACCTCATTGGAAGACTTTTAATAACAGTACATTTTGAGCAGTTGCTGTATTTTGGATGTGTATGTTCTAGCCTAATAAACTTGTTAAGGAACTCAGGTGTTGCAATAAATCCATAAAGTAGCTAGAGGATATTGCAAGAGATTTGGACTCTCTTTAAGCAGGAGAAGTTTTATCTTCCTTGTTCCAACACAGGTTGTAGCAGATTGGCATGAAAACTTGCGTCCTGATTTAATTCCTTTTCTAATACGTTAAATCACCATGACTAGAACTCAAGTTCCTCTTTGTGAATGAGCAGCAGTCATGTTAGTCAGGGAGCCCTGGACTCAAGCTGAGGATTACTTATTCTACCCAGTGTTTGTTAGTTTGCTTCCCTTTGTGGGTCTGTTATTATTCAGTAGGTTTTCTTGACTGGAATGTAAAGGACTGCGATGGAAGCTACCCCTCTTTTGTCTGATGGTGCTATGCAAACACAATGAGAACACATGGCCTTTCTTTCACGCAGGACCAAACACTTTGAAAAAATCAATTCGAAGCATCAGCAATGTCAAGTTTATATACATTTAAAATAAAGCAATGATTGCTCAGATTTCTCTCATTTTTACAGTTGGCTGTGAAATATACCTTTTCAGTTACATCTTGAGTTGTTTCTTTAATATTTTAAAATATAATGTCTATTGTAAAAATGTTGAAAGAAGGGAAGAGTCCGTGTCACACAATTGCTAACCCTTTGATAAATTTCATTTCATCCTTTAAGTATTTATATATGCTTATTTGCCTAGTTTATTCAAGTGATTAAGAAACGTACTGATCATGGACAATGTGCTACACACTGTAAGAAGGACTGAATAGTATATGTGTGTGTGCATGTGCTGCTATCAAGTGACTTACAGTTTTGTTGCACAGAAATGTAATGCAGAAAGTCTTATTTGGAGAGTAATTTTATATACATATAAAACATAGTATATATAATAAATATATATGTTATCTTGTTTTCACAATATAACGAGCATTTCCCCCCTTCATTAAAATTTTTGTGACAATAGCATTTAAAGGTTATATATTTCATAGTGTGTTTTTTATTTTATTTAGACATTCCCCTGATGATAAATACGTAGGTTCTTTATTTTTACTTTTAGAAATTGTTAAGTAACAAAATGTTGGTGCTTATATTGTTCTTTGTTTCTGTGTGTTTTAGGATACATTTCTAATGGGGGAATTTATGTGTCAAAAGCTCAGAAAATTTCAAGATTTAATACAACCGATTAATTACTTTCCAGGAAGGCTGTGGAAATTTCCGCTCGTCATAGAGTATATGAGAGTGACAATCATACCACTTCCTGCCACCATTCTGTTATTTAAGAAAATTATTGCTAACATGTTTGTTGAAAATGATAACTCCTTGTTTTGATTTACATTCCCTTGTTAGTAAGTTTGTATATCTCAGATGTGTACACACATATATAAATATATAAATTTATATTATGCATATATGTATACATAAAACTTCGTGTTTAATTTTAATAAATTATTAGTTAATGCTTTTTGCTTAAACTTTTTAGAATCTAAATTTTTTGACCTGTAAGAGTTTAAAATATATTAATCCACTATAATTGTTATGGTAACTATTTTTTCCATTTGGTTTGCCCTGCAATATTTTTATGTTGGCTTTTTATGAGCTATAGAAATTTTAATTTGTTTTGGTGGAATGATTTTGTGACTTGAAAGCACTGTGACATCCAGATATCACTTTCTCATGGTTTTACTATTTTACAGTTTTTTTTAATAGATATGGAATTTATTCTGATGTGTTTTATGATGTGTGTAGAACATTGATTTTTTTCTCAATAGTAAATTTTTCTAAAACCTTTGTTGACTAGTATGTCACCTTTTTAAATTCAACACTTTAAAATAATTTTTGAACAATTTTAATAGCTTTTGCTATATACTAAATAATATTTTCAGGATATTTTGATGAAATATGATGCCACATAGAAAGAAATGAAAATACTGAGACTTGAAGAAGCTAGATAAATTTATAATTCATAGATTGCTTTTGTTTATTTCTATGTTAATTCTCTTGCCACTTGTATTTATAGACAAATATAATTATTGGATAATTAATTTTTTTATTAAGAAACATCAGTATATTTACTTTTAGCAAAGGAAAACAAAATGCTCCTACTTTAAATTGTTTTTTAATAGTTTTCTCTCCCCTCTCAGATAGAAAGACATTCAATGCTGAATTTTCACCCTTTTTGTCTTTGTGTCATAGTTTATCAGTATCATTTGTAAAGGCTTCAAATGCATGCGCATCTAATTATTCCAACCAGCCATTTGAGGTATTGCTCAAGTGATGATTTTATGGATTGGAAAGTGTTTTGTATTTTAGTTTGCGATTAGATGAATATCATAAATGGTGCTACCAATAAAACATTGTCCTGAAAAAAAATTAGGCAGGAATCATCACAATACATAATATATTTGGATTTGCTATTTTTGCTTATCAGTAGCAACTCTGGACCATTCCTGTGCAACCTCTCTATCTTTTCAGAATCCAAAATTTAACAGGGAAGGGGAGTACTTGCCTATCAAGTTTTTCTTTGCATAGAACTCTGATAAGCAAAAAGAGTCAAATTAAATAGTTGATTTGGAATAACTTGGGGAGAAGAGAGTAGGTGTTTTAGAATGTAAGTGAAGTCAGAAGACTGAAAAACCCCAGATGGGAAGAAAGCCTGAGGGTGACCAGGGCACCGGCCTGTCAGAGGGATGCACTTTTCTTCAGTGCGCCTAATAAAATATACTTCAGCATTTAGAAATGAAACACAAAAATACCACTATGCAAATTTTCTCATTTTTTATTCTCTCCGAAATTGAGTTTAAAAGGTCTAAAAAGGAGAGCTCTAGAGACTGCTAGATAGAAACAACACGGAGATTCCTGCCCCCATATAATGCTGAATCTGGAGAAGCGTACGATCTAAGCAATGCACAATTGACTAAAGCAATTCAATCCACATGACTTATTTTAGAATGTGGTTTTGGGATCTGTGGACCATAAGTTTTTCCTCTTTTCTAAGTTGCGATTTCTTTCAGATCCAACTAATGTTTTCTATTGGGCATATCAGGAAGTAAAGAGAGGAAATTAGCAGCAAAGCTGTTTGGTTTCCTAACTCCTTTTGTCAATAATAGCACCAACACTGACACCAACAAAATGATTCGTTGCACATTTATTATGTAGCAGGCACCATTCTAAACACTTTAGGTATATTAACTAGTGTAATCCTTATCGCCACCCTAAGAAGTAGTTACAATTATTATTTTCATTTGACATAGGAGAAACTGAGGCCCAGAGAGGTTAAGTAACTAGTCCAGGGTAATGCAGCTAACAGGTAGAATATAATCTCGTTAAACAAAAACCTGAAGACTTCCATTAAAATATAGAATATCTAAAGAAGAAACATATAATACTGAGAAAATAGTTTTTGAATCAAATGTTTGTAAGGACCCCAGTTGGCCAATTTTAAGTCTCCTGGTTATAGTTCCTAACCACTGAATAGTGATTTTTTTGATTAGGGAATGGGGGCAGGAAGTGATAATGATGGTTAGTGAGAGATCTCAAGAATCTGAAAACCTATAAATGAATATTCTCTCAGCAAGTTGGAAGCCCATCATCAAGTCTGGGAAAGTAAATTTTAATGCATTAAGTGAAACAGTAACTTTTGATATTCAGTGTTTTAAAAATACCTAATTTTTATTTTTGGATTGAGGAAAAATATGTTGCTGTCAGTTTCTTGATGACTTGAAACAAATGAACTTCCTTTTGTAATGATGCTCAATTGAAGAGTCAATATATTTTATATTTTTTCCGTCTGTTGACATTTGGTTATTGCCATCACTCACATACTGCATTTTTAGAAACTACTTTTTCTCTTTTTGATACTTAAGAGAAATTGTATTTGCCCACATCCCCATGTTGTGACCAGAAAAAAAGGAGAAACAAATACAAAATGTTTATCTAAACTCAAGTTTGGAGAAAGTAATTCAATTTCTTAGAGATGGAGAAAGATTTTCTTCACTGGCTAATACTACACAGTGCAATATGATTCTGTAAAAGATTTGGCAATATGTTCATAATGAGGCTTTCGCTTTTCTAGCACAAACAAAAAAGTTCTCTTCAGTGGAGCCTCATGTTTCTTTTTCTTTTCTTTTCTTCCTTTCTTTTTTTAACAAGGATTTTCTTGGTCTTCAGAAATTCGGTCCGAAGATCAGGTTTCATGTGGTAAGAGCTGAAGTTCATACTACCAAGCACAGCATTCTGTGCAGATAGACATGTGCCATATGTTGTCAAGTCCATAAAATAGTAATTGTTATTATATCACTCTTGAATTTTATTCTGTTAAGAATATGGTTATTAAGTAAAATGTGAATTAATTTTAGATAGTTCCATAAGGTACACATCAATCAAAATTAGGATTATAGCTTTTTATTCTATATATTTCTATATTTAAATACAAACTTGTTAAAATTCAGGCAATGTTTACTTATAAGGTACAGTTTATTTTACTTTTCCACTTCACTCCCATCCACTCCCTATCCTAGATGTAACCACTGGTAAAATTTAGCATGTATTCTAGAACTTTTTCGTAGCATATAGGTATAGGTGTAGATGAAAAAATTGATATAGCTGTATAGTTCTAGGATTTTAAAAGAATACGAGGTCACAACATACCTGTTTTTCTGTACATTGTGTTTTCTTTTAAAATATGTCTTGATGATATTTGCTAATATATATTTTAAGTGCTAGTTTTTCTTTGTAAGAATTGCCATCGTTACTTAAATCACCCCCTACTAGAGTGGGCGTCTCTGTACACACAGTCCTTGTTGAGATACAGAGAAGCATAAATTCAGATGGAAGCACCAGCCAAATCAGAGCTTCAGAGCACCAGAGAGACTTTGAGGCCTAGTCTCTATGGCTATGTATTCTTGTTTCATATTGTAGTAATCATTATTTCTTTTAACATCCTCTGAAATCATAATGCATTTTCTGTCCTATATTCTCCCAAATATGTTCCATAAGATATTTAGTCAGTCATCCCGGGCAGCAGGGATTTTATAATGCCCCTCATTCTGTGAGAGGACTTCCACAAATCCCAAATCACGTGTTAGTCTTTACCTTCCGAAGTCCTCTCTCATTTCCGGAAGGCAACTCAATTCATGATAAACTTTGTACTTTCACCTCAGGCCTGATGCATTTTCTATTTTTTCTTTGAAGGAGATCCAGGGTTATCACTTGCATACTTTTGTTGTCCAGCAGTGTTGACACTGTTTGTCAGAACGCAAAGTCAATGGCAGAATAGGAGACTACAGCTGAGTAAACGCTTGTTGCAGAATCTCCTGGACGCTGGATAAAATGGTAGAGCGGTCTTGGCTGGGGCATCGATAATGTTGGCTGGGATTCTCAGTAGAATGTGTTTCACCAGTTCTCATTGACTGAGGACTCAGGCATGGAAAAATACAGATATATATTTACTGACACATACATATTATTTACTGTAAAGGGTTATGATGTAGACATATCACATGTACATACTTATATATTATGTGTAAGTAAAATACTTCAAAGATAAAATTGAAACAGGTAAATGTGTGGGCATGGTCAGTGTATTATACATGCATATACATTTTTGTGTGCACATGTGAAAATCTTTAAAGCATAGATTTCTAAGAGTGGAAATGCTGAGTAAAAGATGATGAGGGATTTACCAGGTTGGTTCTGAAAATTGAAACCAATCTTATCAATGCTTGGTCCACTACTTCTTCTGCATATTACACCAACAACATTCCTGTCAAATCATTCAGGTCTTCAGGGGACACATAAGAAGTGTACAATTAGAATCTTACCTTCAAGGGTATTATCATCTACCTGGGAAAGATAAAAATTTTACATTTCAAAAATTTAGATAGGGCTTGCCTGGTGGCGCAGTGGTTGAGAGTCCGCCTGCCGATGCAGGGGACATGAGTTCATGCCCCGGTCCGGGAGGATCCCACATGCCGCGGAGCAGCTGGGCCCGTGAGCCATGGCCGCTGAGCCTGTGCGTCCGGAGCCTGTGCTCCGCAACGGGAGAGGCCACAACAGTGAGAGGCCCGCATATCGCAAAAAAAAAGAAAAAAAAATTTAGATAAAAAGTATTATCTTAAGTGTATTGAGTATAAAATTATAATCTAAATTTAGGGGTGTGAAAAATCTTAGAACCAAAGGGTTCTAAGATCAAAGAAGACTTCTGTTCAAGGATATTAAAATTATAAATGTGGGATTAGCTTGTTATAGACCAACTCTCTGTAACTGAGACTACCTGCAAAATCCAGACAAAATTAAAGAAAAATGTCTATCAAAAAATTTTAGAGAGCTACCAAGTCAGCAAGGACTTGAGGGGCCAAGAGGCCAAAAGAAGAATAAGGAAAAGCAAAATAGACATTTGGTACCAGTTTTCTCTTTAAATCATTTGCCCATTCTAATGGAGGTCACTGAGATGCTTAGAAGTTGAGAAAATCTTCTATCAGTCTTGGGGGGTTATAGGATTCGAAACTAGAGTCCAGGGACTATCAAGAAGGAAGGTCCTAGTATATACTTGAGGCTTTCACTTAATATTGGTGAAGGACTATACCCTTGGAGTAAGTGAATTTTTATAAAGAACAGCCTTCACAAAGCCTGAAGCTTTGCTTTGAAGCAGCTCAATGCCAGATGGACTAAAGCTTGACCGTAACTGCCTGCCAGAGGGCTCATCCAGAGATTCAAATTAGCTCTACGACCTTTCAAATGGAATACCTGCCTTTTAATCACAAATTGGCAATCAGGAGAGGAAATGGGATTACATGACCAAAAAACTATGGAAAAATAAATAGAAAACAGACATAGATCCACAGGAAATCCAGACACGAAAGTCAATGAACAAGGACTTTAAGATAACTGTGCTCTCCAGTTACTGTGGTTACCACCGTTCAGTAGAGCAGGGACGCAAGCTTACTTGGCCGATTTCACTAGTTCCTGCTACCTGCCAGTGATCTCTTTCAAGCCACTTGAGTTTACTTCCTTTGCTTTAGGTGCTGTTTTCTCTATGTGAATTGCCATTTCTTCCTTGTGTGCATGGTTTTTTTTGTTTGTGTTTTTTTTTTTGCGGTACGCGGGCCTCTCACTGTTGTGGCCTCTCCCGTTGCGGAGCACAGGCTCCGGATGCGCAGGCTCAGCGGCCATGGCCCACGGGCCCAGCCGCTCCGCGGCATGTGGGATCTTCCCGGACGGGGGCACAAACCCGTGTCCCCTGCATCGGCAGGCGGACTCTCAACCACTGCGCCACCAGGGAAGCCCTGCATCTCTACAATTTTGATTTTCTTAGCCTTGTACCATACTGGCAGAGGTACCAAACATTCTGACATTCTATTTTATTCAAGCCTATCTTATTTATGATTCAACCAATCACAAAATCCTTGTGAGATCAAAGCCAGGCACAGATTTTACCCAGAAAAATAACCCACACCTGGCCACCATTGCATCTAGTCAGATATTTTTAAATCAGGGATTTAATTATTTTTTCCTAAAATATTTTGACATTAGGAGAGATGGGCAGTAGAATCTCACCTATGTTTTATTTTTTCCCCAACTTTATTGAGGTATGACTGACAGATAAAATTGTATATATTTAGGTTGCAAAATGTGATTTTTTAAGGTGTATAATGTGACGATTTAACATACGTATACATAGTGAAATTATTACCACCATCAAGTTACTTAACACATCCACTATCTTATATAATTACTTTTTTTTTTAGTGGTGAGAACACTTAAGATCTCCTGTCTTAGCAATCCCTGTCAAAATTCCAAAGGCATTTGTCACAAAAGTAGAAAAAACAATCCTAAAATTTTTTTGAAACCACAGAAGACCTCGGACAGCAAAAAAGTCTCATCTATATTTTAGAAAGAAGCAATGGTCGTAATATATAATTAGACCTGTTATAATTTCAGAAAATTCTCCCAAGTTTTTGTCGATATAAGATAAAATTGAATTGGAGAAATGAGCATAATGATGGTGTAGTTTTCAAGTGTTATACATCATATACTGAAGTAAATGCATTAAGTATTTTGAAAGTGTGCCAGATATACAAAAATTAGTAACAACTGCACTTATATTTGTCAGAGTTATAATTTTTTATCGGAGTAGCCTTTATGGTTATTTTCTTCAATGGTTATTTTTGATTTTGTGTCTCCTGCTCACAGCTGTGTCATTGTCATTTGGAATCAGTACGGAAACTTAGTGTTTATTTGTGCTTGTGATGACAGAATAAATCTGTGATCAACATTTACTTTGTTAGGCAAATGTCACTGTCTCATTGTTGAGAATGACACATAATGGATCTCTGAGTTTCATTCCTTTTGAAGGTCACTGGAGAAAATATGTTTAGTGACATTTATTGTGGCAAGAAAAACTTTGAAGTGATTCGCAAGCTTTGTGTCAACTAGATTGGTTTGGGAATTGAAGCATCTCTGGAAAGAGAGAAGAAAGTCTTTAGTAGAAGAAGGGCTCCTGGAAAAACAATTGCAGAAATGTTGGAGGACAGAATTATGTATTGATTATTAGTCCTCTGGCCAGATCCATCATTCAGATGAGTCTAAGCCCCAGGGAGAGAGGGACCATGAGTAGACACTAAAGGAGTGGTTGGTATATATAACCCTAATGAAAACTGGAAGTGCAAGGTGGTATTTTGTGACAACATGTGAAAGATAAGGTGCTGTGACTAGAAGAGAATTCCAGAAGGAATTCTCAAACGAGCAGGCAGCTTTAATGCCATGAGATGCCGTCACACACATTAGGAGAAGGCGACATTTATGGCAGGAAAGAGTACAATGGTGAACAGGGCCTTCACTTGATCTCAAGGTCAATACCAAGAAAATGAACTTGGAGCAAAAATGAGGAAAGAAGTAGACTACTTCTTTCCTGGAGCCACAGGCTTGACCTCATTTCTTCGTAGATTGTTACTAGTTAGAACCATTTCAGTGACAAGTGCAAAAACTATTTGTAAATTAGCTCCAGGAAAAGTAGAGGTGTTAGAGGCTCATATAAATGCAGAAAGGCAGGCATGTTTGGCTTCAGGGAAACTCTCAAGGGACTGTGAGAAACTCTGAATCCAGGAACTAAAACCGTTTCTCTTTTTCTACCCCTCTCTACTCCTCTTTATCACTCCCCGCATTCTTCTCCCTGCTCTTGTATATATAGTGTGTGATTTTTTTACATTTTAGCAAAATACTCTGCTAATGTTTTTTAAATGAAAAAAAGCCCCACATATATGTCTTTGTCCTCAGCAGTCCCACTTTTGGGAAGTTACCCCATAGAAAAAAATAAGGAAGTAGATAATAAAAAATATACACACATATACATATAATGTGAGTACATTAAAAAATGTGAGGTTTAGGGCTTCCCTGGTGGCGCAGTGGTTGAGAGTCCGCCTGCCGATGCAGAGGACAAGGGTTCGTGCCCCAGTCCGGGAAGATCCCACATGCCGCGGAGCGGCTTGGCCCATGCGCCATGGCCGCTGAGCCTGAGCGTCCGGAGCCTGTGCTCCGCAACGGGAGAGGCCACAACAGTGAGAGGCCCGCGTACTGCAAAAAAAAAAAAAAATGTGAGGTTTATACTTTAGGTATGCTTTCCTACGCCTAAAAACTGTCCTGGAAGGGTGTGCAGGAACATATCAATGGTGGCTACTCTGGGAAAGCAGTGTCTTGGCGTGGCCAAGAGGAGAGGGACATTCCTTTTTATGTTTTATAGTTCTGCCGTGCTTAAATATACTACAACAGAATCATTTTTATATTTCTTGTGTAATTTTAAATTGTGAAAAAGAGACCTTATAGAAAACAAAATGAAAAGTAGTTTAAGAAGGGGATAGAATTCATAATTCAAAATCTCACTGCATGAACATTTCTAGGTCAGATTTTGACCAAACATACATTGTATGAATTGTGGATGAATGAGTACCAAAGAGCCTCACTGGTTGTCATAGTTACATTATCTAATATGTTTCATATTCTGTGTTTGACTAATCAGTTGAAGCCACAGGAGACTTGCCTCTAGCTCATTTGGGCTTTGGGAAGGGATTGAAAGACAAATTCATGGAGAAACAAATCCACACAGAAATAAAATATGACTGCTGCTGTCCCATTTTTTCTTCTTCCTTTTTGGCCATTGTTGAAGGATGGCCTTGGTCTATAACCCACAGAGACATCCATGGCTTCCCAAAAGCCTATATTAGCTTATTGTCCTAAAGTAGTAAACCTGGGTGGGATGTAAATGGCTCTGGGGATTGGATGACCTGGTTTCTAGTCCCATCTCTTCCACTTACGAAATGTCTATCATTTTATCATTTACCAACAACTCTACAGTTACAAACTGCCCTATTTAATCCTCATAATAACTCTATGAGAGGCATGGTACTATCACCCCCATTTTAAAGATAAGAGATCTCACTTTAGAAAGCTTAAACTATTTGCCCAGGGTGAGAACAGTTTATAATTGGAATTGTAAGAGCAATGACACAAATTTAGGTTTGTAGACTCCAAGCCCAAAGACTGTTTTAAGATACCATTGTCTAGCAAATCATGACATTTATAAACATTTAGGCAAAATAATAAACATATTAAAAAATAACAGGGTGGATATGTAAGATATTTATATAAATAAATAAGATAAAGATCAACGTAGAATTCAAGACAAATATACAAAATGGGACAGAGGATAAGACACTGAAAGAAGTCCTGATTTTTTTTTATAAATAATATTCTTGAATAAAGAAGTATTCTTTATTAAGAATGGAAGGCTGCTTTCATAACTTGAGAATATAAAAAATCATAAGCTCTTATTGTATTTAAAATGAAACCCTGAAAGCATTTTAATTAAACTCATACAGAAGACAACGATTTTTGCCATGGCTGCTGTTGACAAAGTCCTGGAAGGTCTTGATGAGTGATTTTCAGCTCAGCACTCAACTGTCTTTGTGCCCTCTCATCATCTGTGGAGCTCTTACAAATACCAGTGCTTGGGTCCAAACACCAAAATCCTGATTAAATTGATCTTGAGAACTGGCACTGGTAAGCCCCTATACTGACTGACTATAAGATAAAATTGTAGTCATAATGTCATGGAAATACCTTTCATTTGTATAGTATATATACATCAATTGTAAAACATTTCAGTCAACATTATCACATTTTATTACTACTGCAATCTTAAGAGTTTGGTTTTTAATTATGCTCTATTTTAACATATATTGGCAGTTGCCACCAGTAACTCCCTTTTCACCAAACCTATTTAAAAATTGTTTGGTACTATTGTTATGGAGGTAAGGCTCAGCTGAGGGGATGAAACATATTCATATGTAGCAGTAATGCTACCTTCTAGTTTTAGAGCATAGCAACCAATTTAAAAAGATAAAACAAAAAAGTTGGCTATAATTAGCTATGAAAAATTAGAAATGACAGGTTGCAAGATGATTTGAGGGATAGAATTTTATTTCCCCATCTTATAGTTTTAAATTTAATATTACCGTTACTCACTGCCTGGAAACCACAGAGACATTGCCAAAGCATTAGGTTAGGACAAATGATGAGACTTCATAAGAGGACAGGTAATAGGGCTGTAGAACTGAGAAATACAAAGAACTTGGGGAAAAAGGAAATCTAAAAGGCGCTACAGATGTCAAACATGATCTCCCTGCAGGAACTGTAAAATGGCTATAATGGAAGAAAAATGTCAAAGTGGGTGTAAGTGTATAGAGCTTGGCAATTTCAATTCACCAATTAAGACTTCGAGGAAAACACCAGAGTATTAACTTTCTTTCATCAACACTATGATCCTCTAAATTGTAAGGAGAAATTATCTAAAATGTATGTGGAAAAGAACAAGTATAGCAGGACGTTGCCAGCCTGGATCTTACCGCTTTGAGGCTCATAGAACTGAATTTGTTATGAAGAACATTGAACCAGTAAAAACTCACTTCGCTCTCATTCCAGTAGACTATAAATCTGTTGCCACGTCTAGGCATCTCCATATCAAGGTACTTAAAGGATTCAGGTGAGTTGAACTGGTGTTGGCTGTAGGCTTCAAAAGTTTTAAGTGGCATTGATAAGGGAGGAGGAGGAACCCAAATCTAAGTCAAAACTTTAATGGATATTGTAAAACAAGAAACAGGGAGAAATTACTTCCAAGATCTGTAAGTAATGTTGCCCTGGTTGGTTTTGAACAGGATTTATTGTTTGAATAGAGATGCCTCAGTTTCTAATACAGTGGATGCCAGCAATGAAGATAATCAATGGGATTCAAGGAGAGGCACTGGAATATGAAATTCGGGGAATAATGATTTACATGACTTTGAAATAGTGATTTCTAAGTTCTAAGGTTGAAGATTGCTATAAAACCGTTATGGTAGACACATTTTTTCCTTCTTGCTATATGTTGATATTTTATTGAAATAGCAGTGTATATTATAATTCATTCTTTTTTGTGTTTGCTGCATATTAATATCTAAAGAAATAAAAAATATTAGCTTTTAGTGCATCAAGTGGCATAAATTAAAAATCTTAGTAATTGGGCTTCCCTGGTGGCGCAGTGGTTGAGAGTCTGCCTGCCAATGCGGGGGACATGGGTTCGTGCCCCGGTGCGGGAAGATCCCACATGCCGCAGAGTGGCTGGGCCCGTGAGCCATGGCCGCTGAGCCTGCGCGTCCGGAGCCTGTGCTCTGCAACAGGAGAGGCCACAAGAGGGACAGGCCCGTGTACCGCAAAAAAAAAAAAAAAAAAAAAATCTTAGTAATCTGCTTCCTGTCTCTATGGATTGACATATTCTTGATGTTTCATATAAATGAAATCCTGCAGTATATGAACTTTTGTGTCTGAGTTCCTTCATTTAGCATAATATTTTCGAGGTTCATCCATGTTGTAGCATATATCAGTACTTTATTTCTTTTTGTGGCTTAATAATATTCCTTTGTAAAAAACGTGTTTTTAACTATAAATATATTATGATGAAAATCACTTACTCTTGTTTTTTAAATAAATTTATTTATATTTTATTTATTTTTGGCTGCATTGGGTCTTCGTTGCTGCATGCAGGCTTTCTGTAGTTGCGGCGAGCGGGGGCTACTCTTCGTTGCAGTGCTCAGGCTTCTTATTGTGGTGGCTTCTCTTGTTGTGGAGCACGGGCTCTAGGCACGCGGACTTCAGTGGTTGTGGCATGAGGGCTCAGTAGTTGTGGCTTGCAGGCTCTAGAGAGCAGGTTCAGTAGTTGTGGCTCACAGGCTTAGTTGCTCGGCAGCATGTGGGATCTTCCCGGACCAGGGATCGAACCAGTGTCCCCTGCATTGGCAGGCGGATTCTTAACCACAGTGCCACCAGGGAAGTCCCACTTACCCTTTTTTTTTCAGAAAATTATATTTATCATAAACACTTGGACAGAGAGAATCCCATAAGAAAGTTTGAGATATTTTGAAATAAATTGAAAGAACCTAGAAGGCCAAGATGTCAGACAAAAAACTCAAGGTAGAAAAGTCCTTTAGAACATGACATTTTCAAAGACTGAAAACAAAAGTGCTGTTTTTTTGTGTACTCTCTTGGAAGCCTGCCAAGTTTTCTTTCTTAATTGGTATTTTTAGTCACTTAATATATATTTTTTTCAGTTTTGTTCTTTGGCTGCTCAGATAGTCCTTTTTAGAATTTCCATAGTGGTGGGACTTTTGGTCTCTACCTGAAGCTCCACATGCTGGAATTATGAAAACAGAGATCACAAGCAAGAAATAAGTATGTAGTTTCTAAAATTAGCTAAGGCTGTAGCACAAAGATACATAGTTAAGATTTCTTTAAAATAACAAAACCTAAGTGAAACAAGGCCAAGTTTCTTGGAAAATCATAATTTCAAAGTGCAGATTCATATGGAGAAGTGGAGAAACCAATAAAATTAACTGGCGGGAGAAATATGAGTTGCAGTTTTCAATGCCAGTATAAAACAGGTACTTCTCATTAAACGTTCTGTAGGTTGTAATGAACTTACAGTAATATTTTGAGAATAGGAATCAGCCAGGAATAAGCACTCAAATCACTTGACTCAAATAATCTATGAAATGGAATTCTTCTACTATACAGGAGCAGGTTAATATTAATAGACTGTATGTTGCTGTATTATAAGGAAATGGTTGTCCCCTTCCCTGGACCACACAAAGGAAATATCGATGAATCTCCTAATAGGTATTTGACTTTTTGACTTGTTCAAGCAGTGGTCCATCTGGGGTGAAAGTGATGAGTAAGGAAATAAGGAGAGGAGCCTAAATACGTAATTTCATCTTCTGTATCAAGAATAGAATAGATGCTTTCCTCTTTCCTTTCAAATCACTAGTTCCACACACATTTATTCTGATCACTCCCAAAGAGAAGCACCTAATAGAATAGGCTTCATTTCAAAATTTCTCATAAGTGTTTTCTGTTGACCTAACATTGTAAAAAGATTTTATGGTAATAATTCTCAGTGCTATAAATCAAATATAAAACATTTGCCTTCCTTACATTCAGAGAAATTGAACATAATTTTTTGTTTTGCCAAACCCAAACCTGTGCATACTTTATTTATCTGATGGACAAAAAACAGCCATTCCCAGCAGCGGACTTTAATTGCAATATGCTACATGTCAGTAGCATTTGGAAAATGCAGTTTATCAAAGATAACTTGTATAAAGACATCTTGAAAGTGACAAAAATGATCAATCAAATTTGAAAAGCTGAGAATGTGAGAAATACTAATGGGCATTAGTGTTGCTTTTTATCTTTTCCATTTATCATTTTGGCTAAGCTTTCTGGTAATTATTTCACATGAGGAATGGGAAAGATATTTGGGGGGGGAACTGACACTGGTTACTAGGAGATTTTTAAAAATCTCTCTTTGAGTGTGGGTGTGTGCACATATGTGCTCCTTGGTAGAACTGGGAAAGAGGTTAGTTTCATGAAATTCAGAACTATTTTATTCCACTATTTTGAAATGTAATTATGGTATAGTGAGTGAAAGTGGTTTAGAGTCCATAATATTGTAACTTCCTCTTTACAATATCCTGGGAACTGTCATTGACTCTCTCCTTGGACCGTCAACTGGAAAGGAGATAATCAGCATGCCAAATGAGCCCATTCCGTTATCGGGCAGTCCTAAATGATGGTATTTTTAGGTTCTTTCATATTTCAGTCTTCATTTTGATTTTTAGAGCATCAAGCACAAGTAGTCTCCTGCTTGATAGTCTCACATATTTGAAATAACTATTGTATCTCCCTGTGGGCCTCTCTTCTACCCAATAGAGTTCCTAATTCCTTCAGTTGTTTCTCTTAATCGAAGATACGCATACCTCTCATCATCCCAATAAAATTTCTCAAACCACATTCTACTTTGTTACTTATAAAATGATAAAAATGGAAAATAATGTTCTAATATGGTCTAAGTAGTTCAGCACAGAGTGAGACTCTTACCTACCAACCATGATTTGAACTCTAAATTCGATTCACGTAGCCTAAAATTAAAGCAGCACTCTAGTAGCCATTAAATTGTTGGCTCGCATTAAACTTGTGGTCAACAAGTGTTAGTTTAAGTACCAGAAATCCAGATCTTTCCCCTCTCTCTTTTTCCACTTAGAAGTTTGTCTTGTTTTACACCCACTAGCATGACTACTATCAAAGCATAGAAAATAACAAGTGTTCTTGAAGATGCAGAAAAATGGAACCGTTATGCACTCTTGCTGGGAGTGTAAAATGGTGCAGCCATTATGGAAAACAGTGAGGAAGTTGTTTAAAAAATTAAAAATAGAACTACCATATGTCCCAGCCATCTCACTTCTAGGTACATATATGCAAAATAATTCAAAGCAAGATTTCAAAGAGATATCTGCACACCCATGTTCATTGCAACATTATTCACAATAGCCAAGAAGAGGAAGCAACCCAATACCCATAGATGGATGAATGGAAAAAATAATGAGGTATGCATATACAATGGAATATTATTTAACCTTCAAAACAGAAGCATTCTGACACATGTTACAACATGGATGAACCTTGATGACCTTATGCTAAGTCAAATAAACCTGTCACAACAAGACAATTACTGTATGATTCCACTCATATCCGTTATCTATGGTAGTCAAACTCATAAGAACAGAGAGTAGTCTTGGATGAGAAATGGGAAATTAAACGTAGTTAATTTTGCACTCATGTTTTAACTGTTAGAGAAGAATGACATTTTAATTTTTTTATTTTTCCTGCGGTACGCGGGCCTCTCACTGCTGTGGTCTCTCCCGCTGCGGAGCACAGGCTCCAGACGCGCAGGCTCAGCGGCCATGGCCCACGGGCCCAGCCGCTCCGCGGCACGCGGGATCCTCCCGGACCGGGGCACGAACCCGTGCCCCCTGCATCGGCAGGCGGACCCCCAACCACTGCGCCACCAGGGAAGACCAACATTTTAATTTTGAAAAATCTTAAAACATCTATCCTTTAAAACTATTACTGAGTTCAAGAATTGTATACTATTAAATAATGAATGAGTTGCTTAAAAGAAGAAAATGTAGTCCTACATAAAAAAGAAATAACACACCAAAAATATCTTTGCTCTATCTCGCTACAGTTGTTAACTAGTTCCTAGATGATTTTTGAGGGTGTATATAAGATGCTGGGTTTAAAATGACCTATGTGGTGTTCTAACTCTCCATTCTTTATGTTTCTCATTCTTTAAAAAAAAAATCACTAAGTTTTAACTTTTTATTTTGATACGTGTTTATAGGCTCAACTTTCTTGCCGTTAATGTAACATCAAATGTCAATAATAACTGGCTGCTCAGGTGATGATGGGATAGGGAGAGTCAGATCCAAAGATTAGTTAAGCAGGTTATCTTCATAATGTTTGCCAAGCAGATTAGCTGCTTGTTGACTGTGTCTGGTGAAAGTGTATTTTCCCCAGCTTGCAGATTTTTAGATTGCTGAAAATGAAACTGACGGTCTTAGAATGGTTGACTTTTCCTGATGAATTCACTTAGGAACTATAGAGCATCATAGTAACTTAACACATAACATCTTTCTAATTTACAAAATTAAATCACTTCAGAGCTATAAACCATTGTGTTAGTATAATCAGAGTTAGACCTTCCCTACACACGGAATCATGAAAGCAGCTGAAATTTAAGTATGGCCTTCTGTCCAGCTGCTAAAGTAACATCAGGGCAGGGGAAGGCATTACATTATTTTCCATTAGGCAGTATAGCCTCGGCCTCTTTATTATACAAACGTCTCATAGAAGTTCAAGAAATTCATACTTAAAATACATAATTGGTTTTTCGTTTTCAAAGAGAATATGAAATTTATTATGCAGGATGCTGATTCAGAAGTTGTAATTAAAAAATGTGGAACGGCATCTTTTTTTTTAACTTTTTATTGTATATTGGAGTTTCTTTTCCCTTTATTTTTGTTTTTGTTTGTTTTTGTTTTTGTTTTTTTTTTTGTGGTACGCGGGCCTCTCACTGTTGTGGCCTCTCCCGCTGCGGAGCACAGGCCCTGGACGCGCAGGCCCAGCGGCCATGGCTCACGGGCCCAGCCGCTCCACGGCATGTGGGATCTTCCCGGACCGGGGCACGAACCTGCGTCCCCTGCGCCGGCAGGCGGACTCCCAACCACTGCGCCCCCAGGGAAGCCCTCTTTTCCCTTTATACAGAGCATTTGATAGGCACATAACCTTGTTTTTCTCCATACAATGAGCACATTTTCCTAATACAATATACCAAATGACCTATCATTTCCTCCTTGTTTTGAAGTACCAGCCTTTCTATATTTCAAGTCCTCCTGGGCCTAGTCCTGGACTTCATATTCTGATCTATTTTTTATTTTCTATTTGCCTGTTACTGTGGCAGAAAGACACTTAAAAAAATTCTATGGTTCTGACACTTGTGAGTGAATTGAGGGAAGGAGCCAGCAGCCAATGCTTATTTACCACCTTGTTGGGGACACATAGTGCTCTTTCTTCTTTAAAGCGTCATGAGGTCCTAGACAGACACCACAGGCAAGAGGAAAGGCCAAAATAACAGGTAATATGAGGAGACTGACAATTCCTAGTGACTTCAAACATTCCAGCCTTGAGACTCATAAATGCGGTTGACTTTAATGACAAAGAATACTTTTCTCGAGGTGTATCTCCAAATGACTTAGTAAATTAGGCTCTTCTTGAATAGATGCAGCTTTCTCACAGTCTCTCAGGTGGATACCATGATTTCCATTCCTACCATGATAGCACTAGTTCTCACACTTATTAGTCCTAACTTGATCTTATTATAATAGCCATTTAAATTATTACTCTAATCACACCTCTTGGCCCCTTTCCACCCTACGAACTGTTATCAGATTGATGTGAAACAAAGCTTGGGTGGTTTGGGATATCTTCACTGGATTTCCCTGGACAACTGTGTACAGACCCAATTCCTTGACCAGCATCCAAATACCCTATGGCCCTAATCAAGTCTTCCCAGCTCATTTCTCAGCACCTTCCCAGCTCATTTCTCAGCACCTGTGTATATCAAATAGTCTTCAGATAAGCTTTGCTTTCTCCAAGCATGCTCTGTGACTACTCTGGGTTTTAAAAAATCATAGAATTTTAGAACTTGAAGCAAACTTGAAGATGATCTCGCTCAATCCTCATTGTACAGATGTGGAGATTGAGGACAGTGTGATTATAAGTGAAAGGACTTCCACTGACATTTGCATCCCAGACTCAGAGGCCCATGCTATTTCTACCACAGTAAATTTACTTTGTTTGTGCCTTTTCTTCTTCCGCTAATGCTTTCCTCAACAACCCCTCCCTCCCTAATCTGCCGGTCAGTATCCTTCCCTTCCTCAAAGGATTAGGTGTTACTCTCCATAAAGCTTTCCCTAATCATCTTAGTTAAAGTGACTCTTCATTTTCTGATCTAATATGGAACTCTGCACCCCTCTTCATGAACTCGTATTCAGACCTGTACTGTGGTATTTGCGTCGTGTTATCTCCCTCCTCCAAAATCTATGTGTTTTGCAAGGAGGATCGGGCAAAAGGAGCATCCTTTTGGTCCGTAGCACATTGAAATTACTCAAATGATATTTGAGGGAAGGCACAGAAGTGACTGAATAATGATTCACTCAAGAATGATTGACAGCCTATCTTTCCATATTATATGTGTGCTGGGGTATAAGAGAGAGGCCCTGTAAGCTTGCCGTGAATTTCCCTTCAGTTATTTGACAACTCATCTTACATCATCATAAAATGAGAGTGGCAACATCTCGTTGTCATTTTTCCAAATGTTAAGCTAATCACCCTGCTGTTAGAGGAATCATCAGAAAGAATCTAATGAGAATCAGAGGACTGGAGAATCATTTGATATTTTTTTCTTTTTCTTCTTTTCTTACTCTTCCCCGCAAAGCAATGTGTGTGGATGGGTGCTGTCAAGGTGTGTTGATGTGAGGCAGCTGATAGAGAGGCAAGAGGGAGAAATGAATATGGAAATCATATGTGATTATTAGTTGTTTTTTTTTTAAACAGAGACTGTATGGTAGTGAACGTTAGATGATTATTGTTAAGTAGAAAGTGAAAGTAGTTAAAAGACATTTATAAATTCTAAGTAAAAATCAATCTGCAAAGAATAAAGTGGTCTCTGTGGTGTGCTGGCTGGAGGTCCAGCAGAATGCTTCAGGCTGGTACTGAGACAACAGTGTCTAGCCCTCTTTTTTTTTTTTTTAAGGGGAAAACTGAATTATTTCTGGCTGTGTTCAGGCCCCAGTTATTCTGAGAGAAAGGCACAGATGAATTAATTATTAAGGAAAGATATATTTAGTAATTTAAGAAGTTTAACTTGTTAGAATTTGGAGAATGGGTAAAGTGTGAATCACTCACTCCCTCATTTATAAGAGGTTGGCACAATGTCAATCAAGACAGAAAACACTATAGCGGGTTTAGTTTCTTTCTGTTTTTCTTATTGGTTGAAATACCATTGATTTAATAGTGAATTTGTTTTGTTGATGGCCACTTAAAAATTAACATATTTTAGTGAATCAGTAAAAAAGTACTATCTTGACCAAAACTTTGTAGATTAATTGGCAGTGCTGCAATTGTAATTTGTTCTAATGTTACATCTTGGAGAAAGAAAAAATAATGAATAATGGATTTCTAGATATGTTTTCTACTCAAAATCAAAAGTTGTTTTCATATCTACTTAGTGAAGAAAATTTAAAATTTAAATTAAAAAGAAAATGTTGGGTTCAGAGTTTCTGAAAGAAACTAATTAATCACCAGATTACATTTCAAGGCAGAAAAGTACAATGGTTAAGAGTTTGCTTTAGGGAGTTAGATCTTGAATCAACTCCTAATTCTTTATCTAATCTGCTTGAAGTCAGGAAGGCCACTTAATCATTCCAAGACTGTTTACTCATGTATAAAATGGACATTGAATGGGGTTTTGGTAAGGATAAAACGTAATGTATTATACCAATCATTCAGTATGCTGTCTGAAACATGGTAAGTTCTTAAGAGATGGTACCTTCTGCTAGTGGTAGTTTCACTATCGTTGTTGTCAGCAGCAGCATTACAATAGTCAAAGCTTAGGACACACAAAAATTAAGGTGATTCATACTGATGTCCTGTCTAGACATGCAACTGGTTCCAGCAATCATTAGAATTATGCATGGATGATATGTCCATTTTAATGACCGAATCATACAACATTGTGAAAAATTAAACTTCTTGATAACTTCTAAATATATAATCTAATTAGTGCTGTAAATAATAAAACGTCCAGCAGCTACTTTTAGAAATGCAAATCTAATTGTGTTTACTCTTCTGCTTAATGCCCTCTGATGACTTCCCGCTGTACTTTGAATACACTCAAGATACTTAAAAATACCCTTAAAGGCTCTACAAGATCTGGCTCCTGGCCTCGTTCCTTCCCTTTACCCCTCTCCCCCACTCACTCTATTTACCAGATCCACTTGCCTTTTGTTTGGTTCTGAACATGCCACTGTCATCTTTTGTCATGTCACTGTTTTCTTTCCTGGCACTAGTTACTACCCAAAGTTGTATGTCTGTGTTTGTGTAAATATAGTAAATATATATACGTATACAGTAAGTTCCCTACATACAAATGAGTTCTGTTCCGAGAGCACGTTCGTAAGTCCAATTTGTTTCTAAGTCCAAACAGAGTTAGCCTAGGTACCCAACTAACGCAATCGGCTGTATAGTACTGTACCGTAAGAGGTTTATAGTACTTTTCACACCAATAATACATAATAAACAAACAGAAAAAATAAAACATTTTTAATCTTACAGTACAGTACCTTGAAAAGTACAGTAGTACAGTACAACAGCTGGCATACAGGGGCTGGCATCGAGTGAAGAGGCAGGAAGAGTTACTGACTGGAGGAGGGAGAGGAGATGGTAGAGCTGCAGGATCATCAGCAATAGGAGACAGAGGGCAAGCTGCAATTTCACTCACCCCTGACATTGATTTCACGGGTTCTGGTTCCTTGCTGGATTCAATTCTATCGACCCTCTTGAAAAAATGATCCAGTGATGTCTGGGTAGTAGCTTTTTTTTTCTCATCATAGATGACATCCTGGGCTTGAAATAAAGATACTCTACTACTGTACTCTATACAGTACTGTACAGTAAAGTACACAAAAGCACCACCACTTGTAGAGGATGCACGCACATGACAATGTACGCCAGACAAGTGAACTAACGTACATGATTGGACATGCCAACTCACGTTCGCATCTTTGAAAGTTCACAACTTGAAGGTTTGTATGTAGGGGACTTACTGTAGTAGTGACATCTATATATATATTTATATATATGTATAATCAAATATATATGTTTACTCTTTCCCTGCCTTATGGAGTGGGAACTTTACAAGACCAAAGATGACTGACACAATTCATAATTTTTATGTCTTCAGTGCTAACAACATGGACACATTGCAGGCACTCAATAAATGTTTTGGGAATTAATGAACAAATGCATAAATGAATGAAATGTGCTGAGATCTGGCCAGTTCATTTTTACCTTAAAGTGTACCTTAACCTTAAAAGATCTTCCCCCCCCTTTTTTTTTTAAGAAAAACTGTTATTTATAGGAAGTATTTATCTTTCTTTTCTATATTTTCTATTTAGAAATCTTACTATGCAAATTAACTGTAAGATTTCCGTAGGAAAAGACCTATTCTTCTGCATGCTTTTTAAACTCAAAAACCAAATATCTAATAAGATGCCTTTTCTAAGGTCAAAGTTGTTATGCATGGAGGCCTGGGGACAGGTTCTAACAAAATTTTTCATAAAACTAGTCTCACAATAGTTTGGTAATTCAAGGCACAGAGCCTATTTGTACTTTTCCCTTCTGAAATGCTGGAAATTTACATTGGATATAGTTTGGAACATAGCAAAACATGCATTTTCATAACTTGTTCCACTTGAGGGATTTTAGAACTTGCTTTTCTACCTTTTCTATATTGCTGTTTTCAGAGGGTCAAAAGATTCAGAGTTCAAAATAGTGATGTCCTGGGAACTATGGATTTGTCACCATGGCAACAAGCACAGTAAATCAGTAAGAAAAGATTGTCTCCTCTTGTTCCACAAGCAAGAAAGATATCAACAAAACTCAACTCTTTCAAAGCAGATATATAATCCTAGTGTAAAGGTGACTAGTATTTGTTGCAGGTCTCATAATTTCTGGCATTTTATTCTCCTAAAAATGGAAACAGTTAAGTGAAAGAATATCAGTTTTGAGAAAACCATTATTTAATTGCTCTAAATTCCAGTGCCATTTATTAATATCAGTTTCTAACCTTAATATACAAACTACTCAAGGTCAGACTAAGCATAAGCGAAAGTTAATTGCTATTCATCTAACAGAATAGTAAGAGAAATGGAAGAGACATTTAAGTTAACAAACAAGAAACATTAGAGGTCAGAACAGTATCTTACAAAGCCATTTGCATTGAGCAGTCAGTGAACAAGGCTCTGAAGTATGGGCACCTGGATGGAGAAACTTTACCTCCTGGAATCTTTAAGAAGCCACCTGCTGGTTGGTGTTGGGACTGGGCTGCTTCACAAGGAAGTACTATCCATGGAGAGTTGAGGCATATGACAGGGATGAGGTTGGAATAATTGTTGTCATCAGAGCTCTCAGGAGCACTGATCACATTGTACTGTAATGACTTTACATTTTGTCACCCTTGCCTAGATTGTGAGGTCCATGTGGGAGGAGACCTGATATTATTATCTTTCTAATAGTAAATGCCTATCATGCAGTGCCTAGTATTTAGAAGTTGCCAAAAGAATCTCATTGAATGGATGAAAAAACTGACCAAATAAATGAATTCTATCCTGAATTCAGCATTCTGTCCAATTCAGCCCAGTCATCTGTCTTTGATAATGACACTCAGGGACAAGTTATTAAAGGATATGGATTTGCCTTTAATGGGACTAACTGGTTCAGAATAGCATGTAAAAAAGCTTTGTTTTTCTTAACTCTATTTTCTGAATCTGACATGCATAAATTAAGCATTATTTTAATTTATTCTTTGAGGTGACAGTCGTCAAAGAAAAATTGCATCTGATGGAATTAAGCAAGCAAGGAAGACTTTATTAAAGACTGCTGCAATTAAGAGAGAGTCACCTCAACTCCACTGAAACAAAAGACAGGAGAGTTGTTAAGTACCCAGGTTTGCCAGAGGGAAAGCACTGGTTAGTGTGATGAGGCCATCTTTGTTTGCTAATTGACACTCACTGAAGTTAGGCTCCTACCTTCTCACAGAAACTGGGAGATAGGGGGCTTTATCTTTCTCGATTATCTACCAAAGAGATAATTCCAGGTCCTAGAGAAAGGCATTCCTAGGTTGTGAAACTGGAAAGAGGCTAGGAGAAGATTTATACCTTAGAGGGGCAAAAAAAGAATTTACAGTTGCATGTTTTTAAAGTAAATGCTCTTTAAGGAAAGAGAGATTGGGGGTTTATTGTCAAGGAAAGAAGGGTTGGTTTCTTTTCTCATGAAAAAATTGTTTGTCAATAATGTTCAGGAGGAGAATGAGGATTTAGAAAACAACTGAATTTTATGATTAGAAGGAGACTTTATAGAGAGTAGCCTCAGGTGGGAATGAGGCAAAAGCCAATTTTCAGGGAAAGTGAGCAGCTGGGATGGAACTGGAAGTAGGAGAAATATACCAAGGGAAATTTTTTAGCAAAATAAAGAAGAGAGGATGCTCAAAGATTGGGGGGAATTTGAACATCTCTGAGGCAACAATGGAGAGGGAGAGGGATCAGTGCTGGGTTACTGGGAAGTAATCATACAAAGATCACATATGGAAGGATTCATCTTAAATGGACAGGGGACACTTCTCTGAGTCAAAAGAAAAGAAAAAAAAGTGAAGTAGGTATAGAAATCAGGATTATGTCCTTCCATTTCATTCCTGACATAAGTAGCAATATTGAGTTCTTTTACTGGGAAATAATGACATTCTCATTGAAGATACATAAAATGTTAGTTTGCCAAAACATAAGGTTGTGACCTACATAAATATGTGCAAATAAATAACAATAAATAGAGGACTTAATTTTAAATATTTCTCTTGGATGTGACTTTTGGCTTCCCAAATCCTCTTACCTGACAAACACATTTTAGAGTGCCATGTAACCTATTAATTGTTGGTTATTGGTTATGACTGCTTTTTTTTTAGGAGGATTATACTACATTTCTTTTATTTTTTTAAACTTCCTTATTTAAAATTTAATTTAATCAATTTTCTTATACAGCAGATTCTTATTATATATCTATTTTCTACAAATTAGTGTATATATGTCAATTCCAATCTCCCAATTCATCCCACTACCCCCCCCACCCCCCCCCCCCCCCCCCGCTTTCCCCCTTTGGTGTCCATATGTTTGTTCTCTACATCTGTGTCTCTATTTCTGCTTTGCAAACAGGTTCCTCTGTACCGTTTTTCTAGATTCCACATATATGTGTTAATATATGATACTTGTTTTTCTCTTTCTGACTTGCTTCACTGTGTATGACAATCTCTAGGTCCATCCCCGTCTCTACAAATGACCCAATTTCATTCCTTCTTATGGCTGAGTAATATTCAATTGTATATATGTACCACATCTTCTTTATCCATTCATCTGTCAATGGGCATTTACGTTGCTTCCATGACCTGGCTATTGTAAATAGTGCTGCAATGAACATTGGGGTGCATGTGTCTTTTTAAAATATGGTTTTCTCTGGGTATATGCCCAGTAGTGGGATTGCTGGGTCATATGGTAATTCTGATTTTGGTTATTATTGCTTATTGATATACTGTCACATTTTGGTTATGTCTCTTGTAAGCATTTATTTCAATCTGTATCTAACAAAGCGCTCATCATCTCAGTGATAAATTAAGAAACATATTTTTGTAAATGAATAGCCTAAACACTTTAAAACTTCTGACAGGTGCCATTTACATTTGGTCTGTGCTTTCACTTATGTTCATGAAAATCTCTCTCTATCTCTACCTCTACCTCTGTTTCTCCATCTCCATCACCATATCCATCTCCAGCCCCATCTCCATCTCCACATCTTCATCTCCACCTCCATTTCCATCTCCATCTCTAGGTAGGTTTGGGGCTTGTTTAGTTTCCAATAAGCATTCAGGCTCTATCTAAAATTCCTTTTATTAAAAAACTAATTGGATTAATTGGAGTTATTAACTGACATTTTTGTCTCCTGGGAAAGTCCCTGACTTGGGGATCATTGGGGAATTCTATCAAGACGTCATGTATGAAATTTAAGAGGAGAATATAAAATCCCTCCATATAGTATCGTTATTCTGTCACTTCCTCAAAGCAGGAAAATGGAGACTTTCAAAAGAATTATACTTTAATTTTTTAATTCTTTTAATCAACTCCCTAAAATAAAGTTTTAAGTACCTTAACATACCACTACATCTATTAGATAAGTAAACCGAAATGCCTAGGACAGTAGAGATTACATAGGATCTTTTCCTTTGCTTTCAAGATATCTAAAAATGGAATCTGTCTACATAGTATATCGGTAAAAAGCTTATGATAACAAAAATTAGGAATGAAAAATCCCAGAAGGCTACAGATTTAGAGTTCACATACCATCTGCAGTTATTATCCTTGTGGTAATTGTGTACATAAAGATACCACATCTGATTTCAAAAGTTCATGGGAAGCATTTATAAAGCCAAGAACAATTCTCTTGTTGCAATTCTTGACTTACACAAATGCACTTCAGAAGAGCAGACAAGAGCCCTTGTATTTTCCAATCATGTAAAGACCACTTTATGAGCCCAAATCCACATGGTTCAATGCTTCTGGTTATTAAGATTTCGTATGGTCATTCGCCCATATTTGTTAACCAGTTTTTAATTGCTATTTTCTTTTCCTCCTTAAACAGTAGTCTTTGTAAATGCAAAGAAAATCCTGCAGAACATTTTTTTCTTTTGCACTGAAAATTTAAAATTAAAATTGTGACTGTGTTCTGAGCAAGCATTTGAATTACTTTTCCCTCGTCATGTGACACTGGCTTTTTGAAAGTATCAACTATCGTTCAGCTCTTCATCAAATCATCATCTCTACACCTGTTGACTTAAATAGGAGGCTGGACATAAGTTTTTATTTATTTCCCCAGTAACTATTTTTAAAAGATGGAGATCTTGATTTACTGTTATTTACAATTGAATCTTTATGAAGATTTTAAGAACTCAAATTTTAAAAACAAGTTTAAAATACAAAAGACAATGAGTTGCAGTTGTGGAGAAACTAGAACCTTTGCACACTGTTAGTGGGCATGTAAAATTGTGAGGTCACTATGGAAAACAATATGGAGGTCCCCCAAAAGATTAAAAATAAAACTACCATACAATCAGCAATCTTACTTTGGGTATTTCTTCAAAAGAATTGAAATTAGGATTCTTGCCTTCACTGTAGCATTATTCACAATAGCCAGTATGTGGAAACAACCTAGCAAATGCGTGGAAAAAGAAAAGGTAGTATATACATACAATGGAATATCATTCAGCCTTAAAAAAAAAAAGGAAATTTTGCAATATGTAACAACATGGATGAAACTTCAGCATGTTATGCTAAGGGAAATAAGCCAGTTACAGAAAGACAAACATTACATCATTCCACTTACATGAGTTATCTAAAATAGTCAAATTCATAGAATCAAAGAGTGGAATGGTGGTTATCAGTGGATAAGGGGAGGGGGAAATGAGGTGTTACTAATCCATGGACATAAAGTTTCAGTTACACAAGAGGAATAAACTCTAGAAATCTGCTGTACAACATTGGACCTACAGTCAACAGTACTGTATTGTACACTTAAAAATTCGTTGAGAGTAAATCTCATGTTAATTGCTCTTACTACAATGAAATAAAATATAAAAAATTAGGTGAATAAAATATTTTACTCTTACTCAGGCTTCAAAGTTTCACATATAGGGCACAAAATGGATTCATTCTCATTGTCCCAATTCCAGAGTTTTGTTAGCTTTTTGTAGTAACTTTTGCTTTTTTACAGACAATTAGGTAGAACTGAATTTTCCTTTGCCATTAAATTGTCATTTCACTTCCGAAGTAAAGAATACAATTTATCTAGATAATTTAAGTAGAATCCTGGCACTTATTACTGTAATTTATAAGTTCATCTCAGAAGTACTGAGCACCTACCGTACGGCAGGCTTTCTGCTACAGGTGCTGAGTATAAAGTGGTGAACCGGACAGAAGCAGTTTCCACCCACATGGAGACACCACGCTAAAGGAGACTGGCAATGGCCACAGAAACAATTATATAACTCCCACCTGTGATAAGTACTATGAAGGGAGCAGCAGTGAGCAATGAGAGATTAACACCTGGAAAGCTACTTACACTCAGGATTTAGCTGGGACCTAACGGAGTGGTGACCCTGGCAAAGAAGGAGGAGTCTGATATTCCACGCAGAATGAGCTGCGCCCCTGGAGGCCTTGAGGTGGGAAAGAGCTTGCTGTATTTCTGGAACTGAGAAGAGGGTCCTAGTACAATGGGACAGGGGGAGAGGGGAAGATTAGTTGGAGGTAGGAGGTTGGGGTGGACAGAGACCAAATGATGCAGGGGTTCGTAGTTCATGATACACAGTTTGTTTTTGAAGTACAATGGGAAACTGTTGGGAAAATAAATATGAGAGTAGCAGGATCTAATTCCTTTCTTTTTTTTTCTTTCCTTTTTTCCCTTTCTTTTTTCAAATATTAAATCTAGCTTATAGGAGGTGAGTATTTTGAAGAGCAAGGCAGAGGGTGCAGGGAAGATTCCCGATTGAGGAAATAAGTCAGGAAGTACATCTTTGTCTGTTTTAATGAACTCGATTTGATTTGAGGAGCAACAGATATAGCTATGAGGGATTCTGTGTATTGTTAAAATTACTTATATTTTTGTTTTATAATTTTTCTCATGTTTAGTATCTGTATAAAGTCTTATTTCTTATTTTAATTTCCCTGAAAGTTTAAAATCATAACATAATACCATAAATATAGTCTTTATCAAGTCAGTCAATACAATTTTATTGAGCATATGCTGTGTGATAAGAATTATGCATAGGCGAAGACATCTACAACTGTCGTCCTGTCCCACCCCATCTCTATTTTCTCTCCCATACCTGTTGTCTTTTCTTGTCTTTCTGGATGACTAAGCTATAGAATCACTACTCATTCATTTTACCATCTTCTCCCTACACTTTAAAAAATATATATCACTTCTTTATATCTCTTATCGAATAACGTCTTTAATTGAACTCCAGAGTGCTTGATACTGCTGATACAGCTGGCTGGAGCTAGTATTATAGAAGGAAATAAATTTCATCTCATGCCTTAATCATTAGAACTCAGACTATCTAAATTTGGTGCTGCTTTAGGAAAATTATGTTATTTTGACAAGAAGAAGACTGGAAAATACTTCTTAAAAGTAAAAAAAAAAAAGCAGCATCTATATTTGCTATCCATTTTCTATTTATACCTATATATACATATATATATATATTTATATCTCTACCTGTCTATCTGGAAAATATATTCATCTAAAGAAAATATCAGTCCAATGTAATTCTTAAAATGGACAAATAAAATCCCTAAAATTAGAGATCAGTTCTGCATACTTAATGTTTGATTAGGTATTTAAGATAATTGCAGCCTTCTCTCTTTTTGGAAATGAATGCTCATGTCTAGCTTACTTTTTAAAAAAAATTTTGCTATTGCCGTAAATTGCACAAGATCTCATTAGAGATCCATCCCATGTCCGTTTAAAATGCACATTTTAGGCACTCTTAAAAAATGCCTTTCTTTGGTTATTGCTCATACTCTTGTTACATGATGACTTCTCCTTTGCTTCTGGAAAGAAACACAACACTTAGCAAGCACTCTGGAGTTGGGCTCTGTAAGTAAATTCCAGAGTTTCTGAGATGATTTTTCTACACTCTTTCCTTGGCATTTCTAGATTCTCTCTGTTGTAAGTGCTGAAGTTTAATATTTAGTAAGCACACAAAAGTTCTTGCATAAAATTACATATTTTTGTAAAAGTTTTTTATTGAATTGAGGAAAATATGCACAGATTAAAGCAATAAACATTGAGAACTTGTGTTGAAAATTTAGTCACATATATTTAAATATTTGTCCTAGTGTTATGAAAATACCTATTTCCCATTACAAATACAGATTAATATATTTTCCTTAATCTAGATGCAAATATGATCAATTGTTTCAATAAAGCTATATGATAGTCTCACGATAATTCAATGGTTAAATATGTCACTTTCTTGTAGGTGAATTAATCACTGATAATGCGTGCAGCCATCATGCAGATAATCTTTCTTCATTGTTGAGAAGGTGGATAATATATTATCCATATGTATCAATTCTATCAGTACTTATCAGTTTGTTCCTGAACATGGTCCTGAGGAAAAAATGATATAATAGATGTGTTCTTAGTATGCTAGCCCACTGATTTGAGACATGTTTCCCTTAGGACAAATAAGGAAACTCATAATCAAATGAACAATATAGAATTAAAAATCACTCCCCATTTTGCCATATGCAACAATTCAGTCTGGTTTCACAGATAAAACAATACTAAGTACGGATTAAAAAACATACATGTAGAATTGACAGTCTCATTGATTTCAAAACCAAGGGAAACATTTTTATAAATAAGGGGCTTACATTTGTTTAAATTTCACTTGCTTAAAATGATCAGACTTCATTAAATTACTCAGTCACATATGAGCACCCATTGTGTATTGTCCTTTACAAGAGATTACAACAATCCTGTCCTCCCAGCCCCCGACTGTTTCAAAGGGATTTGCCAGGGCAATACCTAACATTGTTTTCTCTGAAAATGATGACAGGAAGCCAACAACCAGAGTCCATGTGTGTGACATAGTGCTTCTCTCTCTTTACCTGCAGAATGCATACCAAGGGCTGTCTTCCCTTGTATGCTGTAAATGGTCAAGATATACTTGTTTGCTGATGATGTGGTAGTAAGATGCTTAGTATTTGATATGTCAGCTCAAAATTGTGGTGTCTAGGTCATGGTAACTGTGATCTATTAATCAGTTCTTATTACAACAAAGGAACCCTTTCAGTGTGCTCAGTCACCTAATTACCTCAGGATTTGAGGGTAAGTTGCCTAGTTGACAGCTTTCAGCTGATGATGCCAACAGGCTCAGGTTGAAGAGCTAAACATTCAAGACCTGTTAGCCTAAAGGTCAGTAGTTTCTCCACACTGGCTGCAGAATAGAACCACCTGGGAAGTTTTAACTAATGGTCCGGTTGGAAAAGCATTCATTCAATTAGAACCAAGGGCAGAGGGACCCTGGACATAGGTGTTTTTAAAACTTCCTAGAGGAGCTCCTAATGCCTAGACAGGGTTCAGAAACTAGGGGGTGTTTCCTCTTTAGGCAGAAAGAGGAGAATTGGAAAGTTTGAGTTAGAGGGGCTTCAACATGACATTGTTTCTTTCATTAGATCTGAGGTTCTAAAGTGGTTGGGCAACCAGCAGCATCAGCATCTGGGAACTAGTTAGAAATGCAAATTTGAGGCCCCACAGTGGACCTACTGAAACAGAAACTCTGGGGATGGAGTCCAGAATTCTGTGTTTTAGAAAGTCTTCCAGAGCAGCCACATAGCACAGGGAGATCAGCTCGGTGGTTTGTGACCACCTAGAGTGATGGGATAGGGAGGGTGGGTGGGAGGGAGGGAGATGCAAGAGGGAAGAGATATGGGAACATATGTATATGTATATGTGTAACTGATTCACTTTGTTATAAAGCGGAAACTAATACACCATTGTAAAGCAATTATACTCCAATAAAGATGTTTAAAAAAAAGGAACGTCTTCCAGGTGATTCTAAAGTTTGAGAACCATCCTTTTAGGTAAAGCCTAAGCTAACATAGATATTTGGAGACCGACAGTTAAAGGTCTTCCCATTCATCACCCAATTAGAGTTCAATTAAATAGAAGGTACCTGATCAAGCAATCAGATATACATCTTGTCTAGATGAAGAAATAGCTTCACTGCCAGAACAAAGTCATTGACATAGATGACATTTTATTATTCTAAGAGTCTTCCAAGAATAATGAGTGACATGGCATAAATATCCACATCCAAAAGTAAGTGCTCTTCCAAAGAATATTTTATGAATATTTCTATTCCTTTGTTATTATAATCCCTCAAGCAAAATGGCCTCTCCATAAATTTCAAATATATTTTCATAACAAACCATTTCTTTTTTAGTCAAAATTAGAGCCAGAATAATGGATTCTCAGGTGATTTCCGTTCCTGTCTGAAGGATAAAATTGCTATTAAGACAAGAAAATATATTTTATATTCTGTTGTGGAATTGAATGTCTTCCAAGAGCCGTAAGGATAATTAGAGTCCCCATCACTATTGTATCTTGACCCTCTCCAAGTATTTCATCTGTTTAAGGAAAGCATCATCTGTCTTCTCTCTCTGGTCTGGAAGTTTGTAGTACCCTTTCATTGCTACTGTCAAATTTGGTTTTCTTCTTGACATGCAAATTTTTTCTACCACATTTCTACTTTCACCTATGAATTCCTATGCTGTATATAACTTCTTCCTTTTCCTGTTATACCTGTTTATTTTTGATAAGCTATGCCCTTTCACTGTTGTACGTCATGAGTTGCATCCCATCAACTTTCAATAATATCTCTGTTCAAGTGTACTTCTTTGGGTTAAAACTGAGATAGAAATTTTTGCCTCACATTTTGAATATTCAGATATAGTCATCTGGGTCTAAATACTAAACTGTCAAATACCAGAGTTAAAATTCTCTTTCTGTCCGTGGAATCACAGAAATACAGGACTAGAAGGAATTTTGGTTTGGGGTAGTTCTCGATACTGATTTACGGTTTTTCTTCTCATGTAACAATCGTTACGCTACCTAGCAATTACTAAGAAATTTTAAACTTGTTATTTTTGTTTCGGCCCTTCAAACTAGAGTTTAACTACCTTTCTCTCAAGCTGCTAATTATTCCATCAGGAGTACATTGTTGGTGATGTAATAAGGAATTTGAAAAACCTGAATTATATTTGTCAATGCAAACAATACCCGTCTTTGTTCTCTTTCTACATCTACTCTTATTTTCCAGAATCTTGACCTTGAAGTGAAGTGATATTATAACCATCTTTCCGAGCCTTGCTAAGTCTTGCCTCTGGAAGCAATTTTGTTTTCTTAAGGCAGTGGTTCTCAAACTTTAGAAGTGCGTCGGAATCACCTGGAAGCCTTGTTAAAACACACATTGCTCCCCAACCCTAGAATTTCTGATTCAGTAAGTCTGCACAGGGGCTTGAGAAATTGCATGTCTAACAAATTCCCATCTGATGCTGCTGGTGCTGTGACCACATTTTGAGTATCACAGTCAAGGTGTTCTTCCTTCACGAGATGAAAAACAAATGATCTTAAAACATCAAAATTGTCCTCAATTCCACCATATCCATTTTTCACCTTGTATCATTTCTCCCTGCAGTAGCCAGAGTGAGCATCTTAAAATACGAACTAGCCCATGTAGGACTTTTGTGCTTGGTTGCCCCTCGGACCCAAACTTTGCAGCATCTTTCTGGTGCTTAAAACCCACACTCCCCCTCACCCCTGAGCCCCTTAACATGAATTACAAGGCTCAGCATAAGCTACCAGCCTTATTGGCCTCATCTCAGGGCCCACTTTCCTCCCATATTATCTCTGTTAAAAATGTACATGTTATGAGCTAAGTACTTTTTTATTTTCCTCATTTCACCGATGAGGGACACAGAGAGAATAAGCATTACACCCAAACTCACATATATATTAAGTGGTCGAGTCAGGATTCTAACTTAGCTCCTTCCAACTCACACAGGCCCAGGATTTTGTCTATTCCTTTGACAGAAAATGATGGGATTGACTCTTAACAATAGGGATTTACTTGCCTGGATTAGGGTAAATGATCATTTGGTCCAGGCAAACTGCTTTTTGAACATTAACTGAATTGTACCCATTCAGTTATAGAACTAAACTGTGTATATGTGTGTGTATATATATGTATATAATACATATAATTTATGTAATATAATTCAAATTGTATGTAATATTATATATGCATATGTATAAATATATGTACATATATTTTATTACGCATATGACAGTTGTGTTTTGCTACTACAATAGGGCCAACGTTTATCTAATGCTTCCTGTGAGCCAAATTCTAAGTTAAGTACCGTAGAGATGTTATCTCTTTTAATCATCACAATTTATGAGGTAGATAGTGATGTTTTCCACTTTTTATAGGTGATGGAACTGAGATGCTAAAAGCAGATAAGGAAAATTTTCTTAAGGTCACACAGTTTATAAGTGATGGATCCAGGACTGAAATACAGGAGCATTTGGTCCCTAAGATATATTTGTCATCTATGTCTTTTTTTTCTCAAATCCCCAAACTGACCAGGGATGAAAAGTTTTTAGTAATATTTTTCAGGTATCTTTTGCTTATTTCTCCATTAGCACAGTTGGATACCAGCATATATGGAATGTTCTCTCTTATGAGAACTCGGGTACTTGGACATGTACTTAGTAAGTAGAGGCCACCTCCACTTTTACACTACAACTCCTGTTGGTAGGCCCTCGGCAAACCCCACGATGTTTCTTTTCTTCTGGAGGTAAATAATAGAACGTTTCCTCTCCCAAATGTCTGACAGTCATAAAAGCTTGGCTAGCCTGGGAGAGAGAAGTCAGTACTTCAACTTCAAGTTGATATGAGAACCTTCAGGATAATGACCATATCTTCTGTATGTCTTATGCTATAAATGTGTATAGTATGGGCTCATTAATTTAGTGGATTGATTGAAATATACAATTACCTCAATCTAATGTTGCTACCTGAGACCAGGCTTTGGCTGTGTCCTCTTCTTACCACTTACTAATTTATACAACTTCCTCCACCTCTCAGTTGATTGATTATATTGCTTGTGGCTATGTGTTGTGGATTAGAAACCTTTAGAAAGACTTGGAGAAACATGTCTTTTTTTCCTAAAAAAGTAGAAGAGTAATCTGTGTGTTATGTTTTCAGTTATTTCATTTATTTATTTATTTTTTAACATCTTTATTGGAGTATAATTACTTTACAATGTTGTGTTAGTTGCTGCTGTATAACAAAGTGAATCAGCTATACATATACATATATCCCCATATCTCCTCCCTCTTGCGTCTTCCTCCCACCCTCCCTATCCCACCCCTCTAGGTGGTCACAAAGCACCGAGCTGATCTCCCTGTGCTATGCAGCTGCTTCCCACTAGCTATCTATTTTATATTTGGTAGTGTATATATGTCAGTGCCACTCTCTCACTTCGTCCCAGCTTACCCTTCCCCCTCCCCATGTCCTCAAGTCCATTCTCTACGTCTGTGTCTTTATTCCTGTCCTGCCCCTAGATCCTTCAGAACCATTTTTTTTTTTAGATTCCATATATATGTGTTAGCATACGGTATTTGTTTTTCTCTTTCTGACTTACTGACTTTATTGGATCAAGAATAGCAACTTTGGGATTTAAAAGTTATGTAAATGTAGTAATTCATCTTGCAAATGAACTATTATTCATTTGGCTTAAATTATAGACTTGATCTAATAACATGTTTAAATTTAGATTGCCCCCTTTTCAGTATGTTATCATTCATGTTCTTCTCTCTGGAGAACTTCACTTTTGCTACAGCCAAGTCAACATGTCTAGAAAATGATGTGAAGCAAAAGAATTTTGCCAGTGTTTGCCCGAAAGAAACAGAACTTTTTTTTTTAACAGATGGAATGAGTGATCAAATATGCATGAAAGGTAGAGACATAGAAAGAGACAACATCCACAGAAAATGAAAAGAAAATATGGGCTCACATGCACCTTTGCTGAAGTCAAGGTTTCTTGCAAAAAGGGTGCTTTGCAATCTCAAATTCAGGGGAAAAAATTTCCCTGGAAAGCAGTTACTCTTAGTGTTTGGCAAGAGATTGAATAAGGTTCTTCATAACACTGTCAAAGGTCTTCAGTTTCATTCAATTGACACACACACTGCCCACAGGACAGTAATTGGCTCTGGTTGGCTCAACAGAGTTGCTCTTGTGATTGAATTAAGACCGAACTAAATTTCTTCTTCTTAGTCCTATGGAAGGGAAACAATAGTGAGTGATAGAATGAAGCCATTCAGAAACAAGACTTAACTTTCTCACCTTTTGATCTGAAACATTCAGGTGATAATTCCGGTAGTACATTTATTACTCTCAAGGGCAAAAATATGGCTAAACTCTTATATAGTGGAAATTGCACATTTATTCAGAATAGAGTACATGTTTAAGTCACAAATGAAAGCATTTCTTTTAGTAGAAATTCCATTTGGCTATCAGTTGGCAAAACTGCTGCCAGTTTTGACAGAAGTCATGATAAATGACTTTCCATTTGGGTCTAACTGGGAATAACTAACATTGAATAGGAGGTGTCACAGATTAAAATGAAGCAGGCTTTTCTTGGGTTAGTCCTTCATCTCCACAGAGAATTCAGAAATAAGAAGGATATGGAAGTCACTGTAGTTTGAACTGTATAGTGATATCCTTGCGGCACTGGGAACCATCACAAGAAGGATTACTCATTCATAAAGGCTAAGAACCTAATTAAGGAGTTAATGCACGATGGTTTGCAGCTGAGATACAAGTTGGAGAGCAATTTTGGTGAGAAGTCTTGCTATGAATATCACCTTTGGAAACATAAAGGTATTTGCTCAAATATAAAGATATTTCCAGGCTTCCCTGGTGGCGCAGTGGTTGAGAGTCCGCCTGCCGATGCAGGGGACACGGGTTCGTGCCCTGGTCCGGGAAGATCCCACATGCCGCGGAGCGGCTGGGCCCATGAGCCATGGCCGTGGAGCCTGCGCGTCCGGAGCCTGTGCTCCGCAGCGGGAGAGGCCACAACAGTGAGAGGCCCGCATACCGCCAAAAAAAAAAAAAAAAAGAAATTTCCTCTGAGGGACTATAAGCAATTGCTTCTGTTTGGAATAAAAACAATGATATTTGGAAAATTTACTCCAAGTCTATTTCTTTTTTTCTTGTATACTAGAAACTAGTAATTTAAGTCATATATTAATGTCTGTATTGTTTTCCTAGGGCTGTGTAATAAAGTAACAAAAAAGAAGTTCTACATCAGCAGGTTTGGTTCTTTCTGAGAGCTGTAAGGAATAATGTCTTCCATGCCTTTCTCCTGGCTTCTGGTAGATGGCTGGCAATTTTCAGCTTGTAGATTCCTCACTCCCCTGTCTTCACATGGTGTTCCCTTTGTGTTTCTGCCTCTTCATATCATCTTCCCTCTATGCACGATTGTCTCTGTGTCCAAATTTCCCCTCTTGATAAGAACACCAGTCATATTGGATTAGGGCCTGCCCTAATGACCTCGTTTTAACTTATTATTTTTGTAATGACCCTCTTTTCAAATACTAGGTCATCATCTGAGGCGCTGGGGGTTAGGATTTCAACTTATCTATTTTTAGGGAACACAATTCAACCCATAACAACGCATTATCAGTAAAGCTCACATTTTTAAAGGAAATGTGATCCCCAGTGTTTTACACAGCTGGAACGTTGGTTTACAAACCTTATGCATGGAAACAACGCATGTTCTCTACCTGGTGAAGCTTTCTGAAAATCTAGGCCCAGGACACCAGACACTTCCTGAAGTTACTATTGGTATCTGAGCCCCTGATCACTTCTTAGACAGTGAAACAATAACATTTCATCAAAGGTGGTTTTTCTTTTCTTCTTTTTTTTTTTTTTTGCGGTACGCGGGCCTCTCACTGCTGTGGCCTATCCTGTTGTGGAGCACAGGCTCCGGACGCGCAGGCTCAGGGGCCATGGCTCACGGGCCCAGCCGCTCCGCGGCATGTGGGATCTTCCCGGACTGGGGCACGAACCTGTGTCCCCTGCATCGGCAGGTGGACTCTCAACCACTGTGCCACCAGGGAAGCCCAAAGGTGGTTTTTCATAAAGAGAGAAGCTGTAGAAACTCCATTCATAGAGAAGGGAAAGTAAGCAGCTCCTTCTCTTATGCGTCTACGTTCAAAGGCAGCAGGAAAGGGACTCCTCGCTCCCCAGTGCTTTTCCTGGATCACATTATTTTAGCACCACTATCCAACATCTACCCAACACAAGACTTCTCCTTTTGAAGCTCACACTCAAGCTATCTTTCCAACAGTTTGTTAGTTGCTATGGTCCATGCCCATGTTCTGTAATAATAAACACCATGAGGTCATAGTATTGTAGTTCTTTCCACTCCTTTCCTGTCCCTGAGACTATAACTACTTTTATTGGAACTACCTGACCTATGCACAGTTCACTGATTCTTTTATTCACCCTGCCCTACTCACATACACATGCACACACACGTATCAGGCTACCTGTGTACACTTACAGAGATACAACTGCTCATTCATGTGTATCCGCCGTGTGTGTATCATTACTGGGATGGTAGACTGGAAATATCCTTGGGAAGTTCCCAAGTAACTCATGATCTTTCTTTCATTCAGTCAGTGTTGGGAAGCCAAAGAGGTTTTGATCAAGTTATTCATTGAAATTTATAAATATTCAAGACATTGGAAGGTTGGGAAGAAGGAAAAAAAGCAGCAGATGAATCAGGAGGTTATTGAAACATCCAAAAAGAAGTAAAGAGTACTTAGGCAAAAGCAATGTCAGGGAAAATGCAAAGAAAGATTTTAACATCCTTCAAGGTGAAAAACAAAACATAAGACCTGGAAGTTAGTTGGATGTGTACGTGGGTGAGGAGACAACATTGGCTGAGTTATATGCTGGGGCAGTAACACAAACATCGAGAGAAGGGTCTGGTTTGGGCAACAGAAGAAGAGACAATACATTCTATTTTGGACTTTTGGAGTTTTAGGGACCAATAAGTCCAAGTTAAAACTGTAGATATATATTTGAGTCAATTATGCAGAGAGGAAACTATGGAAATGAAAAGGAACACATTATGAAAATACAAGCAGAGAAAGGATTACAGTGGCAGGACCTTGAAGAGTACATACATGTTCAGGATAGGAGGGCAAAAAAGACTAAAAAGTTCAAAAAAACAGTTTTAGAAACAAGGGGGAATCAAATATAAGAAAACTTGGTGCAGAGAGTTTTTGGAAAGGCAGCCGAACGCTTATAAACGTTCCAGGGACTGAGATCGGGGACTGCTTTCTGTATTCACAGCATCCAGCAGAGCTTTGCCAAAAAATAAATAAGTAAATAAGATAAACATAAAATAGGTATTCAGTACATGCAATTGAATCAAATACTTGGGAGAAGGAATTTAATGAAACTCTTAGAATCTGAAAATTGTAAATGGTATGTATATTTGCACTATCTGGCCATCCAGTATTAGATTTTAAAAAGTCCGATCTTCTAGTTCCCCCCGGAATGCCATGATAATGGTGAGACCTTTATGTACTTGGTAACCCCCAATCCTTATAACTACAGTGCAAAATAGGGGATACAGTGCCTGTTCACACACAAGGAGTTGGAACTCAGAAATACTCAGTGAATGGTAGAACCGGTATTCCATTGGGTGCATCTGATGCCAGCACCTGTCTTTCCTTAGGTTGAGCAACTCTGGAGCCAAACAAAACCAATTTGCTCCTGTAACCATCCTTGAATGTTTGAAGAGACACCTGAGTCTTCTATTTTTCAAGCCAGTCATTTCTGGTTATTTAAAGTGTCCTCTGAAAATAATAGTGTAAAGAATTGTCACTATTACTGTCACACTTCTCCATAAGTAACTTTTGGAAAAATTAAGTAAAGATTGTGAAAACAATTTGATTGAATCATAATAAAAGGTGAGAGAGCGTGTGTTTAAAGCCTATTGGACTCCTTGGAAACAAGATGCAACATATGCACAGAATTTAATCCTTTTTTATCTCCACTTTGAGGGAAAATGAAGTAAAATGAACACAGCTGGGGCCTAGGTTAGAGTAGGAATCAGGGAGTGAAACTATCATTTGTGAAAAGAATACCTCTCCCTTTGAAACAGGTTTTCTTTTCAAGGACCTTGAAGGTGAGATCCTGAACATTTTTCCTTTGCTAATTGATTCTCTGCATGTGGTATGGTAGGGAGGGAGAAATTTTCTTCTACCCTTCTAGGTTCTTCTGGCTGGTGTGAGAATTAAATTGACTTGAGATAGATTAACAGGAGAAAATCCAACAAAAGTTTAATACCATGTATACATGGGAGAGACCCAGGAAACCTGAGCAACTGAAGTGGCCAGAACCCTCACCTTAAGCACCATCTTCTTCAGCAAAAGAAAAAAAAGAGGATGTTAGGGCTGACGGTTTGGGACTCCAAAGGGGAGAAAGGCAACTCACATGAAGATGAAAAAGCAACGCTTTGGTGAACAACTGTTAGCTGGACCATGCAGGGGCAGTGGGACACAGAGAGGAATTTTAACAAGCAGACTTTGCTAGGCTCCTACCTGTCTACAGCCCTAGTTCATACTATAGTCATATGGTGACAGCTCCATTCCTGGAAGAGGTCCCTCTGTCTACATTCTTTTAGGCAGTTAGGGGCGGAGGTCAAAATTCCTTCCTGAGTCTTTTGGGCCTTGATTGTTTACAGCTCAAATTAACCTATATGCCAGAGACATTTTGGGGTGGCAAATTTTGCTCCCCTGTAGGTGATTCTCCCTGGAGTTCATTGCCATCTCATAGTTTCCTTGTAGCAAGTAAAGTTTATGCTTTTCTTGGTAACTTACAGAAAATGGAAGACTCTTAAAAAGTGGCAAGATAAAGTATGCAAGATAGCATTATATGAAAAAGTGGGCAAAGAAGTAGCTTCCATCATTATGTCCTTTCAAAAAATAAAGTTCAGATGTTAAAGTCTGGACTTTTGAAATTGAAGACATACCAAACAATATCAAAACAATTAATTCCATGTTTCAGAGCAGAAAGCAGGAGATGTTCCTACATGAATTATTGGTATTGCGGACACATAGGCTACACAAGGGGGCCCCTCAAACCTGTCACCTTCTATCCCATGTGGAGGGATACAGGTAGCAAACTAAAAAGAGCTAACGTTTTATTGAATGCTTGCTATGTTTCTCACATTTACATGTATTATCTTGTTTAATCTTTACAACAATTAAATTATTTTCCTCATTTCCAAAATTAGGTTTTTATTGCCTAAGTTCACATAGCTAGGAATTAGAAGAGCCGGGATTGAAAGTTATCTGGCATAAATCTATGCCTATCATTGTATCTTCTGGTAAGGAAGATGATAGGTAGGTAGGTAGGTAGGTAGATAGATAGATAGAAAGTTTCTAAGAAGGAATTCAAAAGATGATCACATATTCAGTGAGTGTGTTTTTGTTAGTGGATACGTGACAAATTCCTTCACTAGGCTGCAGGTACTTTGAGGGCATTGGCTATGTCTTATTCATCTTTGTGGGAAATCCAATCTCATGCCCAGTGTCTGTGCATAGGAAGGATGTCTTAAATAGATGCCCATAAAGGAGACACTGGTATCTCCCTGAGGCAGATAACAAAGATGACTTTTTAAGACATTAAGCAATGTGCCTGAAATCCCATAGCTGGTAAGGAGCAAAGCCAGAATTGTAGCCCAGGACTCCAGTCCATGGCTCTTCCCGCGATACTGCAGCTTCCTCTACTCATTTCCCCTCTCTGTTCCCAGATTTCTCATTTGACAAGGCTCTTTATGACACCTTAAGCTCTGTAGAAAAGTTGGGGAACGTACAATGTACATTGAACTAATAGGTACCTTTAGACTTCAAAAGACAGACAGGTAACTAGGGAGTTCATTGAGTTTCTACAGGGTACCAGGCATATTGCTAAGAGCATTACTAATCTCATCTCATTTAGTCTTAACTATTCCATGATGTAATAGTGAGTGTGGCCCCATTTTATGAATGAGGAAACTGAGGCTGAGGGAGGTTAAATTCTCCAAGGTCATACAACCAATCCAGGTCAGCCTGACTCTAAAAGCCAAATTTATTCAACTACACTAAAAAGGGTGACATAGTATGGTGTCTCTCAAAGTTTTGTTTTAATCTGTACAGTGAATGACTGAGACTGCTTCTATTTCCCTTACTTAAGAGAACCAGATTTTATGGAGTCCATTTGAAGTTGTAAACCTTATTGTCAAAATACTATTTTCATTGTCATAAGTCCCGACCTTCCCACCAGCATCAGCTAATCACTGGCTTCACAGTTCCACCCACCTAGCCTTCCTATTGCAAATCACTGACATGCTTCCTTTCAGCAGGAGCTGGTAACTCCAGCCCCTTTCTGCCCTTTGCTGAACCTCCTCCTTCCTATTATCTATAGACTTAATAACCACACTTAAAGAGAAACCTGATGTCAGGGTGTCAGCAGGTGCCACCTTTGCTTCTGCTGCTGCTGGCCAAAAGCCTAGACCAGCGACAGTTGGGCTAGAATGAGATTCCTGCCATACTTGGGAAAGGAATAGGTTGGGGCACAGGGGTGATGGTGACAAATTAAAATTACTGCCAAAGCAGAGTGGAATAGCAGCAGGTACGTGGAAGGTGTCATTAACGTTCTAAAGACGATCTGAAGTCATGCTTGGAAGATGTAATTTACAACCTGAGGATTTATTTTTATAGCTGTCTTGCTTCAGAATAAAGAGATGAGATGCCACGTATCTGCCAGGTTGTAAAAAACTTTATAAATTTTGAACATTGGCTTCCTTGATTTTGGATGCGGGTGGATATTGTGTACATGTATGTATCTGAGGGGTCTTAAAGAATAGTTCTCACCTCCTGAAGTGAATGTTCAAAGCTTCCTATATCAGACTCTAGGATCTCACATATTCACCAGCGTTGGGGGGGGGGGCGGTGGATATTAGGAAATACTTCTAGCTCCTGTATCCTCTTATTGACACAGTACCGGGAGCATGCCCACAGAGCCTAGAAAAGGCCATCCTACCCACAGAGATTGGCCAGGAGTAGCCTGCCAGGCTGCTGGGTCTCCTGGCTGGGGAGCTGGATTTGGGGCTACCGACAGGAAGTCTGGTGGGGCTTTTCTACTTGCTTAGGCTGGAGGCTTTGGGGTGGCGGAAGAACAGTCACCTATCATTCTTCTCCAGTACTGTATTTGGTCATGCACTATGCCCAGACCAAACTGGGGTCTCTTGTGTGGTTAGAGCCCTTTCAAATCCTTGTTTTCTGTTTAGAATGAAGAGTGTCTATTGAAACCAAGCAGTATTAACCTGCCAAATCAATATAACTGGGGCTGAGTCACCTCCTTTTGCCCCAAACTTGTGTACTAAGGAGATTTTCTCCGTCTTAGCTGTTCTTCTGCAGAGGATAATTCTATTCACTAGTGCCTCACTCACAGTCAAAAAATGTTATGCTTAAGCTGGCCAGGCTGCTCATAGCCACAGCCATTCTAACTTTCTAGCACTAGCAGCCCTTCTCCAGGGATCCAGTTTGCCAGAGGAAGACGGGCTCCAGAGAGGTGCTGCTGTCCAATTGCCTCATAAACCCAGAACATTGAATGAACGTTAGGAGGCAGTCTGTGGAGTCAGACTGGCTTGTTTAAAATCTTTCCCTGGTGCCAGCTGTGTGACTTTGGCTACGTTACTTCAACTCTCTGAGCCCAGTTTGAAAACAGAGATACTAATTTTTATCCCATAGACCATGGTGATGGAAGGTGTTAGGCTCTGATGGGTTCCACAGATATGAAGTACTCTCAACACAGCCCTGGCAGCCTTGGTTCCACCCTGCCAGGTAGGCGCTGTCTGCATAACTGTTCATTTTGCCACCAGCAGCTTTACTACTGAGCTGAGCAGACAAGAGGAAATGGGGTCAGCATAACATATTAACCAGAAGGACTTGTTAGGAGCTCACGTAAAACCCTAGCTATCTCTACCCAACCAGTCCGATACCTCATCCTGGAAATATTTGGAGAAATTATAGTTGCAGAGAGGATATAACGCAAATGGGATGTAGCCAAATAAATACTGTATTTTGGCTATTATTAATGTTAGCTATCGTCCTTTATACACCCAGGGTTTCTGTGGCCTAGGAAACACCTGTTACATATTTATACGTCTCAGCCTATCCTCATTTTCTGTACAGCCATTGTTTTGGTGGTAGAGTTCATGTAAGATGGAAAGATGGGATAATTCATTCAAACCATATGATTTCCAGGAATAAGCTTTTCTATTTTGTATTCCTGTCTCTTCCTTTAGCATTTTGACTTTCACAGTTGTTACTGGTTTATCTTGAGATTTGAGTAGAATGAAGAACAGGCAGACTCAAATAGAAAAATAAATCCAGGTCATCCAAACTGAAACTGTATTTTGGGTCATCAGACTGAAATGTATTTGACCTCTTTCTGTTTCTACAGCTGTAAAATGGAAAAAATTACAATCAAGTCTATAATTTGATGGGCTATGAACAAAGAACTGTGAAGTACTTTTAAAATTAAAGTCATGCCCACCTTAATTTCCAGCTTTCAGCATAAAGTTGGCACAAAACAAGCAGTTAAATGGTTGATTTCATGAGTCAAATAACATTATATGTGGTATATAGTTCTTTGTTGACCTAGAAAATTCTATGGGGGAGCAGAAAGAACACTTAATTGGGAGTCAGGAAACCTGGATTCTAGTCCCAGAATGACCTTGGACTAATTAGATGATTGCCCTTCTTGGAACTTTGTGTTCCTTATTTGCCACTTGCAGGAGCTGATGCTCTCTCGTTCCCCCTTCCACTGCTAACACGTTAGTGATTTTATTTAATCCATGTAGCAGGATTAGAGTACCTACAGTTTTCCCCTGATATCTAGTAGAGGTGAGTGGTTCCAGGATGGGGGAAGAGGAGGAGGGAGAGGGGAAGAGGTGGGAGGAGAAGAAGAGAAGGATAGGAAGAGGGAGAAGGAAAAGGGAGATTCCTTTAGATGTCATGGGGGCAGTACCAGCCCCACGTGAAATTCTGAAATAAGCATGGTTTGTCTTTGTACTTCTCCTCGTCCTTCACTCTTTCAGCTCCCAGCTCCCATGCTTCTCTCTCCAGATGTCCAGATAAGCAATGTCTAGCTGATGTTCTAATCTTCCCAACCTCTCCAGGTCTGCCCTACCCCAGAAGGACCCATACCCCAAATACCCTCCCTTTCTGCCCCCAGTCCAACCATACATCTGAACTTAGCTGCACATTGGTAGAAACCCAATTAATTAATGCTTAAATTAGAGTGATTTAATCTTCAACCTTCCTTCAGATACTCAGTTATATATTTTAAAAAGAGGGCGCCTAGATGGGAATAAAGATGCAGACCTACTAGAGAATGGACTTGAGGATATGGGGAGGTGTAAAGGTAAACTGGGACAAAGTGAGAGAGTGGCAGGGACACACATACACTACCAAATGTAAAATAGATAGCTAGTGGGAAGCAGCCGCATTGCATAGGGAGATCAGCTCGGTGCTTTGTGACCACCTAGAGGGGTGGGATAGGGAGGGTGGGAGGGAGACGCAAGAGGGAGGAGATATGGGGAAATATGTATATGTATAACTGATTCACTTTGTTATAAAGCAGAAACTAACACACCATTGTAAAGCAATTATACTCCAATAAGGATGTTAAAAAAAAGAGGGTGCTGGCAACTAGCTTGTAAATAAAATGAAGGGCAAAATGCAAAAGGATGGGGCAGAGTTGCATGGTACCACCACAGTCATCCAGCACCCCTGGGATTCTGTTCCCCACAGCCATTCTCCAGAAGCCTCTCCTGCTTTTCTCGCCCTCTTCTCATTCTCTTCATCTGAGCACCTGGACGCCGGGAAGCTGGGTCTTACCACAATAGCTCCCTTGGGGCACCACAGCTTCTTTGTCAGCTAATCAGCATATACATGAACAAACATAACCAAACAAATGAATAAATGATCAACAGCTTCCTTGGTCATGACATTAGGAACTGTAACTGTGAGAATGGAAAAAGCACTGTGTGGCTCCTCTTAAACTGACCAGTGCTTGGATTGCTGTAGCATCAAAATGAGAGCAAGGAGGGCAACCAATGTTTACCTGAAATGAGGGATAACTCAAGGGACTTCTGTTTTCCCTGTAAAGCCTATTTATTCCCAGCCAGGTATTAAACTTTAGTGAGAAACAGGGAACTAGAGTCTTTCCACTTCATCCTACAGCCTTCCCTGCTCCTTCCAAACCCGTCTCAGCATGTGTGGCTCAGGCCAGAAGTTCTGTTACAGCTGCAACCATAAGGCATGGACCCCAGCTCCCTGACTACATCTGACTAAATTAGAGGGAGTATCAGTCCTCCCGACCTCTCCCAACAACTGACGAATGCAGTAGCAGAGTAGTACTGGAGTCCAAGGGTTTACCAGGGCAACTTGGCTCTGACCCTAAGGCCTGGACACCTGGTCTTGATTACACTGGAGGGTGTTGGTGCTCCCTTAATCATGCAACTAAAAGCCAGCAACACAAGGGCTGTATCTCCCCTCTCTACAGCCCCCTCTGCTGCTCCAGAAAGCAATGGGTGATGAAAGACACCTACATCCTCTTGTTTTCATGATTGTCTCTGGTGATGTTGTTCTTGCTGGCTTGTTTGTACAACAGGATACAAAACAAACCATTCATCATCTAGTGTACTGCTTTGTGAACTTTTTTTTTTTTTTGCGGTACGTGGGCCTCTCACTATTGTAGCCTCTCCCGTTGTGGAGCACAGGCTCCGGATGCGCAGGCTCAGCGGCCATGGCTCACGGGCCCAGCCGCTCCGCGGCATGTGGGATCTTCCCGGACCGGGGCACGAACCCGTGTCCCCTGCATCGGCAGGCGGACTCTCAACCACTGCGCCACCAGGGAAGCCCTGTAAACTTTTTTATATTCCTGAGAAAAATGACCATAGACAGCTATGGAAAACCTTGCGTACAATTCCCAGAGTTCTCTGGATGGGCTGAAGATACATTTAAAGGACCCTAGATCAAGACCTCTGAGAGAATGCACCATCCTTGATTCTTGATCAGGACAGGCAATGCTTGAGATATCAGCTGTCTCTGATAGTAGTGTGTATGGTTTTAGAGCAGGTGCAGTCTAGAGGCATTATAAATATCCAAAACATTCTACGTTTGCTTTCTTTTCCCAGACACCACACCTAAAATAGAACCTCTCCCTTTCCCTATGATTCTCTATCCTTCCACTATTTATTTCTTCTTCAAAAACACTTACTACTACCAGATTAAAAGGGTCTGCAAATGTTGAGAAGCATGGGCTATGCTTATTTTTTAAAGCCTGTTTGTTATATCTTCAAATAATATGCTCAGTATGCTTTCCTTTAAATTGTAAACAACTTTTCAGATGATGTACTTCTAAATTTACAGCAATGATCTATTTGTTCATCTAAAAAAGTACAATGAAGTATTTTCCTTATATTTCAAGACTCTTTGGGTAGTCTTAATTGTGTTTGTTATACTGCTAGGCAATCCTGAGAACATCTCAGTCAGAGGAAGAGGATTAAAAAGCATATTAGTATGGCTGTATGTTTATTTGATCTCATCATCAACATTAGTTATTACCTCCATATTTATGATTGGAATGCATAATCTCAAGTTTCATTAAGTCTTATTCTTTTAGACCCAGCAGGCTCTTGTATCAGCTAATTAACATAAAGGTCATTGTTCTCATTTTTAGAATACCAACAGATTGTCAAAACACAACAATGACTATGTTTGCTAGATTGGGAAAGACACAGCATGAACAGCATCTTCTGCTTCCTGAGAAGGAGTGGGCTGTATCTGATCATGCCTCTGCATTTATAGAGTTGACTAAAGATCAAGAGGAGAGTTCTATTCTCTGAATAGAGAATATAGTTGTGAGTACACATCCAACTCCCTGTAGAGTCTCCAAGATCCTCTCCAAGATGGTGGCTCAGCATATCCCATCTCAGCTGAGGGATGATTTGGTCAAAGAACACTGATCAGGTACCTACTCTTAGCAGTGTGCTGGCGGCTTAACACAATTCATGGGAAAGCATGCCTACTCTTTCAGAAGTTAACTCTGAAAGTACAGACAACAAGCTACAGTATTGTTACATAAGGTAGAAGATGGTAAATACCAGAAGAGGGTACAGATTGATTTCTGTTGCAGGAAAGGAAAGGGGCAGAAGGACTAAGGTTACTTCTAGCTGGAGAGGAATTAGTGACAGTGTGATGTGAGAGAAGCCATTAAGTTGAGCCTTGAGAATGAGGAGGATTTGAATAGGCAACGATGTGGAAAAGTGTCCCCTAGCAACTGAGAAAAGGTATGATATGAGGAGCTCCAGAACTCTCTAGCACAATGCTCATTTATTCACCATAAATTGCACGTCATTTGTGCTGTCCTAACTCTGCTTAAGACATCTCTTCCCATAGATTAGCCCCGACTTGGTAATGGCAGCAGAGACCAAGGGGAATTCTTCATTAATGCAGTCTGATGCTTCTAACTGCTTTGCTGATAAATGCTGGAAAGAAGCAGATTAATGAAGGCTCTACAGTGTCACAGAAGCTCAGCTAAGAATACAACTCAGTGTAACATCCAGTTTTGGAGGAAATTTTTGAAAATCTGCGATTAAGTAGGGAAGTTGACCACAACTAAAGTTCTGCATTTCAGGTGCTGGCAGAAAGCAAATAATGATTGAACTAGTCAGATAGAGACAACAGGTCCTCTGAAGGATTACTCTGTGACAGTCGGGGGAAAAGAAGCCAGTTTTCTTCAATGGTAACTGATGTATATAAGGGGGATGTCACAGGAATAGCTCATACGTGAAACAAAATTGACATGTTCAGGGAGCTCAGTTTCCAAAGACTTGACTTTGAACACCAGAAGAAACAGAAATAGTCTCTGAGGGGGTAATAAATTGAAAGTGAATCCAGATTTTTGCTCGTCCTTTCATCTTGTTTGAAATTCAATATACCCTCTTACTAAATCTGTTCGCGCTTTTACCCTTTCCTTAAACCAAATTTCTTTGTAAATATATTCCGAGTGCACTTTCACGTATATGCAGAACTTTACATGCATTCGTAAGTGTAATTAGGGCACATCTGCTTTTTCAAATGCAGTCCTTTATTTATTGTTTTTCTTTGTATGTTGGCTCCATCACCACCTGGTCTCCCTTCCACCCATATAATCCTTTACTTAAAGGAATCTTTGTGGGCACCTAGGATGTGTTCTTGCATACTTTCTGCAAGCTCCTTAGTCATAATTTGCATATACAAGCACAGTTGTATAGGGAGTTTTGCATTGGTTTGTTGTATACAAAAACCAGCATCATATGAATCATACTTCTTGATCTTGTTTTTCCGCTCACCATTTTTTTGTGGAAATCACTCCAAGTCAAAAGGTTGACTTCTCATCCATTCTTTTTACTGACTGCATTATGTTTCACGGTGTGGATATGTAGTTCAAGGTTATCATATTTTTCTGTATTGTCAGGGGAGATAGCTTTTAAATGCCATCCAAATAATTACATTTTAAAATACCTCCAAAATTATTTTTAATTTTTAAATGCCACTAAAATAATCATGATTCAATTGCCAATAAGACAGACTTATACAAGCATGTTTTCATGTACTGCGCATGTACTGATTTCATGTATTTTTAGTATTGATCAGCTATCAATACTAAGAAGCTAATTAGACTTGGGCACATTACAGGGAGAAACTGGAGACTTCTATTGCTCATACTGTACCTCCTCCCTGCCCCCCAGAAGTAATTAAAGATTTCAGCTTCACTATCCGGGCAGGGGAACTGGCAGGTAAATACCCACATTTAAATTATCATTCCAAATGAAACTAGTTTGGGCCGGTTTCCATTGCACACTCATTCAATAACAAAGTTCCGCCAACTTGGGATTACTCTTTTATATGCCTCCAGTCTGCTTCTATCAACGTTCTGTTTCCTTCACCCCTCCTTCCATATTATCCCAAGTTCAAAACACTTTCTCACTCTCTTCTATGCTTTTCATACCTAAATGGCTCAGGCATTTTTCCTTGGCGGGCTAATCCTCTTTCTTTGTACCATGCTTCCCAAATGTCCCCTAGGCCTTCACCTCAGTAGGATCTCTGGTTCCTACTCTTCACCACAGGCTCCACCACAAAAATCACTCTCCTGATTGTTAAGCAGTGATTAAGTTTGAATTGTGGGAATAGCTGTTGACTTTCTTTCCTCTTGCATGCGTGTACCAAAGCCCTGAGGGCACCCTGTATTGTCTTACTCATCTTTGTGGGCCCAGAACCCAGCGCAGTTCATGGGGACTTCTATGCAGCAAACGCTCAGGAGATGTTTGTTGGGCTGAGAATGTTCGTTGCGTTGAGAATCGTGGCACCGCCAGTTTGGCTCACAAAGTCAGTCACTTGTCCCTATATGTGGGTTCCACACATACTTTAGTCACCAGCTCCCTGTGAAACATCTCCTACCTTTGTTTCCTCCTTCCCCTCTCCTTCTTCCACTCCCTTCGCTCCTTGTTATTCCTCTCCTGTGCTCTTGTACACAGGTTCTCTGGGTAGCAGTCCTGCTTCCTCTGTCTCTTCAACCATGTGTATTTAACAGAAACTGTCCAGATCTTAGCTCTGGCTTTGTCACTTCCCTGGTCAAAAACCTTCAGTGCTTTCAGCCAATTGGATAAAACCTAACTTCACAGCCTGGCTTTCAAATGTCCCCCATGTGCTGGTACCAAGTGTCTATCCAGGCTTAACTATACCACCCTACACTCTCTTGTCATATACTGGATATTGTGTATTTTCACTTTCTGTATTTGCAGATTTTAGCTATAATGCGTGCTTTATTTCTTTCTTTCTTTTTTTGGCACCTTAAATATAGACTCATCTCTGTTGTTGATAACTTAGCCATTCTGGAGATCTTGAAGATCACTATCAGATCCCACAAGACCTGCTTTGATTTCTTACATCCAGATGTCACTCTCTTGCCACTAAGTCCATTGCTTTTTGTTTATGCCACTCTTCTGGTTCCTTTTATATTTTATATATATATATAAATATATAATTATATTTTTATTTATTACATTAAATATGACATTATCATATAAATTATTTGCTATATATAATTATATATACTACATATATTTTATATATAATCATTTATATATAAATATATATATACATACCCAGATACATGTACAGATGTAATATATTTGTTGTTCCTTTTAGTATATGTACATTTGATTAGTAGATTGTAACCCTTTTAGAGACCATGCTTTATTGATCTTTGTTTCTTGCATTACATGCTTCAGATAGGTTTCTTGAACATAATAAAATTTTTAAAGAACAATTTAACTATTTCTTACAAAATCCCCAGTAACTTTGGGCCAGTTTTAACAACATTTAATGGGAGAAAACTAAAGCCAGATCTTCATGACTAAAAGTCTGGTATGAGAAAATGTTTTGTTCTAAGAACTTTCTAAATTTAAACAAGAAGTCATCTTTACCTGCATATTTTAAGTAATACTCATGGATATCAAATAGTATTTCAGTGAGTTATTCCCTATTAACCAATATCTTGGGGCAATAATGAGCGGGAATATTTTTGGCATATTCCCAATTTTCTAAGATGTACTAATCCATATGCCGCCTCCATTGTTGAAAAATGAGATGTGATATTTACATTCATAGGGCATGGAAATGCCAGACCAAGGCATTTTTCCCCATTTAAAAAAAAACTTGTTCCTTCTCAAGTTTAAGTAAAAAACTAGCTGCATCTTGACCTAAGTAAAAACATGTGCTGTATAAGTCTTTGTTATGTACAATTATTGCTTTCTTAGGATAAATTTTTAAAAAGAAAACAATTCACTCAAATAAATGAATTTTTCATTTCCTCCAGATTCATTTGTTATAAGCAAGAAATTTGCAAGCCAAAGTGAATCAAAGGACAGGAAGAGGCTCTCATGATTACAGGATTGGAGAAGGACTTTTACATTGTAACAGTAACAGGTATATGTATATGTATATATAATCAATTTTTTCACCAACATTTATTATACAAAGTTGTACTAACAGATACCTCTTTTGTTTCTGTATATTAATTTCTTTGCTCACTTCAGGGGGTGTCTTTGAAAAATAAAACAAAACCAAAATAAATAAAAAACAAGGAACTCTACTAATTGATCTACTATTATTCTCCTAAATTCCTGATGTGTCTGGATCTGAGCCAAAGTCAACATGGGCATCATTTCACAGAGAATATGCTGAGATGTGATTTTGAAAACTCTGAAGTCCTAGGGCTTTTGCTCTTATTCTTACAAGGAAAACTTTGGCAATTATTGAGAATCTCATAGATGCTAGAACAAGAAGTAGGATTGAATCTTGACTGATGACTCTTTCCTAAACCTTAAAATACAAGTCAGGGTGTGAATTAGCTCCTGTCATAGGAAAAATGACTCAAACATGACCTGTGTATTTAAAAGGGCCCAAGAAAAGGAGATAATGCAATAGATAGTTATATTCTTTAAAATTGATTAAAGGGTTTTAGAAAGAGGTTTATTTTCTTTGGTTGAGGGACCAGAATTTAACCTGGCACAGGGTTTCTCCTGGATCAGAAAGCAAAGACCTTTTCTCCTCATTCTTTGCTTAGTACGATTCATTTTGTTTTTCATGGCCTTCTGCCTTATTTTGACCACAATACAAACAAGTACGCAATCAAACAAACAAATGAACGCAAAACCCCCAGAACATCTTGTACATGAAAAGATCAGCATAATTTACTATAGCATTACTAAACTTTTGAAATACGACTATCATGTAAATATGCCAGTATCCCATCATCAGAAAATGTATTTCCAGGCTAAAAACCTGAATTCAAGTACAACTATAGAACAAGATTAAAATTGATATCAAACACACAGAAACAGTCGTTACATATTTAAGTCACATTTAATCACATGTTTCAGAATATATTTTTCTGCAGAACTAGGTTTAGTGAGAGTAGCCTTGATTTTTAATTGCTTTTGTTCAAATACTCCTCCTGGAAAATTATTGCAGTAACGACTTATGTCAATATCTAAAATTCTGGAATATTTTTGATCAATGTGTATTTTAATTGGTGATATATTTAGGGACCTCACCATGCATACTCTTCCTGGGTGTGTTTCTGCAGACTCTGAATTAGCAAATGGCTGGAGCCTGGAGATAAGGGTTTGGGCTTGGCTCTGTCCCTAGTGGTTGTACGTCTTCAGGTCTTACATTGCTCCTCTGCATATGTAAACATCTATCAATCTGTTAATTCTCTTTCCTGGGAATGTACATGGAAAACAGCTCAACCTGGATGTGGCCCTCAGGTGATTTCTGATGTCCTCCGCTCCTCCTAACTTTATGAGTGAACATATCACACCTTTCATGTGTTGCTTAGCAGGGACTTTCCAGACCCCACTTGTGGCTTAACGTCCATTCTCTTGATCTTAGAAAGGCTGAGAACCATGATATTGCTTTGATGATCTTTCCTGAGGGTGGGTTTACAGTTGGTGACAGATTCTTATCCTCAGACAGACACAGTCCTATATGAAAAGGTTTAACCAAGGTGTGAATGGACTTGGTTCCAGGTCAGAGTAGTTCTACACTGCATGGACCCTGGATGGGAGCAAATCAATGATCAGACAGCCCCACTAGCTGGAAATTAGGTTCTTAAGGTAGGTATTAGTATGAGACAACATTTCCCCAGATCCGTGACATTGAGAATGTTTATGATGTGACTCCTCCCACCCCTCCTTCCACTGCTCAATACATAATTATTTATGAGAGATCTTGTTTATTTAAATTTGATTTTTGCTACCTTTGGCTACCAGGCTTGTAAGTAATGGGAGTTTGTATTTTCCTACTGCTACACAACTGGATAGTACTTCAAATTATCAGAAGTGTGACTCCTGAAAAACTAGACTGAGTCTCATGTACTCTTTGCTATTTTGATTTTTTTAAATCTCTAGATTACAAGGGAACATTTTAAAAAAGTTTATATCAAATCTAATTTTCTCGAGACAATCCACAAATTAGTGTCTGTTCCAAATTTTACCTCATAAAGACATACTAATGAATAAAACGACTCCTAAATACAAATCACACTCCCTCTGGCTAATAAACTATAATCACCTCTGTCTAGAAACAGGGGTTCTTTATGTTCCCTCTGACCTTGGGCTGCTTCTGCTTCTTGGGCCATTTTACTGTTTCCAACCCTCTCTTTCAATGTCAGCTTATCCTTAGGTGCTAATTAAAATGGCAGGTGTTAAATTTATCATTAGCACGTTTCAGCTACTGCTCTGAGCGCAGAAGTCCCTCAAGTGATTCTTTGTTCCTCCCAATATAATCCCTCTTTCTCCATACATTTTCTCTGCTTCTTTTCCCCAGCAGTTCTAACTGCTTTTTAAAGAGAACGCAGATAACCTAGCATGCTGTCCCAGCTGTTCCTCATTTATTTCTCAGGCTTGTTCCCTCTGAGTAAACAATACAACCATATTTTTTTCTTTTAGTGACAGGCCAGCCGTTTATTTATTTTAAGCGTTTTGGAAAAAGAAAACAAAACAAACCTCTGTTAAACAGATTTTGAACATCCCTCTTTCAAACTCCATGGTATCCAAGTAGACATATGGACACACATTTTTTAAAAGTATTTATTATATATTTTTGTGGTAAGAACACTTAACCTGAGATCTACCCTCTTAAAACTTTGAAGTGTTGTTAATATAAGCACTGTTGTACAGCAGGTCTCTGGCTCTTGTTCGTATTGTATAACTAACATTTTAAACTCGTTCGACAGAAACTCCTATTTCCCCTCCCCCGAGTCCTTGGCAACCACTATTCTACTCTCTGTTTCTATGAGTTTGACTATTTTATATACCCCATGTAAGGGGAACCATGCAATATTTCTTCTTCTGTGTCTGGCTCATCTCACTTTGCATAACGTCTTCCAGGTTCATCCTTGCTGTTGCAAATGGCAGCGTTTTTTTCTTTTTCTTTCCTTTTCTTTTTTTATTGAAGTATAGTTGTATTCTTTTTCAGATTCTTTTCCCTTATAGATATTACAAAATATTGAATATAGTTCCCTGTGCTATACAGTAGGTGCTTGTTGGTTATCTGTTTTACATATATCAGTGTGTATATGTTAATCCCAAACTCCTAATTTATCCCTGCCCCCTTTTCCCCTTTGGTAACCATAAGTTAGTTTTCTGTCTGTCAGTCTATTTCTGTTTTGTAAATAAGTTCATTTATATCTTTTTTTTTCAGATTCCACATATAAGCGATATCATGTGATATTTGTCTTTCGCTGTCATACTTCACTGATTATGATAATCTCTAGGTCCATCTGTGTTGCTGCAAATGGCATTTTTCATTCTTTTTTATGGCTGAGTAGTATTCCATTGCATATATATACCACATCCTCTTTATTCATTCATCTGTCAATGGACATTGAGGTTGCTTCCATCTCTTGGCAGTTGTAAATAATGTTTCAGTGAACACTGGGGTGTATGTACAAGGGAATCCCCATAAGGTTATCAGCTGGTTTTTCAGCAGAACCTTTTTCTTTTTAAAGGCAGAATACTATTCTATGTATGTACATAACACATTTTCCATATTCACTCATCCTTTGATGGACACTTAGGTTGTTTCCACACCTTGACTATTGTGAATAATGCTACAATGAACACAGGGGTGCAGATACTTCTTTGAGATCCCAGTTTCAATTCTTTTGGATACCTACCCAGGAGTAGATTGTATGGTAATTCTATTTTCATTTTTTTGTGGAACCGCCGTACTGTTTTCTCTCTGGCTCCCACTCCCCCACTGGATGTTGCTGGACTATTTCCCACCTGCACTGTGTTAGGAAAAGTTGGAGAGAGGATATTACTGTCTCCAGTATAGGCAGAGCCAGTGTTTTTAAGGATTGTCTTGTCCCTGAAGGAGCCAGGTGAATGGAGAGGAAACTGAAGGTCAGTAGATGGCTAAGGCATCCAATATTTAGCAATTCCTGAACTTTACATGACAAACAAATTTGCCACATTTGAATGGTACTTATGGTTTGAACCAGACCCCTTAATTTCTCTTCGGGCTGTGTTTCTCAAACTTGTCTACACCTCAGAGCCACCTGAGGGTTTTTCAAAACTACCGATGCCCGTGTTTCACCTTCAAAGGCTGTGACTTAGACAGGGCTGTGACCTGGGCTTTGGAATTCTTAAAGGTCCCCAGGAGAATCTATCATGAAGCAAATGTTGAAAATCAGCGTTTTATCTCAGTTTACCCTGCCGCCTATGTGGAACAGGAGCCAGAAGCAAGAATAAGGCTTTACAACTACTGCCCAGGAAAATTTCACTTTGTACCTGGGCCCTCGGGATAAAAGAGAGACTTCGGCCCCAGATGCGGTGATTCTGATCTTTGTTTAAATGTATCCAGTGGTTGCTTGGGTCCCACCAGTCAATTTAGGGACCCCTCCTCCTGAGGAGAGGAGCTAGGAACAGCCCCAAAGTGCTTCTCCAACACCCACCCTGAGTAGGACAAGTGCAAGATCCCCTAGGAGCCAAGGCAGAAACTTGGGGAAAATAGAGAAAGAAATAGCACCCTCCTCCCAATTAGTCCCACTTCATTTGTCACATTTATTCATGAATCAAGCATATGTGTGAAGTCCTGTACATTAGAGTCCCATGGATTAAATATCCCATAGGCTCTTTGCAGAGGGAGAACATGCTAAATATGTTTCTACAAGATGGATTCTTTGGGTTTTATTTCTGAACAGACAAGGTAATTGGGATCACCTGGAATAAGCAAGAAGTTTAGGCAGACCCTTTGAGGAGGAGGAATCCTTCCCTCTGTATCAAACCATTTAGATTTAGGCAGCAAGTTCATTATTAATTAACATATCCACTTATTTAACAAGGATTCATTGAGCATGTCCTCACGATGAGGTACAAAGAGAGGAGGCCTGTCCTTGAAGCACTTGCGGTCTTGCGGGTTGAGAAAATGATGTAGGGAGATGCTGCAGATGCTAGGAGAGGAGATGTGGAAGGGTCACAAGGAGGAAGTGGTCACAATTAATAATAATAACTGTCAAAGGTGGAATGCTTGCTGTTATCTCACGAAGCCAGTGTTCTTTCTATTCATAGTTTACAGAAGAGGAAATTGAAGTACTGGAAGCATATGGATCTTAATGAGTGCCACACAGCTTATTAGGACTATAACTAAACCAAGGTTATTGGGCCCCAGGGCTGAGTCTGTATGATTAGGCCCAGTGCTTGATGGAGTGTATGTGTGCAAGTCTGCATGATGAGAGAGTCCTGTTTTCTAGGTAACATAGGTGACAAGCGCAATTCGGGAAGAGAAAGCTGCATGAGAAGGTCTAAAGAGAATTATAGAAACTTTTGGGGTTCCAGTGTGTAAGCACTTACAGACGAATGAAGTTGAGAGTTCCAGGTGGGTGGGAAAGCACAGCAAGAAAACATAGCTGTGATGGGAAACAGTATATAATGGAACTAAAATTGAATTTTAACCTATAGTATATGCAGATACCTTGAATGAATCTAAGTAGCGCAGAGCTTAATCCATTTTGTGTCTTAGGAACAAGTAGGGATGAACGGCAGGGAGTTGAAATGGCATCGGAAAAGTCGATCAGGCGATTCCTGAATTAAGGCACTTTGGAGAGACGAGGGTCTGAATGAAGGTAGGAATAGTGGAGAGAAAGTAGTGAAGATAGATAGAATATGTTAAAGAATTAGAATTTATGGCTCAGATTATTAGTGAGAAATCAGATATGGGGGCAGGGGAAAGAGAGCCGACTAGGATTATTGAGTGTATGGGGTGATATTGACCCATTCATACCTTCAGTTATGCAACAAGTATTTATCAAGTGCTCTCATGACAGACACTGTACAAAGCGCTGGGATATGGCACTGACCAGCTGAGGCATAGTCTCTGTCTTTAGGGACTTACACCTTGAAGAAGGGAAACAGCATTAAAATGAAGTAAATAAATAGCTCAACAGTGGTTACAGTGGCAAGTGCAGTTAAACAAATAGGCTGGTAAGAATGTAAAGGGATATTAATTTGGTTGGGAGGGCAGAGGTGAAGAAGACCTATTTGGCGAGGGAATGTTTGAGCTTAAAACTGAGTGATGGGAAGGACTCAGCTCTGTGCAGGGCCAGTGGAAAAGGGAAAAGGGAAAAGGGGTTGAGACAGAGGAAACAGTAAGGACTGAAGCCCCGAGGCAGGACAGATGCCTTGGTCCAGAAATAGGGTTTAATTGAGGATGTTTAAAGTGTAGAAGGAGAAAAGAAAATGGAACATGATGGATCTAGGGATACACATAGTGTCCAGATTATACAGTCTTGTAGCCAAAAGTAACAAGTTTGGATTTTATTCCAATAACAATGAGAAAAGTTCGGAGGATTTTAAACTGGGTAGTTTTCTGATTCAGTGTTAGGGAACAGAGGAAGAGAAGTCAATTTTGGAGGGAAGGTGAGATGCTAGTCCTGGTCAGGTTAAGTTTGATCAGCCAGTAAAAATTCAGGAAGAGATGCTTAGTAGACAATGGGAGTTGTGGGCCTGGGACAAGGGAGACTGGCCTGGGTCATGGCATGTGATTCGGGAATGATCGATATACACACCACAGGACTGTGAGTGAGTGAGAACAGAGCTAATAGTGAGTCCTGGAGGACCGGTAAATGAATAAACCAATCGTGGTATCTTTATGCAATAAAAAGTACTTAAAAATAAAAAGAATTGATAATGTACACGAGTCTCAAAATGATTATGATGAGTTTAAGTAGTGAGACCAAAAAGAGTACATATTATGTGATTCCAATCATAGGAGATGCACATTAATCTGTCATTATAGAAGAGATCAGTGGTTGCCTGGACATGACGAAGAGAAGACAACAGGAAGGGAAGGAAAGGGAAGAATTAAAAAAGGACCTGAGAAAAATTTAGGGTAACGGATATTATCATTATTTTGATTATGGTTAAGATTTGACATGTATCAAAACTTATCAAATTATCCACTTTACATAAGTGCAGTTTACTGTATGTCAATACAATACCTCAATAAACCCATTTTAAAGCATCCAGAACACAGAAGAAAAAGAAAGATGGTGCCAAAAGTGAAATGATATTTAGATGTATAACTAGTATTTTCATATAAAAACAGAGAAAGTGGAACAGAAAGTATATTCAAATACACTTTAGGAAAAAAATAACTTTTCCGAATTACAAACCATGCAAAGCTTTTAATCAAAAAGTCTCACTATTAACTCTGCAAAGTCTATAAAAATCACGTAGTATTAAAGGAAATGTTAGTGATAATATGCAAAAAGAGTAAATATAAAAAGATATATTTTGGGCTTCCCTGGTGGCGCAGTGGTTGAGAGTCTGCCTGCCGATGCAGGGTACACGGGTTCGTGCCCCAGTCCGGGAAGATCCCACATGCCGCGGAGCGGCTGGGCCCGTGAGCCATGGCCGCTGAGCCTGCGCATCCGGAGCCTGTGCTCCACAGTGGGAGAGGCCACGGCAGTGAGAGCCCCGTGTACCGCAAAAAAAAAAAAAAAAAAAAAAAGATATATTTTAAATTTATTTTGTAGGATCTGGTTAACACGTGTGGATTTTTTCTTCTATTAATTATGTATACAGTTAATATAATAATTTATAATATAATAATTTATACGGTTATTTAAATCTATTATTTGAATTAATATTTTTGTACTTATTTCTATCTACATAAGCAGGAAAGAATAAACAAAAAAAACAATGTGGAAGCCAAGCATCTGAGAAAGTGTTTGTACCAAGACCTGACAGGACTGATCAGTGCAAAGGCTACATGTAATACCTGAGCTAAAAGAGAGTCCTAAACAGAAGTGCTAACTGCAGAGTTCTCATCTCTCACTTAGCTTATAAAGCCTCTACAGGGCTCTACTAATTATAATAATGTTTTAATAAGGGATACACATCTTTAAAACATGTTAACAGAGAAGGCCAATAAATCTTAATAATAAGTCAATGGGTTATACCAAGTTTTCAAAGTGAGGTTAAGACTATATGTAATTTTTAGGGGAAGATACTTGAGTGCAAAAAATTCACCTAAGGAATAGCAATCATGTCTTATACGCCAACCAAGAATCACTTGCGTAACAAACCTGTAACCTCTATGAAAAATTTTCTTTTCCTCAGAGTCTGGTAAGACTTTGCCACCCTAGGATGGTCTCTAAATAGTACTGTTGAAACCCAACCCTAGGAAGATAAAATAAAAATAGCTACAAAAAGGAGGGTATTTTAGAAGTAATAAAAAAGAAAGAGAATAAACACACAATGTGGATGTTTTAACTTAAGTTTAGGCAATATGTTTTGAAATTACAGTTGACTCTTGAACAACAAGGGTTTGATCTCCGTCGGTCCACGTCTATGGGAATTTTTTTTCAGGAATTCCCGAGGTGGTTAATTCTGTGGATTGGGAATAGTGGATACGGAGGGGCCCTGGTCCCAGAGGACCACAGCTACTGAGGGCCAACCTATAAATGAGAGGCAGATTTTCCACTGTGTCCCTAAGCCAAGTTGTTCAAGGGTCAACTGTATTGCATTTTTGTATGTTTGGATCCTTATTAAGGCATTGAAGTGATCAAAGATCAGCCATAATAAATATGCTTTTGATATTTAAATATTTGAATGGATTTAATTCATCATATTTGAAATCAATGTTAAGTGCCCAAGAAGTTAACTTTCAACATTTAGTATATTAGATTTATAAGTTTAATAAATTGAACATTAAAGAATGTACAATAGGGCTTCTCTGGTGGTGCAGTGGTTGAGAGTCCGCCTGCCAATGCAGGGGACACGGGTTCGTGCCCCGGTCCGGGAATCGTGCCCCGGTCCGGGAAGATCCCACATGCCGCAGAGCGGCTGGGCTCATGAGCCATGGCCGCTGAGCCTGCGCGTCCGGAGCCTGTGCTCCGCAACGAGAGACACAAAAAAAAGGAGAGCCCCGCGCCCCGCAAAAAAAAAAAAAAAAAAAAAAAGAATGTACAATAGCTATGTGTTCCTCAGAATACACAGAAGACTTTCAATTCAACCCCTCTCACTAAAAAGAATCCTTCACACAACCTCCCTTACTTAGTTATTATAAAGAGAGGCAGGAAGGAATAGAGTCAAGATGAGAAAAACTTGAAGTGTATCCTCCTCAATCCAGGATCGCTTGTTCCCCAGTCTTCCCCAGGCTGATGTACAAGAAAGCAAAAAGGCAACTGCAAACAGGGGGACAATGCATAGCTGGTCTTCTCCATTCTCTCACTGGCTCTTCCACCAGGGTATTAGCAAGGAGAGGGAGGTGAAGGGGGCCGTCTCTGCTGATAAGTATATACCAGTTGTATTTAGCAAAGTAGCATCTACCATATTATCACACTCACCCTCTCGCAAACTTCAAGGTAAGCTCTTTAATTTTGCCTTGAAATAAAGTATCAATAAAGCACATAAATGATGAGGATTATCCAAAACTACTAGAAATCTTTAAAAAATGGTTTTAATAAAAAATGCGAAAGGAAGAAGAATGCAAAAAGTATGTAGAACCATTTTGATTTCAAAAGAAGATCTTGAATTTTATGACTTACCGTACAAGTTGGGAGGAGTGAAAGGAATTATGTGGCATCACACAACGTCAGGATGAAAGTGAACTTAGGTAGGAACCCAGAGACAAAGAGAAAGAGGACTTTCAAGGGACCTCTAACGGCATCTATAAGAAGATGGGAGGTGAATAGGAGAGTAAGGGGCTGAAAGAATAAAAGGTTGTCTTTAGAAAAATTGGGTGTTGGAGCTCAAGATTTTAAAGATGGAGAGATTTGGGAGCATCCGTTTATCCACAGAGTGGTGATGAGAGTGGATTGCTTAAAAAGAAAGATAATAATGCTGATATTTGTATTAACATTGTTCAGGGCACTATTCTAAGTTATTCACGTACATGTACTCATTTAATCCTTCCAACAACCCTTTAAGGTAAATATTATTGTTTTCTCCTTATGAGTTAGAAAATAGAGCAGTTAAGAAGCTTGTCCAAGATCATATGGCTAGTAATAATAACTCTTGGATGGGAACCCATCTTGTCTAGCTCCAAAGTTCAGCTCTTAATCACCACACTACACAGCTTCTTTTATAGTAGGTAAGTATAACTGAAACTCAGGATAAAGATAAAGATAGTTACCATTTATTGAGCACCTACTATATGTATAAATACATATATATATATACATGACAAATTTTATATATACGTATATAATGTCTAATCCTCACAAAATCCTGCTGAGGCTCAAACAAAACAAAACAACAATCGAACAAAATACACATCTAGTAAGCAGCAGAGCTGGTACTGAAAAATCTGTGCTGACTATTCTATGTCCACCGTACAAATGCAAAAGGATGATCTTTTGTAGTACAGTCTTCTGGAAAGTATGATTATCACTTAATATTATCCATCTCTTTAATCAGAATAGAACTTTAAAAAAATTGTAGTAAGGAACACCTACTGATAATTTTGAACAAAAAAAGGTAGGAATGGGTTGATTAGGAGAATGTTCCATAACAAGATGGAACATGAACACATACAGGTCAATAGGAAGAAGAAATTTTTAAAAATTCAAAAGGTTCGTGATAGGACAACCAAGATAGGTTTGCATACTTGGCTGCTTTTTCCCTAGAATTTGTGAAAGTCAGTTTCGGAATAGATGATATTCTTCCTGAGGATATCAGAACAATTTGGAAAGACGAAAACCTCAACTTTCTCCAAATCAACTTAGTCCCTCAGTCTAGTAAGATTTCTTCAGTCCAGCACAATCTTGCCATACTCAGTTCTACCCCCTCTTTTGAGAAGGAGCCATGAAGAAAAAAAATTTTAAACGAGAAGTTGATGTATCTTTATTCTACTTTATATTCATCCTTTCTCTCTGATATTAATGGTCATAGAATTTATGTTCTCCTTAAAAGTTGATGTTTTGCTGTACTAAATAAGAACTTATTTTATGACTTATTATACATAATATTATATATGTATATAATTATTTTATAAGCAAGCACTTACTTTACTGGGTTGTGTATCATGGGAAATTTAAAGGCTCTGCCCTTGAAACAATTACAAACGATGTTGAGAGAAAGCAGGATGTGTGCATGAATTTTTCCAGGGGAAAATTCAGAGACAAATAACGTATAGCCTGGCTGCTGCAACCTCCTGACCAATTTGTCCAACTAAAAAACCCATTTCCTTATACCGAAGAGCACTCTTTATGAATTCATTTCTTTTAGGATACAAGAACATCTAATCTTTAAAAATCTCTAGCTAAATTTACGATTTTGGCACTTAAATAGTAATCTCATATTGCAGCTCTACCAATAATGATGCTTTCCAACATTTCAAAATAGATGATCTCTTTCTGGTTCCAATCTGTCTTCAGTTTGGCCTTTATTCTGCTGCAGAAACCAAGCCCAGTCTACTTATTTGCAACTGAAATTTCCAGACATTGTGGCCATATCTCAAATACCCCACAGCTTTGTCTCTATCAAAATCCTACCCTTCTTTTATTGTCCAAATGCCAAACCCTCCATTTACCCTTCTCTGCTTACACTGTGTGGAAGGGATCACTTTCCTAAATAGCAGTCATTTACTTATTTTTTTCAAATAACATTTATTAAATTATGTCACACATATTATATTAGAGATAAACACAAATTGCTAAGGGAGCTCTCAGAATTGTTGTCCTTAGGGGCTTAATGTAGGATAAAGCAGAAAGTGGATGAAGATAAGGCTAGAAAGATAGAACAAAAACATATCATAAAGGGTCTTGTATTCTTTGGTAAGGAATTTAGATTTTTTTTTTTTTTTTTTTTGTGATACGCGGGCCTCTCACCGTTGTGGCCTCTCCCACTATGGAGCACAGGCTCCGGATGCGCAGGCTTAGCGGCCATGGCTCACGGGCCCAGCCGCTCTGCGGCATGTGGGATCCTCCCGGACCGGGGCACGAACCCGCCTCCCCTGCATCGGCAGGCGGACTCTCAACCACTGCGCCACCAGGGAAGTCCCAGGAATTTAGATTTTTATCTTGTATAATGCTTCTGTGAGATTTTACATTTTCAAAGGGGACTGTACTGTCGTATGTTGAAATCATGGAGGCATATGCCTTATTTTCTTTTTTGAATGTGAAGTCCTTAAGGACAGGGACTGTGTTTCATTCATCATTAGAAGCTCTACATCACTTTCAGTGCAGACCTAGGTCATGCATGTTGTACAATGGAACTCTAGATCAGGGGTCCCCAACCCCCGGGCCACGGACCGGTAGCGGTCGGCGGCCTGTTAGGAACTGGGCCGCACAGCAGGAGGTGAATGGCGGCCATGCTAGTGAAGCTTCATCTGTATTTACAGCCGCTCCCCATTGCTCGCGTTACCACCTGAACCATTTTGCTCACATTACCGCCTGAACCATCTCTCATTGCCCCCCACCCCCATCCATGGAAAAATTGTCTTCCACGAAACTGGTCCCTGGTGCCAAAAAGATTGGGGACCACTGCTCTAGATCATATGTTGCAATCCAAAGAGACAGCAATGCTCTCCCTTGAGAATCTTCCTGAAGCTTAGGAGAGCTAATGGGATCAACTGGTTAAGTAAACAATTTAAATTAATACATCCAAGTGAATTCATATGTTTCTATGTGAATTTTGCTTAATGTCAAACCAAGCAAGTCCAGAAAATACGATTGTTCAAGTTCCCTTAGCCATGTGAACTCGCCCACGTTGCACATGTATAAGGTTTTCAACACTAATTAGTGTACTAAAAAGAGCCTCTAATATGATAGAGTGTATTCACCCTAATGTTGCTATGATAACTTGCCTTTTATATTTTCATAAATGTAATCTTTTTCACTGAAGCATTTACAGAAAGTTCAAGTATTATTTTTCATAATACCCCTTGCATATGGAGAGGGTATTTCTGAATTGTCATGTAAAATAGAATGTCACTTGTCTTCTAGTCACATTATCTAGAAGAGGAATAAGAGGACTGATACTTTCTTTGTGTTTGGAAAGTAAGGAGTTAAGGAGAGCTTATTATAAGAAGGTGAAAATCACTGTCCCAATCTGTGTCTGGGACACATGTCTAAGCCTGAAAGAGTGAAGATGGGTGATCTCCAGTCCTGATGGAAGGAAGAACACTGGAGAAAAAAATGGTTGAACACCCTGGGCTCCTTCTGCACAGGGTTAGACACTTAGGCTGGGTTAGCCATTCTCCAAGCATTTGAATATCAGCCAATTAAATTGGCTCTTAATTATAGAGAAGTCCTTTAATTGAACATTTCTGCTTGGGAAGGGATAAAAGATGAATTCTGGCAATGACCTGAGGATCCAGTCCTACGATTAAAGGTTTAGTCTATGATTTCCTTGAGATACAGGAGTTTGGCATCAGACTACTTCAGCTGGGTGTATCTGCATTGTTCAAGATGAAGCATTTTTCAAAAGGGTGTAAAACTAAAAGAAGCCACCAGGATAATAATTCCACAGTTTTTAATAACGGATGACTGTGATCAATACAAGGAAGTTCAAGTTTAAAATAAATGCTGCACCTGAACACAATTAGAAGAGGGCCATCATTATTTTCTTGCTGTTTGAATCCAATTTTTAAAAAGCACGGAGGGGTTATTTAAATGGCAATAAATGCATTGTAGAGTCTTTTTTCCCTAACTACAAAGCAATCTGTTGCGTTGGAAGTTAGACTAGCAAAACAATCGAGATGCTGACAAAGCAGCAGGGAAAATAAGTGTTGTTAGGAGCAGAATATCTAAATCAATATTATGCTTTGTCTAATTAATACAGACTCTGCTATTGCCAGGTGGGATTTATTAGTGCCAAAAGCAAAATAAATCTATCACTCAGGCTTGTAAACAAAGGTAAATTAAGAACAGGTGAGCCTTGATAGTTATATACCTATTTCTGTGCATTTGCCAAGTCATGGAAAAGTCAACAGTACGATGACGTTAAATATTTTAAAGGGTAATGCCAATGTGATGAGGCATTAAAACAATGCTGTCCTTGGAAGCTGATTGTCAAAACTGGGCTTATTTTCTAGTATTCATGTGAATTAGGATGAGGGCATTCCTGGCACTGAACTGGAAATGACCTGACCAAACCTTGCAAATGGACCATGATTATCTGCCAGAGATTATGAGAGGACCAGTGAGGTGGAACAGGGCCAGGTTCAGACACTGGGGAGGGGCAGGGGCAGGGGCATGGGCAGTGTGAGGGTCTCAGGCAAAGGGGGAGAATCCGTGAAAAGTCAGGAGTTTATGAGATGCTAACCAGATGATCTCAGACAGGTGTGGTCAGATTATTGGTCTAGAGACTAGACCTTTTTTGGAGGGTCGATGGATCATTTCCAACAGTAACTATGACTCATTTGTTTAAAATATAGTTGTAAATTTTGGCAGTTACTGCTCCCATTAGTTTTTCTTGTTGTTGTCTTTTGACACACATCAAACAGTATTGTGTCACTTCAGATGGGAACCGTCCTACTTTAGGTGCTATTTTGAAAACTTTACTTACCTAGTTAGGGCACCAAATAATTGCTTGATGTCGCTGGGTCAGGCTCGCCCAGTTAATGTGACTCTTTAACTGAATCTATAAGGAGTTCTTTTCACCTTAGATTTCATAAAGACATATATTAAAAGAATTTAGTTAAAGGAACACATATGTAATATTTATTTATTTATTTGCTTATTTGTTTATATTTATATATATCCTAATCCCCAAGAACCTTGAGCTTTTACCAGCTAATTTAAAATAATATCCAGAGGTAACCACAGTGTAGTAGGTACCTCTGGTCAGGAAGCTAGGACAATAACTAGACCCTTAGAGGGTCTGACTCTTCCTATCACAAAAGCCCTTTCCTCTAAAGTCATGATAGCTGCCTGATTCGGGCAAGGTTTTGACGTTTACCGGTTTAATGCCTCTTCTGTGCCCTTCCCCCTCTCCACTCCCTAAAAGAGTGCCTGTTTGCTGTGTTTGGACTGTTAATGAGATATTGATCAGTAAAATTAATTAGCAAGCATAGAACCTTAAGTGCATTTTAGCTAGTTAATCAAAGGCGATACTCACTTAATATATATGTCTTACTCTGGATAAGAATACATATGCATTTGAGTATCTATTTATCATCTATCTACCTATCTATCTATCATCTATATCTATCAATTTGGCATAGCTCTATGCTCATAATCAAATATTTTCTGTAGCTAAAAAATTCATCAAAATATATATAAATAAGATATAAATAATGTCATTTATTTTATTAAAACTATTTTTAGATAACAGTACCAGATGTGTAATAAGACTTTATCAAGCAATATACTGTGAAATCTTGCTACAGGCACAAGCGCTGAATCACACGTTGATATCTGCAAACGTGATATGGATAAATTATAGGCTCTAGAAAACGGGACACAGTTCTTTTCATGCATAGCCTTGTTCTTATAGCCTTTCCTTTGTCACATTCAACTTTTCCTTTCCATTATTTGCTCAACCTTAGTTTTCAATATTTTCTTTGTCAGCATTGTCCCTAGGTAAGAATGTAAATTCAACTCTTTTCTTCAGCCCATTTTCCTCCATCCTTACCTCAGATCAGCTCATCTGGCGACCCTAGCTCTCAGGCTGCCTTCACTCTTGGGATCCACCCAAACTTTGCATCCTCCAGCACAGGCCAATGTCTGAGACATTGACCTTTTAAAAGTCACCTATGCTAAATCCTATTCCCGCAGGGATCCCAATTTCTAGCAATCAGTGAGAACCTCTTTAATAGAAGCCTACAGAGGGTGTTTTCAATAAAAGAAGCGAGCACATGGTGAGAAATGTAAATGTCGGCAGAAATGTATGTATCTCATAAATGCACATAAGTGGCTACATTTTCCAAATGAGTACCTCCTGGATGCCCTTTCTTCTCATCCTTACAAAAATTGCTATTCCTGTTTAAAGAATATTCATAAAACTACACATAAACTTTAAAAAAATAATAAACACAGCCTGTTTCATTAGTGGCTGTAGAGTTCATGTCTCATTCTGTATTTCACAAACCCTCTCAGATGTCAGTACCTGCCGTGTGCTGAATGAAAAGAGGAGTGAGGGAGTTACAGGGATGATGTGCCGGACGAGGAGTGATTCCACGTGACATTGTACCTTGTGAACTTTCAGGCTGCTGTGCAGAGCACATCAGGACTCAGCATGGTTCCTATTGAAGTGCCGTATCTTCATGAGTTTTGGCGTGGATTTTAGCCAGGCGAGGAAGGACCAGTGATGTGCGTGCCATCATGACCTCTGTGAGAGCTAAACCTAGTAATACCAGGCTGTGCCCGGACATGCTTATCATGACTTACTTTCCTGCCAACAGTATTGTCATTTGAATATCTAATTAGTGGTTATACTTTTTATTTTTTTATTTTATTTATTTATTATTTATTAATTAATTTATTTATTTTTTGTGGTACGCGGGCCTCTCACTGTTGTGGCCTCTCCCGTTGCGGAGCACAGGCTCCGGACGCGCAGGCTCAGCGGCCATGGCTCACGGGCCCAGCCGCTCCGCGGCATGTGGGATCTTCCCGGACCGGGGCACGAACCCATATCCCCTGCATCGGCAGGCAGACTCTCAACCACTGCGCCACCAGGGAAGCCCAGTGGTTATACTTTTTGAAAGAAACTTTCAGTATCAGAGCTACTTGAAATTAATTATTATGGTGCATTCATATTGCATTCTAAGCACCATATTAGCTGAGATTTATACAGTAATAAAATATACAGTGGCGTTTCCATGGAAATATTATTATAGTATTAAAAACAATGATATTTTCTTACTCTAAAAAAAAATTGACTCCAGTAATATTTTAGAACTGTCACTGCTGGTGGCAGGATATTTTAATCATCATTCCAGAAATTTTCTTACCTCTTATTTAACATATAGCTTTTTTTTAGTCTACCGACTATATCAGTTGCTTATGTCTTAAGAGCATCATTGCTGATTTAATAAAACCAATGAAAATATGGAAACATTAGGAATGTTGCAGAACCAATCAACAGATATTGATGCGCATGAAGCAATAATTTAATAAGGAGAATCAGGCTGCTCTTTGAATTAAATTGCTAAAATCTATTCTCAGGAACATCACTTGCCATCTCTAGAATTGACCAAAGGCTCTGTGTAAATATGTGACTGAAAAGATTGGGAACTCAAAATTTCAATCACGATGATAAGGGGGAGTAATCTCAGGGAAGCAAAACTGGATTGCGACTTCAGTTTGTTAAGGGGAAAACTAGTCAATATGACTACATAATTCTGAGAAAGACTGTCTGATCAGAAAAGGGGTGGAGTGGCCAATATAAAAAAATAATTAGGCTAAACTAAATAAAATAAAAAGGCTAAAAACACAAACCAGTTCCAGCTCATAGTAGTTGGAACCCTTTTTTTTTTGTTTTGCGGTACGCAGGCCTCTCACTGTTGTGGCCTCTCCCATTGCGGAGCACAGGCTCCGGACGTGCAGGCTCAGCGGCCATGGCTCACGGGCCCAGCCGCTCCGCGGCATGTGGGGTCTTTGCGGACCGGGGCACCAACCCGTGTCCCCTGCATCGGCAGGCGGACTCAACCACTGCGCCACCAGGGAAGCCCTGGAACCCTTTTATAAAGTCGATCATTCAGACTACATTAGCTCACAGCTGTTATTCAAATAACACAACTAACTCTTGTCCTCTCATTGTGTTTATATTTTAATTTTCCGTATAGCTTGGAAAGGCTTTACACTGCTAAGACAAGAATTCTTTTACTCATTTTCTTCCCCACTTACACATTCACACAACAAATATTGGTTGCCAGATCTTTCTTCTATTCTTTTCTGTATTGCAGGGAAAGAACCTGTACCTCCATTTACCAGAATCTTTTCCCAAAGTTTTGGTTGAGAGTTTGCCGATGAGACAGACTCTCGTGAGATTTGGAAGGTGGTAGAGAAGAAGGTATTATTCTCCAGGAACAGTTGCCAAGAGCCTGGGGAGTGTACAGTAGAAGTTCTCAGACTGTTCCAGGTATGCTGGTGGGTTCATCCACGTTTGTGCTTCTGGCAGCTGGCATTGGTGGCAGTAGCTTCCCTGACTTTTGCCCCCTCAGCTCTTCCAACAGTGTGTAAGCTTCAAATTTTTGCATCAACACGCTTTCTCATTGGAATTATTAGAGCAGCTTCTGTTTTCGCTCCCCAATCCTGATATAAGTCTGGTCTGAAATTTTTGCCATGTAAATGTCTTATTTTCACGACCAACAGAGGAAATTGTGTTATTTTAGGTGATAATTGCATATGAGCAGAATGAATTTTTTTCCTGAAATACTCTCATTTTAACAACTGCCATAAAGACAAAGCTATACAGTCAAAAAGAAACTGATAAAAGTCTTTTTCTTTCTTTCTCTATTTCCTTTTTCTTTTGCCTCTTTGGTTTGTGACTTTTACAAATTCCAGTTGATTCAAAATGTACCCACAATGTTTAACGACTAGGGCAAGTGAGGATATAATGAATTTAGAATAGTGTTTATTTTACCTTAACCTGTGTACTTTCTGTTCCAAAAGAAGAGAGAGGATTCCCTTGAGTACGATATTTATGTAATTTTCTGCCACGAGTTGCAGAGAATTTCCTAGTATTCCAGGAAACATCCTCTCATGAGTCTAGAATTCTCTATCAAGTATAAACTTCTTGTTACAATTTCAGCCTGATGGTAGACGTTTTTTTTCCCATCAGGAGCCTGTGTCTGACTGTTGTTGTTTGTTGTTGCTGTTTGTTTGTTTGGGGGAGAAGTTTGAAACTTCAGTTTTTTTTCTTTTTCAAGGGAAGATGGCAACATGGTCTGGCATCATTATTACTCCAGACTCATTTCCTACATTTAGAGATACCATGGATAGGATTAATGATGATCATTTAGGGAAAAGGGTTGAAGTAGACAAGAACTGAAGAGGATGTGATAATTAGAGTGTGCAGATGGGTGGAAATTCTACTGGAGAACAAGCCCCATTAGCAGCTCAGCAGTTAAAGCCATTCGTTTTAGGAGCAGATGTGCAGTGTTCTTTATGGAATATGGTGTATGTTTGAAAGGACATATGGAGAAGAGCAGTTGAGGATAGCTATCATTTTGTAAGTCCATAGGATGATGAAATAATTGTGAAAATAGATTTGGGGTTTTTCTTTTCTTTCAGAAAAGGTCTTAATTTCCATTCTCTTCTTGCAGTGCTCTTGTGAGTGTTTCTGGACTCTCTCACTAAGGTTAAAATAAGTTCTGCCATCAAAGCCCTTTTCTCACCTGAGCACAGAAAGAACATGAGGAACATGACCTTGCTGAAGTTGTTGATCAAATTATAATGAAGGGGATCACAGGAAAAGTCTTGCTTATAATCAACAACTCTCTTCAACTTTTTAGTTCCAGACTCTTTGAAAATGCTAACTCAAAATGTTAGGCTCAGGGCACCTCCAAAATGTGTCCTGGGGTGAACCAAGAAATCTCCCTGCTGTCCATCATGGTGCCCTCCAAAGCAATCACTTGCCATGTATGTTGCCACCATTCATTATGAATCTCCATTATTACTTCTCTTCAGATGACTAAACACAGCGCCATTATCATGGCTCCGTATCCGGTTGGCCTCTATTCCGATTTAATGATGCTGTTGGTCTGGTTTTTAAATAGCCTTGTTTTTAATTTCTGAAGTCGATCAGTCTAAAGAGGAAAACTCTTACTGATGTGCAAATTATGGACTGCATTTCACTTTGCATTATGTATTTTCATTATTCACATCGTGTTGCATTCCTTGGCAGAGAGCAGAGAATTTTGAAAAAGTACATTCCTAGTGCCCTAAGTGTCATTTAAAACAAAGTGATTTTCCTACAATTTGATTTCCGTAGGGTTCCTCTCATTTCTGTCAGGTTTGGGGCCTGTTGACCTAGGTGGATTTGCATAGCTAATAGTAAGTCTATAGTAAAAAAACAAAAAACAAAAACCACATCTTTTCCAAGAGAATCTCAAAAGATAAGGAACTCAAAAAAAAAAAAAAAAAAAAAAGGGCTTCCCTGGTGGCGCAGTGGTTGAGAGTCCGCCTGCCAATGCAGGGGACACGGGTTTGTGCCCCGGTCCGGGAAGATCCCACATGCTGCGGAGCGGCTAGGCCCGTGAGCCATGGCCGCTGAGCCTGTGCGTCCGGAGCCTGTGCTCCGCAACGGGAGAGGCCACAACATTGAGAGGCCCGCATACCGCAAAAAAACAAAAACAAAAACAAAAACATAAGCAACTAATTTAGAGATGATAGTGTGTTAAGGGCAAACTCTCAACTGTACTATCAGTTCCTTTCATTGATGATAAATGATTGATATCTGGAGCCTTCAGCTACTTTAAGTCAGATGTAGAATAGCCAAGTGAAGGTCTCAGGTGTGAGAATGTTCCAGTGGGAGCAGCTTTGCCCTCCTTGTGGGTAAAGGCAATTCTTCAGTCAACCAAATTTGTGCAAATGGTCAAGTTTTTGTTTTGCATGTCTTATGACTGATCCCCAACTGCTCGTTTTTGTGAAAATGTCTTAGTAATAATACATTTCTCTTACAGAAATGTTACAGGTATCTTTCTTGAATCGGTCTCACTGACACTAAAGTTCAGAAGAATCGATGCTGTACCTTTTTTATTTCTGTAGCTGAATTTCTATCTTGATGATTATTTCAGGATTACCATAGTTCTGAATCATCAAACTTTCTGTAGTTCCCTTTGATTTTTCAGCTTCAGTGCAGAAATGATCAATTTGACCTTTCTGAGGGCTCATATTTCCCTCGAGGTCACCTTAAAACATCTTTGATTTTCACTTTAATCATGGCATATTTGCCTGTTCTTGGATTACTTTTTCCCTTTTTCTGTGAATATTTATCATCTCTCGAAGTATTGCAGAAATTCTGCCTAGCTTGTTATTTTATCTGTTTGTCAAAAGGAATGTATCTATATTCCAGATGGAAGCTGCTACACAGTAGCAGGTTTTGCACAGAAATTCAGATTTAAGATAATGACAGAACATAAGCATTTCATTGAAAATAATCAGCCTTATATGTGAAGTGTATACACCTATGGGAGGAGATTTCATCCATTTAACAAAAACGTATTTGGTATATATTTTGAACCTGGCCTTGTGTTGGGTGCTGAGAAGCAAAGATGACTAAGGCACTCGTTCTGCCGTCAAGAGCTGTGGCGAAGAGAGAAAGGTACCTGAATGGGGGTACCATGCAGTGTGATAGCAGTGCAGGTACCAGGTATCCTAAGAATAGAGAAGAGGCTGCTCTTTCCTGATCTTCCTTTACTGGGATGCGAGGAGGTGATTGGAGACTTTAACACTATCATTAAATCCGGCTGAAGATGTGAAGGTCCGAGGTCACATAGATACAACAACTTGACTCAAACTAAGAGCTAGATGACCTATATACATTCTATCTGCTTAATGACCGTGAGGCATGCAGACACCTCATTCTTTAAAATGACATTCTGCTTAGAAACTTCATTTGCTTAAACAAATTGATATTCTCCTGTCTAAGGACCTGCCAGGAAGGAACATTAATTGCATGTATCTTTGAAGACAAAAAATGATGGGCTATGAAAAATGTGGAAGGCCCAAGAAATGAAAACATCAAGGAGGAGTTTTATTGTTTATCATGTAAGGAGTATTGACACCACTTCTTTTTTCTAAATGATAGCAAGAATGGGAGCAGGGTCTACATTCGATCTTTTTCTGATAGTGGGTTTAGACGGGCAGTTGAGAAAGAAAAAAAGGGAGAAGCTGAAAAATCTAAATAGAACTTTATCTACTTTACAGTTTTGCCTAGGCCCAACCCTGTGTTATAAACATAAATGACCTGGACTCATCCACTGCTGAGCGAAGAATGGCTTGCCTGTGTAATGTGATCCCATTTAAATGGAACTGTGGAAATAGTTCATTAAATTTCATTCTTACCTGTGATATAAAATACACATGTCACATAGTACATAAAAAGATGCCTGGAGGGTAGTCCTCCCAAATATAACAATGATTATTTTGTGTGTTGGGATTTGAGAGCTTACACTTTTCTATTACACTGTTTTGTTTTCCTTTAATTTTCAAAAGTTTATTCAAAAAAATGCACCACTCTACACCAAGCATTTTGCTATGCTCTGAATATATAACATAAAGCCAGGGTGCATTTAATATTTCCCTCATGAATGCATATCATTTTTAATAACTGAGAGTAATAATATAGTTATATACAGCTGGCAAGATTGAGCAATAACGACTTTTTAAACTCAGAGATTCAATATAACGTAGGGATATTTGACAAAGAAATATTTGAGCGGTGTCAATCTGCAGATGTATTAGTATAGTCCAACATTGCCTGGAGCCTGAACCCCTAAGAATGAGAGTGAGTTTTTAGCATCATTAATAAGCTCTCCTTCAAGAATATTTAACCTGTTTGTTTAGGTTGGGGATTTCTTCTAGAGTTAAGCTATAATTCTATCTGCTTGCAGATAAGGTTTTATTTATTTTTAGTTTTGCACTTTAGTTGGAAATGGGAGGTAAGTGGCCTTGATCAAGAGATGGGCTGGAGAAAGTTTGTAGAGATGACAAATTTTATAAGGTGATTTGTAAGGTTATTCAAGTGATATAACATCCAGGGGGAAGCTTGATTTATGTTGTTACAAGAGAGCAGACAATGGAAAGATTAAATTAAAAGATAGGCCACAGGAAACATGTCTGAAAGCAAATTGTGCATTTAGAATTATTTCCCCAGGGATGATATCTAGCCCTCAGTGCTAAGACTATATGCAAAGTAGATGTTTTCTTTATGAAACAAATCCTTCGAGAAATATTTTAAAACAAAATATTTATAGTTACATTCTCTGGCAAAGTGTGTGTGTGTGTAACATTTTAAAGTGTGTTTTAAATATTTTAAAACAAAATATTTATAGTTACATTCTCTGGCAAAATGTGTGTGTGTGACATTTTAAAGGAATCAAAACTGATATCCTAAAATCACAGTTTATGTCCTAAAATCCTAAAATTCAAGGAGTGTTTTCTTTTTTTTTAAGTTTTGGAATTACCGGCTTTGTTTATTTCTAATGTTGGGGGTTATATGTTTGTTTCACTAAATGATAATGTGTGAGTGAGAAAAAGAAGCACAGGACAAGTAGTGATAAGGAAATTTGAGCTCAGAATCTAGGAAAACAGTTATGTAGCAAACACTTCAGCCTGAATGTTTTTTCTACCAAAGGTTTCCAATCATCTAAAGCCACCACTTATTGAGGATGAAGAGGACCAAAGTTTTGGTTAGAGAATGTCCTGATTCTCTAATGAACTTAACATTTAGTTAAATTTTTATCTTAAAATAAATGATATCATTTGATTTATGAATAAATACGCATGTATTATTAAAGTTCTATTTAGATTTTTCAGCTTCTCTATGGATAAATAATAGTGCTCTAGAAGCTTATAAACATGCATATACAAACACAAGACTAGTTTGTCCACAGAGAGATAGTGGAGAGATTAAACTTACTTATCAATAGCTTCTTGGAGGAGAAATAATTTAAGCAAATTCCCAAAGTTCTAGCACTACACCGGAATGCATTTCCCCCGCTAAATTGAGAGGGAATCACATGTGTAAAGTTTACACTGAACAATTAGGACTCAGGATACAATCAGAATATAAATTTATTTTTCCTCTATTGACTGTTAAAACCCACCCTTTGGGGCTGTCTTTTCCACTTCTTATATAATATTTGGGAATGGTCCCATGACTTGTGGGGCCTCCTGGAAAATCAGAGCCCTTTGGTCATAGCAGTTGCCAAAAAAAAGAGAGTCTCAATTTAGTAATTAAAATATACTGTCCAGAGTGATAACTGAACCTCTGAGCTTTAGTGCAAGTTCAAGTTTCCCCTGCCCTGCGTAGGGCTTGCTTCCGGTTGAACTCCTGCAGGTGAGAAAGAGAGCCTGCTAAGCTCGTCTCTAAGACCCTGCCTTCCTGCCTACTGCTTCCCACTCTGCTTGTCCAGCCTTTGGCTGCCTCTGGCTCTTTCTTGGTTGAAGCCTGCCAAGGACAGATTTAACTTGACTGAAACCCAGGATGCCTCTGGCCGCGGCTGATATTTGAATTGAACCTTGTCCTTGTTGCCGAGGTCCTTCAGAGTTCCCTTCTGGACTCTTGATATGAGGGACGGCATGCCTTTGGCTGGCATTAGGAGACCCACCACTCTGAAGATTATGTCTTTTTTTATGAGGTCTCCTTGCCCTGTACAGGAATCCCTCCTGGAGAGTATTATTTAAAACAATCCTGAGCTGACATTCCTCCTGCAGGTTGCACATCTGGTCAGCACACACCTTGGACCTGCCATTGTGGAGACGCAGTTATTCCCCAACGGAGTCCTCTGCTTTGGTGCCACATATGTCTTCAGCCAACATTTCGCCCATGAAAATGTCCGCAAAATCCAGGGACCACATATCCCCTTCTCCAAGTGGTTTCCTTGAGAAAAAAGTTCTCCTTCCCCTCCCCATGGGCTGTGATGCAAAATCCTTACAAGTCTCTCCAAAGTAAAACTCTCCTTCCTTTCCATCTTTCTCTACTCTTCTGCTTTCGTTCTTTTTTTTTTTTTCTCGGTACGCGGGCCTCTCACTGTTGTGGCCTCTCCCATTGCGGAGCACAGGCTCCAGACGCACAGGCTCAGCGGCCATGGCTCATGGGCCCAGCCGCTCCGCAGCATGTGGGATCTTCCCAGACCGGGGCACGAACCCGTGTCCCCTGCATCGGCAGGCAGACTCTCAACCACTGCACCACCAGGGAAGCCCTGCTTTTGTTCTTAAATAGCCTTAATGTGACTGTAAGGGACCATGAGCAGAAAATTAGAACTTTTGATTACTGTTTATGAATGTCCTATTAAGGTGGTTTAGGAGGTTGTTGCCAAGCTATTGTCTTCAGGTTTCAGCTAAAACTGAGTCAGGAAGTTCTGTACTTTAATATCCTGTTATAAATATATTTGTACCCATTGTTATGTAATGGGTGCATATGTGTGAGTGTATGCATGTGTATATGTGTATATACCCCCTCTCTCTCACACACTCAGACACACAGACACAACTGTGTTTGTATCAGTACATTCTCTTGTTATACAGGCCTTCATGGAGGTTTTCTCAATGTAAACCCTCAGGCACGGGGGATACAAAATGAGGAAGACTTTCTTCTACAGGGGATCTTGGTCTCATCAGGGTGATAGAGACATAAAAGCAGATATATACATTGCAAAGTGAGAAATGCAACTCTCAGGCTCTGTTAGCTACTTGAAAGACAAGGAGGGTTAATTACGATGGAATAGAGGATGTGACCCAACAAGCACCACTAAACCAGTGGTAGGTCAGGATAAGGATCTTCGAGTTAATGGGCAGTAATTAGAACTCCATCCTATGAATAACAGGGCATTCCTGGAGCTGCTGAAGAAAATGTGTGTGTAAAATCACTTTCACGTCATGATATTGATCCAACATTTAGGGTTTCCTGCTTCTTGTCTACCCTCCTTCTACCTCCTTTAAGTGTGCAGTACCCTCTGAAAATGTCTCACTTGCCGTATCTTACCATCCATGAGCCTGGCTTTCAGAAACCAGCCTAATCAGACAGCTGTGTATGTTAATCAAGCATAAAATTGTTCTCTAGAATACAGACTGTTTTTAGTAAAACTGTATAGTAGAGACAGCTTCGTTCAAGTCTCCACAGAAAAATGTTTTGTTTTTCATCAGAATTCAGTAAAAAGGGAATCTGTGTGCTTATGACTGTGCAGATGAAACTCTGCAGACTCCAAGAAATTTCGTCTGGAAAAAATCAGTGCAATTGTCAGGAAAATGCTTAGATGTTGAGAAGCTACTCAGAAATGGAGCAAAATTCAGGGTCAACTAATTCTCTTGAGTAAATAAAACAGTGATTTAAAAAATGTTGTTCAGTTTCTATATGTCAAAGACAGTGAGTCAAACGGTTTTTTTCTGAAACTTCAAAATACTGTTTTCCATGAGTTGAAAATAGAAATATTTTCCATGGGCTGTACTACTTTAAAACATATCATATGTATTGATTATAAATGCCACTAACTTCTTAAATTGTTGTTACGTGTGTATCTGTTGACTAATATTAACACTTTAATGTTTGCTATTAATCTTGCATTAAGAATGTTATCCTATGGTACACTTTTAATCAATGGTAATGACAAAACGAATTTGCAGGCTATGTTTTGTTTAAATTTACTTTAGGTTTAAGGGTAAATTTAGTATGTTTATTGTCCTAACTTGAGCTAATTTGGTTGTCTAGGGACTTGCTGGAGAATTCACAGAATTTTTCCAGATACTTTAGGGTTGACTGCAAATTAAAACCATATTTGTTTATATATCCTAATAGTACCTTTTAATAGGAGTTCCAAGAGAACAGTTTTCGTAAACATGAAATATGTGAGAATTTAAAATAAACTATTAAACTGAGAGAGATGGTGCTTACAGGCCCCAAACAGGCTGGCTTTGCCTGTTAACCTTCAACGTTATCTTCAGAGCTTCCCCAGAATATTCCATATCCAAAGATCAGTATGCACAACCTGAAACTGAATCTTATCAGGTTTTAATCCATAGCTCAAAATACGTTATGGCATGTTAAATTACTTTTCTTTGTGAACTAAGAAATACAGCAAAGAATGAATTCCTGGGGCACTCTATCATATGTAAACGATAATGCTGACATTTCAGAATCCTTTCACAAGATTCTTAAGGTAACACACTGAAGAGCTATCCTCTGATACAGATCGTGGCGTCACTGCTTGCTAAAGTGATATGGTCTGACAAAGTTCAGCTCAGCATTTCTAGATAATCCAGAAATCCACCTGGTCCCTTAGTGGAACAAGCCACAGCTAAAACAATGCAGCAAGTCCAGCCTCATCTCACGTCTAACATAGGATGATAATTTAACTTTTGCTAAGGAAAGCTTAGGAAAAGATGGAGATGGTTGACTCCTTCTAATTATCCATATATATATTAGTTACTCCTAAGTACTTAAAAAGCTTTTAAAAAAATTTATTTACTTTATTTATTTTTTGGCTGTGTTGGGTCTTTGTTGCTGTGCGCGAGCTTTCTCTAGTTGCGGCGAGCAGGGGCTACTCTTTGTTGCGGTGCGTGGGCTTCTCATTGCGGTGGCTTCTCTTGTTGCGGAGCACAGGCTCTAGACACGCGGGCTTCAGTAGTTGTGGCTCACAGGCTCAGTAGTTGTGGCTCACGGGCTCTAGAGCACAGGCTCAGTAGTTGTGACACATGGGCTTAGTTGCTCCATGGCATGTGGGATCTTCCCGGACCAGGGCTCGAGCCCGTGTCCCCTGCATTGGCAGGCGAATTCTTAACCACTGCACCACCAGGGAAGCCCACTCCTAAGTACTTAAAACAAGTTTCTTTTCAATTACATTTTTAAGACTTCCTCTCAAACTCACCTTAGCCTTTTAGTTTTGTATCATTGAGTAAAGAGCCAGATTTTGAAATCAAACTCCTCTGATACTTCTACTTCATTTTTCCTAGTTTTTTCTCTTCCTTTGACTATCATTTAAATGTTCTTGTCTTTCAGCATTCTTCCCTTGGTTCTTTTCTCTCCAGGTCTGTATATTTTTCCATGTTGACCTTGTTTATTCTCCTAACTGCAACAACTGTCTCTATGCTGTGAATCTTCAAATATATGACTCCATTGTAATTATCTCTTCTGAACTCCAGTAATGTTGGAGCATTTTCTCCAGTAATGTTTATCCAACTTCCTACTAGACATCTCCATCTGGAGGTCTCACAGGTGCCTCGTCAGCACCTAGCCCCCAAACCTACCGGCACTTAAGGATTGCTAATGTTAACCCCTGCGGCACCGCCCTGTTACCTCACCATCAACAGAATGTTACCATTCTCCTTTAAAAGAGAACAACTGTCCACTGGTCTAGACACCACTCTCTGTGTGACTCAGGAGGAGACCCACTGAACTGTTAGTGCTTTTGTCAATATTCCCCTGTCTCCCAACATTGACATCCTCACTATCAAAATTTAATTTTGGGATTTTGACATCCAAACTAATGATTCCTCCAATACACGGGCTTCCAGATCCTTGACTTCTTCCTCCAAAATCTTGTCCTCCATTCTGAGACATCTGCTCCCATGATCAGCCTAAAGCTTACCAATCTTTAACAAATGCCTCTCATCCTTTTAGCTTTATTTCTTTACAGCCCCACCTCCTATGATTTCTCAAAGCCCTTAAGACTTTTCTACAAACTATTGATCCCACGTGACTTTTCACTACTACTCATCCCTCTGATATTTTCAGTTCCCTGCTCATCTAGTTGAAGTCCCACAGTCAGTCAATCACATCTCATATATATCCCAACTCCTTCTCCCCTGTGGACTGGCAAACACAACCCAGTTAAATATGGTCTCTCATCTAATCTGCACCTGCACCTGAGCAGGTAACTGCGGTGAGAAAAAAATCACACAACTATTCTGACAGATCTTTAAATCGACCATTCTGACTGACTTCAAGTAGATCCCAGTGTTACCTAAAAATTCTCCTCTATTTCCCCATGATATGCACTCTCCCACTCTTCTAGATCAATAGGGTATACCTGTTCTCCCCCCTTTAATCTTCACCACATTCCCCTCCTTCTAATTCTGAGCTGTAACTTTGTTTCTTCCTGCACGAGGAAAATAAACACTACCAGACAAAAATTTCTGTCTTCTCTTTCAAACAAATCTAGAAAGTTTTCTGCATTTATAACTGAACACTCGTTCTTGGTTTTTTTTTTTCCCACCTCACTCCTCACCCAACTTCCTCTTCCTACTTCTAGATATTAGGGTGTCTCAATCCCAGTGTCTCACTGCTTTGGTGGTGTCACCTAGTCCCATAGGTTTAAATGCCATCCACATGCTGACCAGTCACAAATATGTGTGTTACCAGCCTGACCTCTCTCCTTGATTCCCAGCTCGAGTATCCATTAGTTTACTCAGCATTTCCACTTAGATATTGTGGAGGTTGTTAGGGTTATTCATAAATAATCACTTTTGCTACATGGTAGAACTGCATTTCTCTGAAACTTCCTCCTCTTGTAGCTAGCCATCTGCATTTTTTCCCCAGGGAAAGTGAGCAGGCAGTGTTTTAGGTCATTTACAAAAGAAGGCTTAAAGAGCCAGAGAACAGTAGCCATATTCCCTTTGCTGTCATGCTCTCTATCAGGGGAAGTATGTGTCTAGAAAATCTTCCATTAGATTGGCTCTCTGAGTGACTGAAGTAGGCAGCACTGCTGTTGACCCTTGCTGGACTTGAAGCAAGATTAAGAAATAAATCTATATTTTTTAACCCAATGATATTTGGGGATTGTTTGTTCTGCATCTGAACCTAGCTTATCCTGACTGATCATATTTTTGTTATGCACCTCAAATCTAACATATTCTTAACAAACCCTTGCCTTTTCTATTCAAACCTGATTTGCCCATAGTTTTTCCCATGTCAGGAAATGGTATCACCAATCTTCCAGTCTCTATGTCAAAAACAACCTCTTTTTCTCCCCTAAGTCACATCCAATCCATCAACAAATTCTGGTGGCTCTACTTTCAAAATCTTGCCAGATGTAAGCTAGCTACACCAGCACCTACCACACAAGCACTCTGCTCCAAGCCTGACTTTTGCAATCGTCTCCTAACCTGTCTCCCTGCTTCCGCAGTTACACCACTACAGTCAACTTTCTACATAGCATCCAGAGTGACCTTTTAAAAAATACCATAGATTCGGTTGTTCCTCTGCCCCAAACTTTTTAATAGCTTTCTACTACATGCAAAGTAAAATCTAAAGTCCTTCCCTAACTGGCAAGATTGTATCATCTGACTCACTTCTAATTGCCTGATTTCACTTCTGCTTATCAATCCTCTTTCTCTCAGCTCACTGCTTCAGACACTCGTTTCTATCACTCAAATGCACTGTGTAAGATACTCATCAACTTTTTGCTTGCCCTTTCACTTGTTTACATACCAGTTACCATACATTTAAGTTAAATCAATACTACTTTGAATCTTGTCATAATAGAGTTAGGTTTCTGGCTAAGACTGATCACCAAGTACAGCAAGGAGTGTTCTGTATTATTCAGAAATGTGTGTTGTACTCTTTCTGCCATCTGTTGACTTGTGACTTTGAGACTGTAAACAATTATTATAAGAAACTATATTTGTTAGAATGTTTCTTTTAAAAGAGCTGTTTGTTCAGTTAAAGTTGTAAACCAAGTTAAAATATGTGAATTCTTAGATACTCCTCCTTTCAATAGGTGGAAACTAATTATCCTACCTTGAGTGGGCTGTACTTGGTGACTCACATCTATTGAATAAAATGTGGCAAAAGTGACAGTGTGGTTTTCAAGACCAGATCATAAAAGGCATTGCGGCTTTTCCTTTGTGCTTTTTGTCTGTCTCTCTCGGTTCACTTACTCTGGGGAAAGTCATTTGCCATGTCATGAGGACACTCAAGCAGTCCTGTGGAGAGATATACCTGATTGGAAACTTAGGCCTCCTGCCAACAGCCAGCAAAGAGTGAGGCCTCCAGCCACAGTAAAGGAGAACTCTGGGGAAGTAAATCCTTCAGCATCAGTCAAACCTTCAGGTGACTGCCGTCTTGGCCACCATCTTGACTGAAACTTCATGTGAGACCCTGAGCCAGAAACACTCATCTAAGCCCCTCCCTTACTCTCAGAAATAACATGTGTGAAATAACATATGCTTATTGTTTTAATCTGCAAAGATTTGAGTAATTCACCATGCAAAAAACAGATAAATGATACACCCTATTATTTTTGCAGTAGGGGTTTAATTTTAATAAAATATAATCAATGTGAAAATTTATCTCTTTACCATGATCTTACTGATTTTGTTGTAAGAAATTCAAATGGTAAAAAAATTGTATAGATTACCTTAAATTTAAGTACATATGTAAATTTTTTCTTCTTTGCATAGTTTTGACTATCAAATTAATTATAAAATGCTTTGCACAGTCTCTTCCATAGGCGTAAAAATATGGGAAAGTCAGGAAGTGAGAATGAACATCATATTTGTTGAGTAGGGTGGATGTCAGCCAGTCTAGAGAAGGAGGTACAAAATGGGGACGAAGTCAAATAGCCTGCCTCTGAGCGATCCGATACTTTTGGAATTTATCAACAACTGCCTCTAAGTTTAGTTAAGTTCAAAATTTTATTGACCATTTACTCTTTTCCAGGAACTGGGCTACAGATTCAAAGACAAACAAGCCTTGGTCCTTTTCCCGGAAGAGTCTAGTGGGGGAGTGATAGAATCAGGGGATAACCACGTTATGTGTGGGGTCAAATGCAGGCACCTTCAGGCTGCTTCTGGACAATTGCAATAGACTGTGCAATAAGTCTGAGGATAGAAGGCACATTGAAAAAATCAACTGGAAATGTCCTTACCAGAGGAAGAGAAGGGAAGAAAGAAAGAAAGAAAGAAAAGAAAGAGAGAGAGAGAGAGAGGGAGGGAGGGAGGGAGGGAGGAAGGAAGGAGGGAAGGAAGGAAAGAAGGAAGGAAGGAAGGAAGGAAGAAAGACAAGGAAAGAAAAGAAAAAAAGAAAAGGAAAGGAAGGAGGAAAAGATTAAACATTCTCCCATTAAATGTATAGGAAATGAACCTTGCGATTTCAGGGATATCATGAGGTCACCCGCATCTCTTTAATATCAAGAATAACTTTCCCTTTCAACTCTTGGTGTTCCCTCTCTATCCAAGAAAACAGCTGAGGATGTGGTAGAACCTTCAATAAATTGTTTTGTTGGCCTAGACAAAAAAATCTCACCTTGATGACAGATCAGGTTTATAAGCAGCATTGGTATCTGCTTGTCATGCTGTTGTAAGACCACCTGAGACCCTTCAAGGAAAGGAGCTTTGGGGACTCTCTCCTAGCAACACAAAACAGAATCCTTTAATACCAAACGTTTATTTTCTTTGCATGGTATTCGACTTCATAACATCCAGAGAGAAGGATGGCAGAGAGGACATAGAGCAATGAAACAAAGGGGAGAATGGAGAGGAAAGGGAAACAGTAAAGGAGGAATGGGAAGAGGGTTGCGGATGCTTGACCTTGGGAACTTGGGAAACACTGAAAGCTATTTCCTTAGGTAAATAACTTTTTGCTCTTTCAAACTCAACTAGAGTAATTGGTGAAACTCTTGACTTCCCCAACACAATTTTGTCTCCAGTGGGGTTCCTGTGGGGTTCAAGAATTGTTCCTGAGGCAGCTGTCAACCCTGCCAATTATTTTCTTCAGTGCCATGAACTGAGAATTGCATGTCATTACTGTTTCTACACATGACTCTCTCCCAACCTGCCAGTTTCCTTTCCCCTTGGAATTGTTAATGACACAGAGAGTGAGAAGCTGATGCTCACCGTGTCCCCAGGCAGGGTGCTGCCCCTTTCTGTGGTCTCTGTCCCTGTGGCCTGGGTTCAAGCTCTGAGGCTGTACCACATAGGACAGAGGGCTGGGCAGGTGCTCTGTGGCAGGGCCTTCCCTGTATTTCACCTTCTATTGCACTGAGACTGCACTGGCTCTGGGATGGTCACGTCGTCTGTGGCATTGTTCTGCGATGCTGGTGGGACCCGTCTACTGTGCTAAGCTAAGCCTAAGCTGGCTGTTCTCAAACTGGACCATGCATCTGAATGACCTGCGAGGTTTATTAGAACTCAGACTGCTGGTTCCCATCCTCAGAATCTCTCAATAGTTCTGGGGTTGGAATTTGCATTTCTTATCAGTGACCAGGAGATGGCGATACCTAGGTCCAGACCTTTAAATGTAGCATTTCTCACGTTGAGACTCACTGGCCTAAGCCACACCAATGAGCTGACTGTTCTCTGTGCTTGGGCTTCATGACATTGCAGGTTTCTTCTGTTTTCTCCTGTGCGGGCATGGGGAGAATGATTATGTGGATGTTGCAGCTGGGGAAGACAACAGAAAAATAGGAGGTGGTCAGAATGAGGGATACATTAGAGGTAGTGCCCGTAGGCTAGACTAGGGAATTAAATGAGGGGCAGAAGGGAAAAGAGGAATAATGGGTAATTTGTAGGGGTGGACCCTAAGCAATGGTGAATGATGTTATTTGCAGAGATGAAGATGTCAGTTAGAGAGCAGATTGGGGGGAAGGGGATTCACAGCGGTAAGTGGAGGTTTGAAATAAGTTCAGGGTTTTTTTTTTTTTTTTTTTTTTTGCGGTATGCGGGCCTCTCACTGTTGTGGCCTGTCCTGTTGTGGAGCACAGGCTCCGGATGCGCAGGCTCAGCGGCCATGGCTCACGGGCCCAGCTGCTCCGCGGCATGTGGGATCCTCCCGGACTGGGGCACGGACCCGTGTCTCCTGCATCGGCAGGCGGACTCTCAACCACTGCGCCACCAGGGAAGCCCTAAGTTCAGTTTTAATATTAATTTGAGATGTCCCTTCAAAACCAGAATAGAGATTTCAAGTAGGGGGTCGATAGGTGAATCGTGAACTCAGGCAAGAGGGATAAATTCTAGGATCAACAGAACTCAAATGATACTAATGCCATGGGTGTGGGAGAGATATATAGACATGGAAAAATGAGTTGAAAAAATAGACCTGGGGCACTGCAGGCACTGGGTCCTTTGGCTTTATTATCTCATGCAAACTCTCCAAATGCTCCTACGTTAGGTGAGAATAGAGACCTGGATAAAAGAGGAAGCTTGACCTACAGTTTGTAATTGAACAGGGCAAAGATCTGATCTCCTGAGTACAAAAGGCTATAGTCTTAGCCTCTCTACTACAGTGGGAAGTGTCATTAGGTGATGGTTAAATACTAAATGTAAAATCTTTTTTCAATCATCAAATAAAAAATATATTAAAAAGAATAATTGGAAACCTGTTCTAATGATCTAAACAGTGAATACAGCGTGTTGTAATCTATTTTTACTGGATCCTCGGTAAGTCTTAACAGTAATAAGGCTCATGCCATTTAGATCTTAAAAGATTTATCTTAAGACTTTGATAAATACCAAGTCCATGATCGCGGGTTATCTTAAAATAACTCACACAATTAATTTTAAGTGTGTGTAGAGGGGCTAGAGTGTAGAAATGGGATCATTCTGTATGAATGATGGATAGTTTTTGGCATGCTAACAAGAGCTGTAAAGTAGGAACGGAGCATGTCAGCAGGCACACTCACCATTACACAGCTGCCACCTGCAAATTGGAAAGAAAAATAACACCAGGCCAGCATCAGCAAAGTTAAACGTGAATTTCAGAATTGACAAAAGCCTAGAAAACCCTCAGAGAGAAAAGAAAGAAACGAACAAGAGAACTAAATATTTGAGGGCAGCATTCTGTGAAAAAGATTGAATGCCTTAAAAGATTTATTGAAAACACTTAAACACTGGAAATAAAATATTGTTATAAAATACTAAGCTTAACTATTTTTTTTAACATCTTTATTGGGGTATAATTGCTTTACAATGGTGCGTTAGTTTCTGCTTTATAACAAAGTGAATCAGTTATACATATACATATGTTCCCATATCTCTTCCCTCTTGTGTCTCCCTCCCTCCCACCCTCCCTATCCCACCCCTCCAGGCGGTCACAAAGCATCGAGCTGATCTCCTGTGCCATGCGGCTGCTTCCCACTAGCTATCTACCTTATGTTTGTTAGTGTGTATATGTCCATGACTCTCTCTCGCCCTGTCACAGCTCACCCTTCCCCCTCCCCATATCCTCAAGTCCGTTCTCCAGTAGGTCTGTGTCTTTATTCCTGTCTTATCCCTAGGTTCTTCATGACATTTTTTTTCCTTCTTAAATTCCATATATATGTGTTAGCATACAGTATTTGTCTTTTTCTTTCTGACTTAACTTCACTCTGTATGACAGACTCTAGGTCTATCCACCTCACTACAAATAGCTCAATTTCGTTTCTTTCTATGGTTGAGTAATATTCCATTGTATATATGTGCCACATCTTCTTTATCCATTCATCCGATGATGGGCACTTAGGTTGTTTCCATCTCCGGGCTATTTGAGCTTAACTATTGAAGGTGTCTGTTTGTCTCAGACAAAATCCAGACTCTGGACGTATTTCATTATCATATGGCTTGTTATAGCCAAAATTGTTTATAAGAAAAAGAGAGGTACACTCCTATAGTAATCACATTTTATTATTCAGTCTCTCTCCAAGGTGATATTGAGAGAGAGGGAAATTTTCTACCATTCACGCATTTATTCCAGACAGAAGTCCTGGTTCCGACCCCTGCTTCTCCTGACCAGCTCTGTAAACTTGAACAAGAGAGTCAACCAAATCCAGTGGCCAGTGACAGAGCAGGGAGACCCAGCTCTCACCTCCTCCCATGGGTATACAAAAGCTACAGCTATTTACAGAGCAACCAGCTATGAGAACAGCCTGAAGACTAACAGAGAAGCTTATCAACAACTAAAGGTATAAAGAAGAAACCACAACAAGATGGGTAGGAGAGGCGGGGATGCAGTATCGCTAAGACCCACACCCTCAGTAAGTGACCCACAGATGGAAGGATAATCACAATTGCAGAGGTTCTCCCCCCAAAACAAGGGGTCCAAGCTCCATACTGAGCTCCCTAATCCAGATTCTGCACCAGGAAGGAAAGCCCAGAACATCTGGCTTTGAAGGCCAGCAAGGCTTGCATACGCGAGAACTGAGGGCTGTAGGGAATAGAGATTCCACTCTTAAAGGGTACACACAAAATCTCCAAGGCTCTGAGACACAGCACAGAGGCAGTGATTTGAAGGGAGCCTGGGTCAGACCCATTTGCTGATCTTGGAGACCCTCCTGGAAAGGAAGGAGGCAACTGGGACTCACCATGGGAACATCAATGCTGATGGCAGCCACTTTGGAGAGCTTGTTTAACCATGAGGGCACTAGTGCTGGCAAATGACATTTGGGGAGCCCTCCCTCTAGCCTATCAGGGCTGGCGGGCTTCCCTGCCCACCAGCTGGTTGGCACCAGTCCAGGGACCTCCTCAGACCAAGCAGGTAGCCATGTAGGGACACAACCTCACTCACCACTGGGTCTGCACCAGCCCGGACCTCCCGGGCCCCAAAGCCAGCCACCAGCAGGCCTGGCATCTGTCCCTGGACCCACGGGCCACAGCCAGGCTGGGACATAGCCCTGCCCACCAGATCGCTAATCTCTTTCTCTGATTTACCAGTGTCATAACTATGTGGAAAAAGAAAAACAGTGTGGTTATTTTGACGTAACCTGTTCCTTCTAAACCAGTATTAATACCCTTAATTACCAATATACTCTTTTTTTTAGTACCCACTGTCTGTCTGGCTGATCACTGAAAACCTATTCCAGACTTTTGCCTGTTGTTAAAATGAGGTATTTTTCCTGAAATTTTCTTTTATCTTTTTCAGATGGGGATAGCACTTGCTTATATTTTTATACTTGACACAGTTACTTTAATATTGTCAGTAAAGTTTGAAATATAAGTGGCCTATTGGTATAAATTCATATAAAATACCTAGGTAGTCTTGCCAATTAACTGTTCTCCACTCTGTTTTATTTGGTTTATCATTTCCAGTCTGAAGATTTTTCTCTTAGGCAGAGAGAAGTAGAATTGTTTTGTCTTCTCTTTCGCATCTGATATCATTAGGCCGTCTGTTCCAAACACTGCGGCTATACCTTTTTTATTCCTCTTGCCTAAAATATAGTGAAAATAAAGCCTTTTTAGTTCTCTGCCATTCTTCTCAAGTCTTAATTCATTCTGGGTCTTAACATTCCTCAGAGCTCAGAGTATCCTAATACTCCCGCGTACTTGTTCTTAGGTGCAGACTTCTCTTTTTATCTTTTATACGTGTGCTTTAAAAACCAGTCCACCCAATAGAATGACCTCTGTGCCACTGTGCCTTTCTCTTTTTCTTCATTTGTATTTGTGCACTCAGAATTTAAGATTTAAAAAATAAATTTGAATTCTCTCTTGAGAATTGTAGAGTCTTCTTTGGATCTGAACATAGGATTATAGCTTTCTCTGATAGGCACCAAATTGTACGAATCAACTCCTAGTTAAGTTATACATCTGTATGGTTATTTTGTATATGTCCGTTTCTCACGCTGGACTCCAACTCCATGAGGGCAGGAATGACGGTTCTTTTTCTTACCATAGTTTCCTCAGCAAGAATGATAACATGCAGAGTCTAGAACATAAAAGGCATTCAGTGAGAATTCATTGAATACAATTATTTAATACATATTAGCTCTGAGGTGTTGCTTGCCCTTAGCATTGCACAGAGCTCAGATGCTTGAGTTTTCTGAACACTGACAGTGGGCTAAGAGCACAACGCAATAGATGGTTTCCCTTGTTTGAATCAGAGAAAGGTTCAGCAAGCTGGCACCAGAGTTATTTCCTTTCCCTCACTCTTCTTCCGCTGAAACTGCTAAAATGTTCAAAACTACTGCTATCAGCCCAAGGTCAAAGAATACCCCTGTTTAACTCGCATATTAATTTTTTCAACTCATGAATCATTTATTTCAAACCAAGCTCAAAGCAGCAACACAAAAGTCATATTCCAAGCTCACGGTCATTGGCTGACCCATTTGTGTTGACCAGATGGATTCAGTTAGGGTCCAGTAAGACAGTGTCCCAACCCAGCCCCCTGGGCATTGTGCAGAAACGTCCAGATGTCACTGACACACAATGCTTTGCGGAGGGCTGGGCATGAGAAAAGACTTGGAGTCACCATGACTGGTTGACTTGGAGAGACCACTTACATTTCTCTTGTTATTTTTTTTCTGATTATCTTAAACCAGGAATGTTTACAAAACTAAGGGGAAGGGGGGAAGAAAAATATTGCTGAATATAATTTTAAAGTATTTCAATAGATTTTGAGTAACTTTATCCATGTGGAAGGAATTGGCATTTAAGGCATGGAATTGGAAATGAAGTTAAAGACAAGCTACTCACCCCTGAATGACAATAAACAGTGTTGAGAGTGTGGGGTTGAACTTAAAACCATATTTAGGGATTGTCAAATCACAGCAGGCTGAGCTGAAGCTTCCCTGCAAAAACATTATGTTGAATAAAATAATAAAAAATTACATATTGGAGCTCCAAAGAAAAGATATTCCCAGGAACCAGGGTAAGAGGAAACTGTTACCTCTGTGGAGCAGGTTACAAGTTTCTGACCTGGAGTGAAGGTGCAGAGTCTGCTGAGGGACTGGGTGGGAGCTCTGTCATCCACGAAGCCTGCTCTCCATGTTACACCCTCCATATCGTTAAACCATCAGTAAGGTGTCCTAAAAACCATGGATTGATTGTTGCTCTGCTCCAGGGAATAGGGGGAGCATTAGGTGAGGGTAGGGCTTTGGAGCTATCTCCAGCAGAGGACAGAACAGCACTGGGGTCAGTGGAGCTGTGATCACCTGAGGGCCCTAAAGACTGAGGCATCACCACAGAGCAAGAAACCCAGAGAGCCAGGGGGCAGAGTGTGGGAGGACACTTTGCAGGGAGGGCAAATTCCCCTTATTTGCCATTTAGAGCTCATGCCATAATAATATATGTATGGAAGAAAAGGCAAAACAAATGAGACTTTTGATATTGGGATCGTATTACCTGGAATAGAAAGAGCCTTAGCATCTTTCTTCTTTATAGACAGTGGAACTGAGGACCATAAATTATCCTCTGCGTTATGGAAAAGCTGATGCCATGAGCTAGGATTCTAGCTTCTTGTTCATGGTCTTTCCTCCACACTGTCCTTCCTCTGAAGCTGAATGATGGCAGAAATCAGATGGGGATTCAGCATGGCATGGAAGCTGACAAACAGGGCTCTGGAGCCCGCTGACCCTAGTTTGAATCCAGGCCCCGCCCCTTCCTAAAAGAGTGACCCTGGGCAAGGTAGTTAACTCTCTGTGCTTCAGTTTCTCATCTGTAAAATGGGGATAGCAATAATGCTAAACTCATATGGAAGTTGAGACAGTTAAGTGAGTCGATCCATGTCCTTTGATGTAAATATCATTAAGTATTTGGAAAATCTTAGATATTACTATGAATCACGATTTGGCTTCAACCTACCTTTCCTGCCTCATGGAAAGAAAAGACCACTCCCCCTATCGCCCAGTGTTTCGCCATGTTGCCCTTTTTGCTGTTTCCAGAAAACCCAGCTTTTTCATGCCCACATGCTATTCTCTCTGCCCGAAATGGCTTTCTGCTTCCTTCTACATATCTTGGTTCTGAGATAAAATCTGTCTTTTACTTCAAAACCTTCATCCAACCTTCCCTCTCATCCGTACTCCTGCAGTTGAATGTTCTGTTCCGTCTGTTCACTTTCCTTTTCCAGTGGCAGCTTTGCTGTTCCTGTTGAGGCTGGCTGTGGCCCCACAGCCCTTGTCACACTCTATCAGAGCAGCAAGTTTCCATCACTCAAGAGTCAGCATGCAAGTATGGCCCACTGGTTATCCTGGGATGACCCCTAATCCTTTCCTGTTTCATTATTCTCTATTTTACACACGAAGAACACAGAGAAGAATCATGTCCTTGTCTCCACTGGATCCACAGGCTTCTACTAACAACTTCTCATTGGATTCTCCGAAAATATGTTTTAGCACAGTCCTCTCTCTAAAACTGCCTATACAGCATTTTCTTGCCAGTGCGCTGTCTGACTGAGGGTAAAGGCCACATCTGTCTCCACCTCAGAGATGTTACTCTCTAGAAGAAAACACAAGGTTTTCTGGTCTTATTTTCATAGATCCAGAAGCACAGCAGTTCCCTCTAGGGCCATAGTGTGGTCAAGATAGTTTTCCTTGTGAAAAAGAAATGCTTGGGCTCCATCTTTCTCTGTAAAGTCAGGGAAGATATGGTTTCTTTCATCAAACCTGTGCCATGAGCTAATGTTTATGAAGTGGTAGCCTCTGCCTTGAGGAGAAAAAGGAGGTAAAAAGGACAACTCACCAAAACCCCTTCATTTAAAGTAAACCTTTTCTGACCTGCTCACTAAAGCTCATTTTCAGCACTGAGGTTCTTGAAAGCCTGTATGAACAACTTGCAATTTACCAGCGGTTTTATTTTCATATATGAGAATAGGGAGTAGCGAGTTTTCTCTCGCGTTCTTAGTTTTAGTTTTAAATGTGTGTTCCTTACAAGATTTCTTACTGGTTAGTACAAATGGGGGATGGTAACAGAGAATGAATATTCTGAAGGCTGTAGTGTGGCCTGCCTGCAAGCCAGGAATCCCTCGCTGCCACTACCAACAAGAAAACAAAAGGCAAACATTTTAATTATTTTTTTTCATCAAAGAAGAACCTGTAAGGGAAAAAAAATCTGAAAAATAATAGATATATATGTATGTATAATTGAATCACTTTGCTCTACACCTGAAACTAACACAATGTTGTAAATTAACTAAACTTCAGTAAAAAATAGAATAAAATAAAAATTCAATCAAAAATTTAAAAAAAAGAACTATATTTAACCGTAAGTCTAGAAAAAAATGTAGTGAGGGAAACTCCTCTTGAAGAAACTTTGGGTAGCTTTGTAGGAATCTCTCATTCAGTCAGTCGTAGGCTATTCTACTGACTTCAATAAATCCTCACTCTTTCCTTGAATTGAATTTCGTGGGCACATCTGTTACATAATGTATTGTGATTACACATGACTGCTAAAATTGTTTACAGAGAGCTTCACACATCTGTTGGAATGGCTGCATCACAGAGAAACTATGTGGAGAATTATGATTTTATGATTTTATTATGATTTGTAAATGTTAGAGCAAAACTAAGGGGAAGGGTTATCCACTCGGTTATCCACTCGGTTCTCTGATGGGAGAACTTGCCAGAGGAGGTTCTGGCCTAAGAGGGAATCCAACCAACCATGTGTCTTATCCTGTACTACTTAGCTGAGTCACTTATAGCTCCCGGTCCGTCTTCTACCATAATTCCTCTTCCCAATGTGAAAAATTACATAAACAATCATTGGGCTTTCAGAAGGCATTGTGATACTTGAAATAGAAGATTCAAATACTCTTGGAGGAAAAACCATCCTTAGCTATAATTATCCTTATTCTTAATATTATCCTTAGCCACATTAATAATTATATTATATATGTACTAATATTGTCATTGCCAACTCCACATTGGCACTTGCCATCTGCCATCCACAAGGATTAAATCATGAGCCGCTGCAGCTGTTGACCTTCCACACCCCCTGAAAGGAGTTCAGGGTGGAGATCAGGAATGAGGCGCTCTGTGCTGTGGGAAAAACTAGCAGAACAGGCCTTCAGACAGTTAGATATTTTCAGGAGAAGATTTTATGAGCCTAATTCTTGCATCTCCTCATCTCTAGAAAAGCACTAAAATCATTAACAGCAACATCTGCTCCCCGTGGCTGGCAGCAAGCCTCTGCCAACATGCTTGACTGCACGTCCCCCCTTCACTAAAGTCATGTGTAACACTGACCTTCCCCCCACCTCTTCGGAGCAGTTTCTCAGAGCTTTCTGAAATGCTGTCTCCCGGACTATAGTCCTCATTTTGCCCCAAATAAAACTTAAGTCACAACTCTCACGTTGTGCATTTTTTTCAGCTGACACCATTATATTCATATGCATGTGTATATATCAGTTGATTGATAAATAAATCGATCTTGCCCACCTTTGAGTGAAAATGTCCCTAAGATAATGATCTGATAAAATAAAGGTTGGTAAACTCTACTTAACTCATTAGGAAAGGGGAAAAGCAACAGTAAAGTAAAAAGTAAATTTAATTTATATATGAATGTTTACATTGCACATGGTATTTCTGTTATAACATGAATGATTTAAAAATTAGAATAATTAGAATAAGTTCACATATCTAACGGTTGCCCCAAAAGTGAGGAGAAAGGACACATGTGCATAACTAACAATGTAGAGGATAATATAACTACATCCAGAGAAGAATGAAGCCCTCTGAATGTGTAGGAGGAGGACAGAGGTTGTTTTTGTTTGAAAAGGAAAAGGGAAAGTTTCATAGAAGAGGTATCACTGAGCTGGATCTTGAATAAGGGATGAAATTTGATGGTGAAAGTACAAGGAAAAGGCACTGTAGGCAGAATGAACAGCAAGGGTAAAGTTACGGGGACAGAAACCCTCTATGTATTGAAAACTTGTTTGGGTGGAATATAAAAAGCAAAGAGGTAGTGGGAGATAATGTAGAAACATTATTTTTTAAACCTACCTTAGGCTTTCTTATCTGTAAAACGGGCATAAAAATAATTGTACCTACTTCATGAAGTTGTATGAGCTGATGCATGTGAATTTCTTGGTGTCAAGCACATAAAAAGCACTTGATAAATGGTAGCAACTGCTTCTGCATTGTAAATTTTTATAAATATTCCACAGAATTTGAAAGAAAACATATTCTCTGTTTATATGGAATTGTGATTCATTTATATCAACTAGATTAACCTTATAATTTTTAGATCTTCTATCTGTTTGCTTAGTTGATCATTTGTGGTCTAGAGCAGGAGATGGCAAATTACAGACAATGGGCAAACCCTCCTGCAGCCTGTTTTTGTAAATAAAGTATTATTGAAACACGGCCACACCTATTTATTTATATGATGTCTCTGGCAGAGTCATACATTTGTGATGAAACTGTGGCCCTCAAAGACTAAAATATGTACTATTTGACCCTCCCCAGAAAACGTTAGCCAACCCCTGGTCTAGAAGGAGGCAAAATTCAATTTCTTGTTACTATTTTGTTCCTGAATTTCTTCATGTACTTACAGCAATTTTTAGTACTGGTATTTTTGATTCTGTGTTTCCTGATGCTTAAAGATTCAGTGTGACATTTGATTTTTATCCTTTTGAAGTGCCACTATTTGTCTAATTTATTTATATTTTGCAGTTAAATGTGTCTGATATCTATATTATCGACTCCTGATATCTCTTTGTGTCTCTCAAGTTATGTCTTTGTCCTTTTAGAGCCACCTTGTTTTTTTTGCATCTCTTTCAATATATTTTTTAACATTTAATATGATACAAGGAGAATTTATCCCATTGGCCTATATTGTTATAATTACTGTTCTTAATCTTAATACCATAATTTCATTTAATATTTTTCTTTGTACCTATCTTTCGCTCTATGGGATGCATGTATGTGTATGTGTCTGTGTATGAGAGAGAGAGAAATGAAGAGGGTTCGGGAGAGAAATGAAAAAGAGAGAGAGAGAGAAGAGAATCCAACTGCAGACAGCCAAAACCACTGCAGATAGTTGAAGCAGAAGAGGATTTACTACCAGCCATGTACTTCAGTGGTTTGTGAAATCGTCAGAAAGCCTGGAAGAGCGGGGTCTGGGCAGAGTTATTTTCTGCTGGGCTTGCACTGCTCAGCCATGACTGTGGTTGAGAAGCTTGAGGTCACGACTACAGGAAACTATTGAAACGGACAAATGTGACCATGGCCCTCAGTTTGTCACATCAGGAAAACTGCCACTCCCATTGTGGCTGGTGCTCTTTCCTGGGCCATTATGCTTCCACTGTGATCTCTACCAGGAAATGAATGCTTTGTACTCCACCTGCCTCTGTCTCACATCCACGTTCAAACTGCAGTGAATGCATGTGTCTGGTAGATCTTAAAACTCATCAGGAAGTCTGGTGCATTGAAGTCTGGGGAATGTAGATTTTGGCTGTCTTTTCTCTGTAACATAGAGAGGCATTTAAAAATATATATAAAAATATAAATATATCTATCACCTGCTTTTCTTCCCTGTTTTGAATAGTATTCATGGCTTTGAATAATATAGATGAGTTTAACTAATGCACATACATTTCTATTTCTTAATTTATCAATATTAATTGTGATCTATTGCCTCTCAAATATGAAATATGAAGTATCCAACTCTATTTTCTCTTAAATATGAAAGGTGAAGCAATAAACTCAACTTCCATGTCCATTTTATCTCATCTTTCTTACACTTTATATAAACCTTTCTCAAGATTTATAGCATTTACATTCTGTCCTGAAACTGTAATTCACCCAGTGACTGGCATTACTTCTATACTTTTATTGATTTAATTATACTGAAAATCTTTTCATACTATGGCATTTCCTTTTCTGACCTTAATCTGATATATCTCATGTTTGGCTATATTTCATGTCTACCTTGTAGCATATTAGTAAAAATTGAAATCACGTACATAGAATGCCTGGTGCATAGTAGTGCTCAATACAAGGCCATTCCTATTGCTGTTATTTTTTGTTAATAAAAAAAATGAATTGAGAAGACAAAACTGAGAACATAAATAAGATAATGGTAGAACATAATTCACATCATATGAATAAATTTTGAGGGCTGTTTTTTTCCTAAGCATCAAGACTGCTAGATATGAGTCTTTCCTCTGATACTATTTTATGACATTAAACTAGATAACTTGTCCAAGGTCACAGCATCATCAGTTTTCTGAAATATGACCCAAGAAATTTTCAAGAGTCCTCTGTGACCTTGGGCAAGTTATCTAGTTTAACAGGCCTCAGTTCAGCCATCTATAAATTGAAACAGCATGGGCTTCCCTGGTGGCGCAGTGGTTGAGAGTCCGCCTGCTGATGCAGGGGACACTGATTCGTGCGCCTGTCCGGGAGGATCCCACATGCCGCGGAGCGGCTGGGCCCGTGAACCATGGCTGCTAAGCCTGCGCGTCCGGAGCCTGTGCCCCGCAACGGGAGAGGCCACAACAGTGAGAGGCCCGCGTACCACAAAAAAAAAAAAAAAAAAAAAAAATTTGGAACAGCAGTTTTCATAATCCCTTCAGCCTCTTCCTACTCTGTATTGTATTTTCATGACGCTTGGTGGGTTACCTGTAACTATTTTTAGAATCTAAGTTTGCTTTCTTCCAGGTGTTCTGAATGCTCCTTGACATATTTTCTGCACAGTCAGTTGATGTGTGTGACAGGGAATGCCAACTATTCTAATATTAATCTGAGAAGTCTATCATTAAAAAAGAAATTTATGTCATGCTTATCAAAATCAAGGCATAGTGATCTTTTGCTTATCTACTGGTCATGTCAAATAAATGTATGCAATATGTAAAATAAAAATATGACTTTATTTGTATTCAAGTCCCAAGTAGTATTTTTGGAAACTCTGGAGCTATTCTAGATATTTATTTTAAAAAATCCAAATGTCACTGAAAAAAAGAATATATATATACATTTTTTTCTGATGGCTTCCATCAGGCTGCAAGTTTCATTAAAATGAGGGATATTGTTGAAACTAAAATACAACAAGAAATAAGAAAAAAACCTCATGACCTCACACATGACTGTGGGTTATTTTATGATTGTGTGGTGGTTACGGGCTTCTAAAGCTGTGGTCTGGAACATTCAATTGCAGACTTATAACTGGATATCATGATATTGGTTTTCTGAAATATGATCTAAGAAAATTTAAAACACTTAAGAACTAACACGGCAATGATTTTTCAAAACACTCATATGGTTGAAATTGGAGATGATAGGAGAACATAGCAGTGAAAGCAAAATATTAACATTTGGTGGGAAGACATTTTTTGAGTCTGCAACGTGGAATAGAAATTGCATTGAGGTTACTTGACACTGGCCAATCTTTTTTCTTTTTAAACATCTTTATTGGAGTATAATTGCTTTACAATGGTGTGTTAGTTTCTGCTGTATAACAAAGTGAATCAGCTATACATATATCCCTATATCCCCTCCCTCTTGTGTCTTCCTCTCACCCTCCCTATCCCACCCCTCTAGGTGGTCACAAAGCACCGAGCTGATCTCCCTGTGCTCTGCGGCTGCTTCCCACTAGCTATCTATTTTACATTTGGTAGTGTACATATGTCCCTGCCACTCTCTCACTTCGTCCTATCTTCCCCTTCCCCCTCCCCATGTCCTCAAGTCCATTCTCTACGTCTGCATCTTTATTCCTGTCCTGCCCCTAGGTTCTTCATGACTTTTTTTTTTTTTTTTTTTAGATTCCGTATGTATGTGTTAGCACATGGTATTTATTTTTCTCTTTCTGACTTCACTCTGTATGACAGACTCTAGATCCATCCACCTCACTACAAATAACTCAATTTTGTTTCTTTTTATGGCTGAGTAATCTTCCATTGTATATACATGCCACATCTTCTTTATCCATTCATCTGTCGATGGACACTTAGGTTGCTTTCATGTCCTGGCTATTGTAAATAGAGCTGCAATGAACATTGTGGTACGTGACTCTTTTTGAATTATGGTTTTCTCAGGGTATATGCCCAGTAGTGGGATTGCTGGGTTGTATGGTAGTTCTATTTTTAGTTTTTTAAGGAACTACTGTTCTCCATAGTGACTGTATCAATTTACATTCCCACCAACAGTGCAAGAGCGTTCCCTTTTCTCCACACCCTCTCCAGCATTTATTGTTTGTAGATGACACTGGCCAATCTTAACTAAGGTTATTATGGAAAAGTTGATAATTGTGTCTGCATATTCTCACTAAGTCTATGTTTAGTGTCTGGAATTCATGTTAGTTCAAGTAACTATAAATAAAAAACTAGCAGTTCTGACTCTGGAATCCCATAAACAAAAGTGTGAACAGGAGCCCATTTGCGAAATTTGAAAATGAATCCTGAATTTCTTGCAGAACAGTGAGCTTTGTGAATTGTTTTAGCACAGAGACACCACCATATACAATCATAGCAACGAGTTCAGGAAAGTCAGATCCCTGGACAATAGTTATACCTCAAGAAGTGTTGGGCTCTTTTTTTAAAAAAAGCAGTTGAAACATCTGTACGATATTGAACTTGGGAGGAAAACTAAAATATGTACTTCTATGTTGGTATTGCACAAACTCTTCCACCTTCCAGCTTTGTGACTTTAGGAAAATGCTTTCAGCTCCCTGAGCTACTAACTGAGGTTGTTTTGAGGTTTGTAGGAGGAAATTCATGGGAAATGATAAAATTCTATACAGACGTAACATTATTGCATAATTGTGTTTTGAAAAGAGTGGCATCAAGAATTATTTAAGCACAAATCAATTAATCAGAGAAGAGAAAAAGTTTTTTAAAGTAACATTTAAATCCAATGAAATGGCTTAATATCTGAGCATTAACAGTTCTTATCACCGTTTTCTTAACTATAGTTAATTATCGGCAGTGGGTTATCTACACAGCAATTTATCAACAGTGAAACTTCATACCCTCTACAGAAGCATTGTGCTAGGATTTGGTTACTGATCAACTGGGATTTTTAATTAAAATACAATGTGTGATGCTGGAGGAATTTGCAAGGTGAAACTGTTTAAGTCTTTCTTGCTATACTTCACCAACCCAGAAAAGGATATTTAAGACATACTGCAGTTTTTTTGTTGTTGTTGTTGTTGTTTTGCGGTACGCGGGCCTCTCACTGTCGCGGCCTCTCCCGTTGCGGAGCACAGGCTCCGGACGCGCAGGCTCAGCGGCCATGGCTCACGGGCCCAGCCGCTCTGCGGCATGTGGGATCTTCCCGGACCGGGGCATGAACGTGCGTCCCCTGCATTGGCAGGCGGACTCTCAACCACTGCACCACCGGGGAAGCCCCATACTGCAGTTTTTATCCCTATCTCAACATCCTAGAGACCATGAGAAAAAGTGCAGCAGAATCTGGAAAATTATTTAATAATCATACCTTGATTATTAAATATGTTGTTTGTAAGACATTGTCCTGTGGCCCTAGAACAGTGGTTCTCAAATTTTGATGTGCATCACAACCACCTAGAGGACTTGCTAATGTCCACACGTGGCTGGACCCCACTCTGACTTTCTGATTCAATACATCTGGAACAGGGGCCAAGAATCTGCATTTCTAACTCATTCCAGGTGATGCTGAGGCTGCACATCTGGGGGTAAGTTGAGAAACAATACTTAGATAAAGGGACACGGAGAAGAGAGGATACAGACCTGGCTTCTTGTGCTCTGGTGATGGATAGCAGTCTGTCTAAGGAAAGTCATATAACTTCTGTGCGTCTCGGGTTGGGAAGCCACTTCTGCTCCAGGTGGACCAGCTTGTCTGAGAGAAGGCTGTCTCCTTGACAGAGGAGGGAGCTCATGGACAATGCTTATCTCACCGACCCGTCTCAGGCTGACTATTGCCTCCTAGTAGACATTTCTTATTCGGTTGGAGCCTGCAGGCAGGGATCAGCTGCCATGACACACCTGGAAGCTGGCTCTTAAATGACTTCATTTCTCTGTTCTTATCTATTGTGTAGTGATTTTTTTCCAACAACAGTATTTCTTATGTTTCCAAGTTCTTGAGGGCATATCTCGCTGTTATCTTAACATGTTTCTTGTAACTTCTTTCCTTTTTTTATTAATAAATATATTCACACTGTTTACAAGAAAAGTCCAACTCCTCTGTCTTCCTTGTTGGGTTAATTAAGACTCTCAGATGAGAAGACCTCTGTATGAATGCTTATAAACTGCTATATAATGGCAGATGACAGACTCAAAAAATGTATTTATGAGTGATTTATGTGGTTGAACAAAAACCAGATGGGTTTGGCTTCTGTCAAAGAGTTAATATGTAACAACAACAAAAAAAGAAAAGAAAAAACAGGTAAGCCCAGGGGTTGTAGCTAAGAGAGGCACTGAACCTTAAAATAAGCTACCTAGAGAGGGTCATGTCCCATTTAAGTAGACATGTTTTATAGCTCCTTGGAGAGCACAAGATTGAAAAGAGGATGATTGGTTTTACATAGATGTGCCTGTACCTCTAGGAAATCCAACAACAGATGGTATTATTTCAGTAAGTCTGTTTTCGGTTTAAATACTTCTTTTTAATAGAAATAAGATTCTGCTGACTGCATCATTCTGTATGTTACAATGTGAGCTTTCCTGCTTACATTTTCAGTGGTGGTTAAAAATTCAACTGTGCACATGTCTGATTATTCATTGGTAAGCTGGTGTTGGCTTCTCTTTTCTGCCCCACATTCCAATTCTCCTATTGCCAATCAAAATTTCTGCAGTTATAGTTCAAGGAACTATAATGGAAACAAAGTAAAAATGGTCCCAGAGAAATGAAAAGATTGAGATGTAAAACAATCGTCTTCCCTGAAGTCAGTAACCACTCACAGAGGGGAAGTCATCCCATTCTCTTCTCACAGTTCTCGTTTCATAGGATTGGGTTAGGCTGGTGAAGCATTGGTTGGGGAAATACAGAAATTATAAAGCTAAACTGCATGAAAGAGGCATATCCTGGTGATTTTTGATGTAAGACACCATTGGGTCACATTCTCTCTCTCTTTTTGTCTCTCATCTTGTTGAGGTGCTAAGAACTGGGGCTGGCTGTGCTTTATGATTGAAAAATATTTTTATTTCTAAAGGACTATGGAACCAGGATGACCTGAGAAAAATCTTGAGCTAATATTTAAGGGAAAGGAGAATGGATTTCAGAATATAATTAGTCTTATCTGAGTCTTATCCAGCCTAGTTCATTAAGGGAGAAAAGCTGAAAGGAATTCAGGGGAAAAAATTCCTGTATCTTGCTGGACTGTGTCCTCTGTTGTTCAGGAATTTAAGAAAAATGTTAAATTTATAGATGGATTTATAAAATTCCTGGTATTTGTTTTAAAGTAACCCAGTGGAGGGTGAGAGGGACATGTGTGTGTGAAAATAGCTAAACAAGTTTTGCCGTGCACGCTTTATTGTGGAAATTGGGGAAGAGGTTCATTTTACTATTCTCTCTGCTTTTAAATTCTATGCTTAATTTTCAATACTAATAATATGCCTAAATATGAAAAAAGAGAAAACTATTAAGTGATTTGATCATCTATAGATTCAATGGAAGAAAATAAAACTCAGTACTTAACATGGGATGTATTTCATTCAAGTAGGCTTTTTTTTTTTTTTTTTTTTTTGGCGGTACGCGGGCCTCTCACTGTTGTGGCCTCTCCCGTTGCAGAGCACAGGCTCCGGACGCGCAGGCTCAGCGGCCATGGCTCATGGGCCCAACCGCTCCACGGCATGTGGGATCTTCCCGGACCGGGGCACGAACCCATGTCCCCTGCATCGGCAGGCAGACTCGCAACCACTGCACCACCAGGGAAGCCCTCAAGTAGGTTTTAAAAGCATTTCTTTTATAAAAGGTTTGAAACATTGTGTAAACTCAGTATTCATTCAGATTGTAACGCTTCCATTTTATGATGCCAACAATAACTTCTCTCTATTATGGGAATAACTAGCAGTTTGTAGTATTTGATACTAACCCCTTGGTCATTACCATGTTTTTTTGTCATTAAAGCACTGAAGTTATAAGTACAGGCTATCAGAAGTGAAAATCATATCTAAAAATATAGCTTGTCATTTAGATGTTTCTAAATATTTTATTTGACAAAAACTGTATAAATCTATTTCTATCAAACTTTTAAAAATCCATGAATTGTTTAGAAATACAAAGAAACAACTATAGAATATTCTAGTGGAAATGACTAAAAACTGCTTGTTGGATCTGCAAAGACAAGTAAAGAACTGACAAACATATGATTTGAGAAATTGGGCTTCTCATATAAATAACCTAGATTGGATCTTCATGTTAACTGAATTCCATGGATAAACAACCTTTCTTTTACCTTTGTGAGTGTTGTCTTCCTCGATGTTGTGGGATAGAGATCAAGTGAGCCTTTTCTAGCACTAAGCTTCAGCTTAAAATAAGCACTAATTTCAAGTGAAAGTGTGGAGTAATTTGGGAATGTTTCTTCTGCTGCTTTAAATGTGTGCAGACTGATTACATAATGACAAAAGCAGTCAGGTGGCTTAATTGGATGCAACAGTGCTCACTGGGGCAAAACTGAGTCTGTTCCTGTCTATAATACATTTTTACATTTTGCATGGTATCCGTACATCCTCCTGAAGTGAGTTTCTCATAATTCTTTTGCAGGGTTCTTAGTTTCAAAGCTTGCCCTACACATTAGTATTATCTGGACAACATGCATACCTCACCCTTTTTGGCCACAAAAATTCAGGAAACATAAAAATCAGAAGGAACATTATAATCTGATCCTGCTATGTATCAGACCTCATTCTTTTCTATTTTACTCCAAAACATTCTCCCACTTCTGGGTCTTTGCATTTGCAATTCTCAATCACATATTTCTAATTATCAGTTCTAAGCTCAGTACTGCCCTCTCAGTGGAGTCTTTTTAGGTCATTCAACCTAAAGTAGCTCCTTTCACTCAGTGCTTCTCCAGTGAATTAACCTGTGTCATTTTCTTCATTGTATTTTTCACTAGTTGAAATTGTCTTGTTCAATTATTTCTATGTTTATTTTCTATCTCCCTTCACTAGAATGTAATCTTCGTGAGGACAGACTTTATTTTTCTAACACAGTATTTAGAACACTGTCTGGCATATGGTTGGTGCTCAAAAAGATGTTTGTTAAGTGAATAAATGACTCACTAGCCAAATGGATGAATGAATAAAGTTTATGTAGGACTTTTTCTTCTGAATCAGAGAGTCAAATATTTAGAAGGAATTGGTCATCAACAAAAAATTACCACACTTTCATTAGGATGACTTAGTAAATAGGATCCTAGATTAAATCAATTAGTGAAACAAGGGCAAAGTTGTATGATTTATCACATACGGTTGAACCATCTACTGTAACAGCAAAAGCTCCAGTGCTTGATTACACAGAGTACTTAGAATTTCATGTGGTAGTTTTGAATCTAAATTACTGAGCATACAGTTCTTCATTTGCCCCAGAGATAAACCCAGCAAGGTGCAGTATGGGCAGTGGGCTGGGATTGGAACCTACCACAGTAAATTTGAAAAGGTAGTATTCTCAAACTTAACTTTGGGTTATAGGTAAGGAATGAGAAAATGGTGAATCCGAGGCTCAAAGGTAGTGGATTCAAAAGGTAAGGTTGTCCTTGATGATGTAGAAGGTAAAACAGTGTTAGGGAAAACCGTTAGTTGTATTTATGGGCTCTACTTTAATTCATATTATCTTAGGCGATCTTGCTTTAAGATAGGTTGTTCTCCCTTTGTAGAGAAATCTACCAGATACTTCAGAAATCTCCAAATGCTGGAAGTCTGTGACCAACATTTCATTGACAATGATGAGCATGTGTCCTTTGGTTGCTCTCCAGTTGTCCCCCAGGCATCCTTCACTGCTCCTCTAGATTTTGGCTCTATACAAAAATTCTCCTGTTAGTAGCTCTATCCCTGTACTTTTTCTGACAATGTAACTCCTGTCAGGAATGCTCTACTTGTCTTGTCCACTATCCATACTCTATGTGTTAATTCATATATCAATTATTTCACAAGTATTTGTTGGTGTGGTTACCTAAAAAAAAAAAAAGAAAGACAAAAGAAAAATAAGCTTTCCAAGTGGTAGAACATTTACTAAATCTGGAGGAAGAGCAAATGAGCTCTCTGGAATCTCTTCTTATAAGGACAGTAAATCCTATGGATCAGGCCCCTTATAACCTCATTTAACTTTAATTACTTCCATAAAAGTCCAGTCTCCAAATATCATTACATTGGGGGGTTAGGGCTTCAACGCATGAATACATTGCATTCACTCCATAATAAGCAGGGTGTGTTACTGGTGGTATTGGAACTACTCACTGATATTTTATTTAGAATTTTTGCAATACTTATAAGTAATATTAGTCTATAATTTCTTTATTGTCCACTATCCTTATCAGGCTGTTTGTCAATATTATTTTTGCTTAATAAAATGAATTTGAATGTTTTCCATCATTTATGTGCTAACTGGTCTCTAAATATTTGGTAGAGTTATTTGGTGAAACCGTTTGTCCCTGGTACTATTTTTCTGAAGCAGCTCTTTTACAACTTTATTGCGTCTGTGAAAATGTATCTAGTTAATCCTCCCACCCTTATCAGGGTTAATTTTGGTAAATTGAATTTCTCTCTAAAGAAATAGATATACGTCTGAATTTCCCGGTAACCAGGTTACTGGAGGCAGACCTAGATTTACGCTAATTTAGAAAAATAGAGTCAAAATTCTAACTAATGTTAGAAAAATAAAGGTACGTGATTCTTTCTTATATTCAGATATCAGGGAATATATGAATCATAATATTTTTTATTGGAATAATCACTGTTTCTACTTATTTGCATTTTATTTATCATTTTTCTTCTTCTTTTTTTTTTTTTTTTATAAGACTATGCCTCTTCTATTATCCAGCCAGAAGATTGGTGACAGACTCCTGAAGGTCAGGACCTTGTCTTCTCCACACTGTGTATTGCTATAATATACAATGCAGTGCGATACAGTAGATGTGTAATAAATATGTATTATTATGAAAAGCAATATGGACCCTGATAGATGTTTGACATTTCATAATAATCTTCTAGCAGCATGTTATAATGCAGTACTCCATACTGAGAACAAAAATTGGTTTAAGGGGACATATCTTTGTATAAGACTTTTAAAAGAATTGTAGATATACCGTTTTGCTATACTCTGCAAATAACTCTAAATAATAGAGTAGCAATTGTCAAGAAGTATGAATAAGGAATGATAATTTGAAATTTAAGAGAGTGCACCATTAACCACAAACAGAGAAATACGTGAGAATGAAAAATATACCTGTCAAAGGAAATATTTATGAAATAGTTGGAGTTCAATGGCAAATACATTTAACATCTGAAAGAAGCTGGCTGTTTTTTTGTATATCCTTGTCAAAGATTGACTTTCACCTACTTTCCCTCAGCAAATGAGTGGCAGTTTGGTTATTTATAGGGTAGGATTTCAGGGATCCATTAAAGCTTTCAAAATACCATTAAAGGCATGATAAGACGTTTTTCTGGAGGTAATCATTTCTTCAGGTGGATCTTGTTAGTGGATTTTCACACTCTCTATTAGCATCATTGCTGAACATGAAAACAAGGTAGATGCATCACCGTTAGGAGTATCAAGACAGCACCAGCACAGCCACTTTATGGGTCACTGATCTTGCTGTCAGCAGTGAGTCTGTCAGCGGGAAAGTGACCTTGAGATAAACGTCACATTTTCTGTAATGTATCATTCATTATAGGCTCCTGATAGTGGAAGGTATAAAATGGAGATACCTTCACTGAAAACATCATAAATAATTTGACATAATATGGCTTGAGCCAAATTCATATGAAAATAATGAAGCATTTATTTCAATAGAAAGGAAGAATTTAGTCACACCCTGTTAATTTGTTTGATTGTTCTATTTTCATGGTTTTATAGCCTGTTATATTTAAATAGTAACCAGACAGTTGAAAATAGTATGCCATTACATTTCAAATTTTTAGACACATTTGCACAAGAAGATGAAATTTTCAAACTAAGATTTAGATTAACCAAGTCTGACTGTACCAAAAGTAAGAAATTATGCTAAGCAAGATTTTTAAAAATGTTTCTTTCAGCATGATCCCTCCTATTGAATTATTGTACACTTTGTGCCAAGAAAAGGAAAGCTTTCTGGGTCAGCATTAATTGTCATGTATAGCTGTAGAATCATAGATGTGTGTATGACAGTAGTCAGGAGACGTGAGTATGTGTTACATATTTTAGTAACTTACATCTCACATAGGCAGCATAGATATGAGAATAATCAGTTATCTAGATAATTCATAAATAAATTCAATAGGTGTTTCAAGAGTCATCTAGTTGCCTGTGTATTGTGGGAGACAGTCAAGAAGAAAAATATTATATTTCTATTTTTGTCTGAAATATTTTATAATCGAGGCAAAACGTTTGAGATTTGCTTTTCTTAGATTTATTTTTTTATATTTACAGTTCTTGACTTTGTTTTGCGTTTGTGGGCTCAGCCTGAGGCTAATCACAGTCTGATAGTAGCTAAGGATCGTTAGACTATGTCTGTAGTGCACTGATGTTATTGAGCTGAAATGTTCCATTGGGTCTTATATTGAGGGTAAGATCCATACATCATAGATAAATTATTCAGGTAATGTTGTTTTTTGATTCTTTTACCTTTACATAATATAATTCTTTGCGTACTTTTTCTTTTTTTGTGATACGCGGGCCTCTCACTGCTGTGGCCTCTCCCGTCGCGGAGCACAGGCTCCGGACGCGCAGGCTCAGCGGCCATGGCTCACGGGCCCAGCGGCTCTGCGGCATGTGGGATCTTCCCGGACCGGGGCACGAACCCGTGTCCCCTGAATCGGCAGGCGGACTCTCAACCACTGCGCCACCAGGGAAGCCCACGTACTTTTTTTAAAAAGAAAAAGCTTATCGGCTCAAATACATATGTATGTTGGAACCTTTATGCACTTCTATTTTTAGGAGCCAAGTAGTGAAAACATTGCAGGTGAGATAGTGTTGGTATTATAGCAGTGAAATCTTGGCAATTCATTCTGACTAAAATAGAGTATCATTTACTCGCTATCTCATTTCATGAGTTCGCCAATTACCCGGTCTCTCACGCTGAAAATCCTGTTGTCATCCTTGACAGCTCTTCCTTCCTCAAACTTTATTCTCTCCCATTTCTGTCAGTTCCCCCTATGCAATATCTCCCAAATCACTCAGCTCCACTCTTTCCTCAGTTTTAAAGATACTTTCACCTGCAGTTTTCCTGTGCGATTTCCGGACCTTCATTTTCATGCCATGAAGGAACATAGTCATGCAAAGGTAGGAAGAGGTCGTCAGCATGGGGACAGCATTAACTCTGCTGTAATTAATTAAAATGAAATGTGCACTAAAAATACATCTCAAAATGGATCCTTGCACATCACTGGGTTTTGGCAGCATGGCTGAGAAATAAAATGCTCTAAAATATTCTCTACTCTACTTCCAGTCATTGAAAACTATTTTGATCATGTCAGTCTCTTTCACACATACTTTACAACTTCTGCACTGCATGCAGGATAAGGTCCAAACTCCTTGACAAGCCATTCAAATCTCACCAACACAATTCTTTGCACATTGAAGGATATCTACCTAACCCCTGTGAATACATAAATATGTATGATATACATCATATATACACATATACATATATGTACATGTGTATATATATACAAAGTCCCGTGCATATGTACATTGTAGGATATATTAACGTATAGTGGAGTATCATTGTATTGCAGTTGGATTTATTGACTATAAACTACTAATTATCAATATCAAAGGTCAGCCTGAAACTGACTGCCATCCATTTTAGTTAAATCAACATGTCCCAGAGACAGAAGTCAAAATTATAACACATCCATTTTGGCTTTGTTTTAATTGCACTGTGGGAAGATGTCTATCCACAAGGTAATTTGTGAAACATTTTATTTTCAATCTCAATCTATTATAGTCCTTATAAATCCTAGTTTTACCTGATAGCTTTTATATTTTACTAATTTCAATAAAATGAGAAAAAATGTGGAGATATAAACAAATAATGGAGTCAAGATAAAAATTGGGGCAGGGAGATATGAAGGAGACATAGAAATACTATCGTTGCAATTCAAGGCTCCTGGCACTTCAAGGCTCCTGGCACTAGACCAAACTTGCTATTCTGTTTTATTTTCTTTCTGAAATCTTTTTCCTGCCAAGTACTTTTCTCGATTTTAATAAAATATTTCTTTTTAATAATGCAATATATTAAAAATTTTAAAGGTAAAGCAGACCTAAAGTTAATTCAAGAATTCAAGTTAAAGAACACTTATTTGACACTTACTGGCTTTTTGCTTAGATATTTTTTTAATTTATTTTTTGTTGAAGTATCGTTGATGTACAGTAATATTACATAAGTTACAGATGTTCAGTATAGTGATTCACAATTTTTAAAGGTTATACTCCATTTACAGTTATTATAAAACATTGGCTATATTCCCGGTGTTGTATAATATACCCTTGTAGCTTATTTTATACATAATGGTTTGTACCTCTTACTCCCCTACCTGTACATTGCCCCTCTTCCCTTCCCTCTCCCCACTGGTAACTACTACTTTGCTCTCTATATTTGTGAGTCTGCTTCTTTTTTGTTTCATTCACTAGTTTGTTGTATTTTTAAGATTGCACATGTAAGTGATATCATACAGTATTTGTCTTTGTCTGACTTATTTCACTTAGCATAATGCACTCTAATTCCATCCATGTTGCTGCAAATGCCAAAACCTCATTTTTTATGGCTGAGTAGTATTCCAGTGTGTGTGTGTGTGTGTGTGTGTGTGTGTGTGTGTATACACACCATATCTTCTTTATCCATTCATCTGTTGATGAACATTTAGGTTGCTTCCTTATCTTGGCAATTGCAAATAATGCTGCTGTGAACATTGGGGTGCACATACCTTTTCTAATTAGTCTTTTTGTTGTTGTTGTTGTTTTTTGGATACCTAGGAGTGGGATTCCTGGGTCACATGGTAATCCTAGTTTTAGTTTTTTGAGAAAATTCCATACTGTTTTCCACAGTGGCTGCACCAACTTACATTTGCACCAACAGTTTACAAGGATTCCCTTTTCTCCACATCCTTGCCAACACTTGTTATTTGTGTTCTGTTTTTTTAGATGTTGGGGGTAGGAGTTTATTAATTTATTTATTTTATTTTTGCTGTGTTGGGTCTTCGTTTCTGTGCGAGGGCTTTCTCTAGTTGTGGCAAGCGGGGGCCACTCTTCATCGCGGTGCGCGGGCCTCTCACTGTCGCGGCCTCTCTTGTTGCGGAGCACAGGCTCCAGATGCGCAGGATCAGTAGTTGTGGCTCACGGGCCTAGTTGCTTCGCGGCATGTGGGATCCTCCCAGACCAGGGCTCGAACCTGTGTCCCCTGCATTAGCAGGCAGATTCTCAACCACTGTGCCACCAGGGAAGCCCCTATTTGTGTTCTTTATGATGATAGCTATTCTGACAAGTGTGAGGTGATATCTCATTGTGGTTTTGATTTGCATTTCTCTGATGATTACCTATATTGAGCATATTTTCATGTGCCTGTTGGCCATCTGCATTTCCTCTTTGGAAAAATGTCTATTCAGTTCTTCTGCCCATTTTCAAATTGGCTTGTTTGTTTTTTCTAATATTGAGTTTATGAGCTATTTATATATGTTGGATGTTAACCCCTTATTGGTCATATCATTTGCAAATATTTTCTTCCAGTCCATAGGTTGTCTTTTCATTTTGTTTATGATTTCCTTTGCTGTGCAAAAGCTTTTAAGTTTAATTAGGTCCAATTTGTTTATATTTGCTTTTATTTCCTTTGTTTTAGGAGACAGATCCAAAAAAATACTGCTACGATTGCTGACATTTATTGTTTACAAAGCACTGTTCTAGGAGCTAATGATTAAAACTCTCTAACAATTCATGCAATAGTTCAAAAAGTATATACATAAATATCTCTGTGCAAAACAGGGAGACAGTGAATGGACCCTTAACCTCCCAGGGACCCAATTTATAAACCTGGAAGATTAATTTACCTGCTTTCTCCCATTTTCTGCTTCAAGAACAGTCACCAAATCCAGTGAACTGTGTTTTTCATCATTCACCCCTGCTATTCCCTAGCATCCTCCATCTACCTACTCATCTACATAGCCACCTACCTCTTTCATTCATACATGAATAAATTCTTCTTATTCCTTCATTCTCCATATTTAACCTATCATCATATCTCATTGATTCTATCTCCAAAATAATAAATCTAAATGTATCTTATCACTACTGCAATTATCAACTCTATAGAACACCAGAGTATGTGTCTTAAAAAGTACATTGAATCATGTCCACCCGAGCTTAAATGCAAACTTTTCAACATTACCTGTAAGAATCTGCATGATCTTACCTCTTCTGTTACTCATCCAATTAGCACATATTTTTTGACAACTCACTGTATGCCAAGTTAGACGCTGGATATGCAGTAGTACGACACATACGATTTCTTTCAACAAACTTGTATTCTAGTGGAGGATCTAGAAATAAGTATTTCAGTAAATAAGTAATCAAATTATAATACATTTTTATGAATGCCATAAAAGAAGCAAGTTTAATTCTAAACCATAATGTGGAGAGGGAACATCCATTTGAGACAGGATATGCAGACAAGCTGATGAAGTGTCATTCAAGAGGAAGACATAAACTGAGATGGAGCCAGTCACAGGACGGATGAGGACAAAGTGTTCCAGAGGGATCTAAATGTGCAAAATTCCTAAAGTGAGGGCCTGAGTGTCCAGATCAAAGTGATATAAGGGGAGCGGGTCAGGAAAAATGCTAGAGATGTAGGTAAGAGATTATATTCGTTTTCTATGCTGTAAAACAAATTGACATAAAATTAGTGGCTTAAAACAATGTGTATTTATTATCTAATTGACAGTTTCCACAGATTAGGAGTCTGGACATTACTTAACTGGGTCTTCGGCTCAGGGTCTTAGTCTTAACAAGGCTGCACTCATGCTGTTGACCAGTGTTTCCCTACTGGAGCTCAACTCACATGGTTGTTGGCAGATTTCGGTTCCCTGTGCTTGTAGGACTGAGGTCCTCATTTTCTAACTGCCAGAGGCCACTCCCAGCTCCTAGATGTCACCCAAAGTTCTCTGCCATACACCTTCTCGCAGGCTCTCTCATTACATGGCACCTGACTTCTTCAAGGACAGCAAAAGTATCTCTCACTCCAGTCTGCTATGATGGAGTCTTATACAATGTAATGTAATTATGGAGTGACTGTCTTATTATCTTTGCTAGATTCTATTGGTTAGAAGCAAGTCATAGTTTACACTTCAATCATGTAAAGTTATTGAATCAGGGTTCAATCATCTAAAGTTATGGTAAGGAATTTGAATTTATTCTAAGTGAAATGGATTTTGTGGAAGAGAAGGAGGAAAGAAGGAAGGAAGGTCCAAATCATGTCTCAGGGAATTAAAAAGAGGAGTTAATTCTGTTTTGTGGCTCAGAGAAGATTTCTTGGAGAAGGTGGCCCGAGGGTAATAGACTGATGGATAAACAGAAAGAGATGACATCAGAGGAAGATAATATCTGTGCAAAGACTGCTGGTGGATTGCGGGAGAGCAGGTGGCACCCACATATGGAGTATTCAGGATGCACAGGTTCAAAAGTAAATAGAAACCAAATGGATTTGAATGTAGTGGGTGATTCTGTATGGTTTTAAAAGTAATCTATATTATCAGACATGCTAGTTTGGAAGGTAAGCCTGGAGCTGACAATAGGGAGAATGAACTGGAGGAAGAACTCAGAACAGGTAAGGAAGCCATGACTTCCGGTGAATTTTTAAAAACATTTTGAAATCACTGAACTGCACGATATGAAAGTGTCCGAAAAATTTTCTTTCTTCCTTTCTTTTTTAAACTACTTTAATTAATTAATTGAGGTATGATTGACATAAAAAGAACTGTAGATATTTAATGTATATAACTTGATGTGTTTGGAGAAAAGTATACACCCATGAAACCGTTATCACTATCAGTGTCATAAACTTATCCATCACCTCCAAAAGTTTCCTCCCACCACTTCTCCTTTTTCTGAACAATTTTCTTTAAAGAGAGCTGCAGCTTAAAAAGAGCTGTAACTGGAATAAAACATTCCTTAGTTTGCTTACAAGGACACTTTTGAAGGACCTTGGTTTTAAGGGCATCTCAAGAGAACTAGGTGCCCTACCTTTAATTAGCAATTTCCAGTTTTAGGTATAAGGAATGGGAGTAAGGAACCAGGGCTTGTCTTTTATGCTAGGTAGAAAATTTTGAATTGCTTTGGGACTGGAAGCCTGGCTGCCCTGCTTATATTTGGATCCCCTGTCACTAACACATACTCGATGCTTCCAAAATATTTTAAAATAGACAAATCAATCAATAAAGAGTTGTATCAAATAAATATTATTATGTCAGTCATCAGACCACTACCTCTTTCCGCTCTGGTCTCTCTCCCCTGCCTTTATTTTTCTTCCTAACGTCCAAATTCATTGTGAAGATTCAAGGCATATTCTAATCCCAAAATCTCAGTGCATTAATTTTTACCTTGCTTTGTGTTAGAGCGAAATTATGTAGATTGCCTTATCCACAGACTGTATGTAATGTGTGAGATCACTCACAATATGTAAGGCGAGCTCATGCCAATTGCTTCAGTACTGATGATGATTATACTTGGATTTGCACTCTCTTTGAAACTAAATTTAGATGATTCCTCATCTCAAGACTTCTATTTAATGCCAAACTGATTACTACATTCTGGGTTATGAAAGAATATACCCTAGGATATTATTTCTGAGCTACTAAGTAATGATTGTGAGATAAGATAAAGCAGGAGAAGCCAATGTTTACTAGTGCATGATTAAAGGTATGTTTGATATTTTATTCAACACAAATATTTGAATATCCTTTCTGGAATTTCCTAAATAAATAGCATATTAGCATTTAGAATTGTTTAGAATATGTATGTGTACTCCTTCACTCACTTTCATTAATATTAAAGAAGAATGAGTTTATTTTTTTCACTTAATGTAATTCTGGCAAATAAGGTGTTTCTCTTCCCTTAGCTCTGTGCTTGCCACCTAAGAATAATTAATACATATTTTTAAAATAATTTTAATCCTAATAACTCAAACGAATCTGTATTTCTCTGTTACTATGGATTTAATAAATTACTCAGAATTAATAATATAGACTATAGCAACTGCTTCACTCTAGGTAGTTTTAATATTTAAATGAATATTTTAAATACATAAATAAACATGTAATATTCAGTATCTGCTTTGATAAATTATTTTCCTTTGTAAAAAACAAAGTTAAGATTATATGTGAGAAAGACAATTTAAATAGAATTCGGCCAAAATATGCCACATTTGCAATTTGAAAACCCTTGAGAATTTTCTAATGTGGTTTAGAGTACTAGGAGGTTTGACACTGTAAAAGTGTTTAGTGTCTGGGTTAACCGCAGAAACTTGGAAGCAAACCCAAGGCTGCTATGACACACAGCAGAGCTATAGCAGCTTCTAAAAGTGGGCACGTGTGAAGGCTGTTCTACTGAAAATTACCCACCGTGCATAAATTTTTGTGATGACAGGCTGTAATTATTTTTATTAAAAATAAGGATTTTCCATCAAAAGATATTCTTTCCATAAAAAGATATTCTGATTATGAATAATTTGAACAATTCAGAAAAAAATATAATTAAAGAAAAACTCATCTATAACCTTACCATCTGGGAATAAACACTCTAACTTTGCTACCATTCTTTTCAGTATTTCTATGAATCATTTTTTACCCAGCTGTGTTTATATATTACATGCATAGGTTTATAGGAATTTAGGGGGAAGCTATAAAATTTGAAAAACACGGACAGGATAAAGAAGAAAACATCCAGAATTCTATGAACAGATATAGCCTCTAAACATTTTAAAGTGTTTCTGATTTTCTTCTTTTTTTGTTTTTTGGCGGTACTCGGGCCTCTCACTGTTGTGGCCTATCCCATTGCGGAGCACAGGCTCCGGACGCGCAGGCTCAGCGGCCATGGCTCTCGGGCCCAGCCGCTCCGCGGCATGTGGGATCTTCCCGGACCGGGGCACGAACCCGTGTCCCCTGCATCGGCAGGCGGATTCTCAACCACTGCGCCACCAGGGAAGCCCAGAGGGACATTTCTGATGGAAGAAAATATCCACTGGGACTTGTTGAGAGAGGATATTTCTATGATTAGGTTGATTTATTAGTTTTTCTTGGTGAACAGAAACAAGGAATCACACTATTCAACACATACAGTTTAAAAACATGACAAGTGTTTTCTCAGTTTCCTTGGAAATGAAAATGATAATTCTCTACACAATCTGACTTTGTTCAGAAAAATTCCCTTAGTGTCCCAACAATTTTAATGAAAGCAATATTACATAGAGCTTAAGATGAAATCCAGGCTCTGCCCCTTGGTAGCTGAGTGACCTTGGACGAGATATTTACCCTGCGCGTCATGTTTGCATTGGTAAAATGGGGGTAGATGAGTCAATATGCGTGAACTGCTTAGAAGAGTGCCTGTCACTTCATATGTGCTATATATAGGTTAGTAGGTTTGGGAAAAGAACAGTATCTTCTTTACTGTTTAAAGGAGTTGTACATGACAATAGACCTATGGACTATGCATGTGATGCATACAAAGGGAAGCTTTGTCGGGGACTAGCAAAGGAGTAAAAATAGAAAGAAACAGCAGAACCACATTTCGACACCAGGCTACAATTAATTAATCTAAACTTAATGTAGTCATTCCAACACAGTAAGGAAATGTTTTAGTGTCACGATTAAAATTGTGAGCCTAAATTCACACAAGACATTGTAACCTGTAGCAATCTTGGGGAAAATGTTTGTTGCCTCTAAGCCTCAGTGTACTTAACTGTAAATGGAGAGAGATAATCGTGTTTATATCAAAGGTAATTGTAAAAGTGAGATAATTTACATCAAGTACCTGATACAAACTGAGCACCCAGGAAGTGTTAACTGTTATTATTGTGCATAGAAATAATAATAATTCTTAAGTATTCTAAAACTTTCTGTATCTTTGAGTTCTTAAATTTGTCTTAACCTCTCAGACATCTGGAATAGGTTTAAATCTCTGGTTTTGAACAAAGGTTTATGATGGTGTTTTTAGAGTCTTTATGTACTTGAGAATCCACTTCTGCTTCTTTTACTAATGAAAGACAATCTGAATGTGCGAGCATTTCCTCTGTCCCAACTCATTTTCTCAAAGGATTGTCGCTATGTTTCCACTCTCTCCTTTTTCATAGAGGGGAAGTCTGAGGTTTTGTTTTTGTAAGGGACCCGATTGTCTGCCTGGAGCTTTTTGTAGAATTTGTTTTTTATAGATGTGTTCTTTATCCTGGGAAGGCATCGCCTCTTTTTATTGATTTCACCTGGAAAGTTATGCTCCTGTTTTAGATCTTAAATTTTTCCAATGTATATGTTTTTTTCAACTAAGTCTTTCAATATTTCTCACCAACCATGTCCATATTCTCACCCCTCTCAGCGCTCCTCAGAAGAATGAGCTTATACAGCTTTTTCCTTTCTCTGCTCTTCTTATTTGCTTTTAGTAAGAGCTTTTCAAGTTATTCCTTTGATTTATGTATTTAGTTTTCCTTGATGTCATTGCAACTTTAAATTAAACATATTGTATTATTATTTCTCTTTTTAACTCTTCCTTATCTTACTTTTCTCTCTTTAAATCCCATATGTTCATTTCAGCTTGTTATTTCCATATAATTTTCTATCTATATTGCATTGAGATCATCATGTCTTCTTGCTTTCTAAGGTAGACATCAAACTCTACAGCTTTTTCTCTAAATATCTTTTTTTTTTCTTTATTTTTTTTGGCCATGCCGCATGGCTTGTGGGATCGCTGATTCTAAAGGATGGGTCTTCTTTTCCTTTTTTACTGAAGGAATTTGTTTTACAGGCCTTATTTTATTCTCTCTGTCTCTCTATACATCCTTAAATAAGTAGGATTGTATGTAGATTTGGCATGCTCTAAAAACAGAAACCATAGATTGTTTTTGGCCCCATTCTCTATTTACTTAAAAGACGGTCATATTGAATCATAAGATAAATGGATGTGCAGGGTTCCAAGCCAGTTCCCACTATGAAGCAGTTTTGTTTGTGCATGTGTGGTTTTTTTGCCTTCCAGTGGAGATCTGGTATACCTACGGGAGAGCTTCTCCCATTCTCATGGTCTGATAAGACCATGACTATGAGTATATAGTGCACATAGAAAAGTTTAATCTTAAACTCTCTTGCCTTCTTGCCTCTACTTTCATCCATAGCCTTGACTTCATGAGGTGTATCTACCAGGATTCATTATCTGAATGCAGTTACTGATGGGAAATACTGATGAGAGATACAGATGAGGGGTTCCAAAATGCTGGAATCGCAAAAACAGCACTAACAGTAGTAGCAACAGCTGACCAGTGTTTTGATTAGCGTGAGTCTTGAGTGGATGAAGACTGCAGGATCTAGCTATTTACTTTCACATGGATAGTGAATTGTGTTGCTAGCAGTGTAGAAGGGATAATTCACTCTTTGAATGTGTCAATTGATTTAAGTTGATCTTGTTGTCAATAGAAATTCCTTCCATACTCTGATCATACATTGAATGAAAATCCTACCTAATGGTGGTGTTTGTGTACATGCATGTGTGTGTGTTTGTGTTGATGTTATTGTTGTCATCGTCTGCATATATGTATTTTCAATAAAAACTAGGAGAGTCTGTGTTGGGGACTGATCACTTAAAACCAGAAATACACACTTTGCTTTTAAGCATGATAAATGGATGTGTGATCTGAGACTGCCAGAGAATGTTCTGCTCACCGTAAACATTGTTTACATGATGTGCACAAATGGAAGGTTTTCACACAATGCTTCCTTCGTTTATCTTCTCATTCAATTCGGTTTCACAGAGCTATTTTTTTACTTTGTCTTGTTTGGGAGATACCCTGCCTTGTGAAGCATATTTACTTATCACTTGTGAATCTCTTGTTTCAATATCAGCCATGTAGAACAAAGGACCATATTACATAGCGTGAAGAGAGAACAGACACACAACGAGAAGCTGTGTTTAGTGCTCTTTGACACAACTTTGGTACCTACTGTTCTTGCTAGCTTTCCATACATGGGGCTATCTCGGTAGTATGGCACAAGGAAGAAGAATTTTCCAGTTATTTTTGGCTTGTATTTAACTTCGTTGCATTCCTGCTGCAAAGATGAACATGATTTCTAAATACTTTCCACAGCTATTCTTTTTTTTTATTAATTAATTAATTAATTAATTTTTGGCTGTGTTGGGTCTTCGTTTCTGTGCGAGGGCTTTCTCTAGTTGTGGCAAGCGGGGGCCACTCTTCATCGCGGTGCGCGGGCCTCTCACTGTCGCGGCCTCTCTTGTTGCGGAGCACAGGCTCCAGATGCGCAGGCTCAGTAGTTGTGGCTCAGGGGCCCAGTTGCTCCACGGCGTGTGGGATCTTCCCAGACCAGGGCTCAAACCCATGTCCCCTGCATTGGCAGGCGGACTCTCAACCACTGCGCCACCAGGGAAGCCCCACAGCTATTCTGTACTCTCTTTCTCTGCCTCCTTTTCCCTTTTCTCTTTCCATTGTTCATGCCACCCACCCAATTTACACTATTTCTCTTTTCTATCAGAGATAAGGTGAATAAGAAGAAGAAAATAAAGAAGGAGAAGAAGAGGAGTAGAAGGGTGAAGAGAATTAGAACTGAATTTTTCTTGGCCTCCTCTTCCTGCTTCCACTTCAAACCCTGAAATGATAGGGATAAGCTATAGGATTATCCTTTCAGACCCTACAGATGAGTAAGTCTTGGTGTGAATAATCTTCTGTATAATACAGTAAGGGATTCTATGATAAATTTGAATAGGAAATTAATTTAAAACATATATTATAATTTAAGAATTTATTTTAGATGCAAAGGGGACACAATTTTCTTTGCATTACTGGATATGTGTAAAGATATATATTTTTTGTAAATCCACAATGATCCTTTGTAGATCTTTATACAAACCTTCGCTATTGCCTCATCTCTATAGAATTGCTGAATTACTTAGAGGTCAGGAGTCCTGGTTATCATACGATCCTGCTTCCTCATTTTGCAGGTAAAAACTGAGTTTCCCAAGTCAGAGGAGAGTTTGGGGATAGAATTGGGAATAAAATCTAGAATGCACAATGTGCTTATTTTACACTTTGGAAAGCATCCTAATATTTATATTTTAGCCTTATGAAGCACTGAAGTAGACATGAGACTTTTCTGATGCACTATTGCAGAGAAGTCAGAATTTAATATTCCGATTGTATTTTCACAGCAACAGGCTGCCTCAAATCAAAGATGGAACGTTAGCATTTAGTCTTAGGCTGCATGGGGATCAAGATGTCAGTACTAAAATGCTTGTCTCCTTCCACTCGTGAGTCAATTATCACAAACAGTTTGAATTTAAAGACTGTAAAGTAGGGCTTCCCTGGTGGCGCAGTGGTTGAGACTCCGCCTGCCGATGCAGAGAACACAGGTTCGTGCCCCGGTCCGGGAAGATCCCACATGCCGCGGAGCGGCTGGGCCCGTGAGCCATGGCCGCTGAGCCTGCACGTCCGGAGCCTGTGCTCCGCAACGGGAGAGGCCACAGCAGTGAGAGGCCCGCGTACCGCAAAAAAAAAAAAAGACTGTAAAGTATAAATTGGCTAAGCTTTCTCCTAATCTAGCCACCAGAGACATGACTGGGGGATACTAGGGATCAGTTTTGAGACTTCCTTTCTTCACTGTCATTCGAAGATTTAATTAGCAGCATAGCTGCTAACTTGATGTGATGAAACTCAAGAGTTTGGGGCCCACTTGAGTCTGGCTTGTAGAAAGAGTTGCTGGTGAAGGCAGTGTCAGAAATAGATGCATTTACTTTAACTTCTCTTACTTGCAGAAACAAGCCTCACCAAATAGAAGTAGAATACGTGCAATGTGCTGACGACTAATGGTGAGTGTGTATAAAACTGTCACCCACCGAGGAAGACCTTGTAATTAAATGAGTAGAAGCGACTAAGTTTGTGGAGCTAAAATTTAAGTGATGCCTATGCACGCAGTCTGCCAACCTCAGCACACTGTTTGGACATCTTGCATATTGGTCTTTGACCTTGGATGGCAGTATAAAAATTACCTCATCATTCAATATGAAAAATCCGATTGACCTATCCATTTAGGTAGGCTGACCCCGGCCTTAGAATTAACCATGGATCTCCTTCTTAAATGAGTTTTGACTGGACTAGCAGCTTTAACTCACATTTTTCACACCACATTTAAGCTTTCTTAGGCAAAATGATTCAGAATATATGCATATTTTTAAAAGGCTAAACATTGCCACAGACCTGTGGCACTCAACCTTCTAAGGGAAAAACAGAAATTAGAGACTCCCACTTTACGTATCTTTCCCAACTGCTCTGTATGTTGTAACTGGTCAGGGTCTCTGTTGTGAATGGGTCCTGGCTCCACCTTTGGCTAGTCGGTATCATCTGCAGTGGACAATATCAGGCCCAACGTTACCATCACTGACAGCTGCATATTTGTCTGCACAAGAGATATTGCACTGTCTGTCCAGCAGGGACAGCAGTATCTTGACCTTCTTGTTATCAGCATACTGTTACTGGATTCAGCAGATGTGGGCTGGTGAGTTCACTATGGCTGACAGGACACAATCCAGGCAGCAAGAAGGCAAGTCCATAAATGTTCTACCATCTCCCCACTGATTCATCCTGAAACTTCTATGGCAACTAATGGTGAATATACTATTGATTAGATTTCATACTTTCGGGGGTATCTGCAATTGTTTTCACTTTTTGGTTTCTCTTTGGTGAGGAGGTTAGGCCGTAATTATTATATAATTATTATACCTCCATTTCTTTTCTTAAGTGTTTTGATTTCAGAGACTGAAACCAGATGTAAAGGTAGAACTAGATTGACTACTTAGGCTGAGATAAGGGGTACTACCATGCATTCTTTGGCAGAGATCCTTAGGTGTCCCGGGTAATTCATTTATGCAATACCCAGAAACAACTCCTGCAATAGATCTTATAAGGGGCTTAAATCCACAGGGAATATTGTGTGACCCACCTTACTGTTTTCTTACATTTCTAATAATCCAGTTAAATACAGTTCCAGCATGGCCACACAGTGGATTTCCCTAGATTGATGCAATGCACAAGAAATTATAAATGTGCTTCTAGAAGTTTTCCTGACTCTGACGCCTCAGGGAAACCAAGAGTGGTAACTTCTACCACACACCTCTCTTCATTAGTGAAGATGAAGGAAGGAATGGATGTAATCTTGGAAAGGTTGGGAATTTATTAGGGATTGACCATAAAAATATGGTCATTCTATCCTCCAAACATTTAAGGTTTTTGTACATATGTTTGTTACTTTTCCCCTAACTTGTCTAGATCATGCAATTTAAGATTTCTAGGAAATAGATTCACGATAGAGCAAAAGGGAAGCACTATGTACAGGACAGTATTGGGTAAATAATGGTGGAGCAGAGAGCCCTGAGTCTAAACTAACAAACGTTGTGACTCAGGAAAAAACCCTTTACCTCCTGATACCTCAGTCTCTCCATCTGTTAAGTGTGTTGGCTGCATGACACCTATAGTCACTGAAGCCTTCAAAAAATATAATTCTATGCTGTGGCTTTGTTTTTCAAGCAGCTTATTTTATCATTTCTTTCATAGAGATATTAATGACGCTTTTAAAGGGCTTATATAAAGATGTTTATTAAAATAGTGGCTTTGGGGAGTTCCCTGGTGGTGCCATGGTTAAGAATCTGCCCGCCATTGCAGGGGTCATGGGTTCGATCCCTGGTCCGGGAAGATCCCGCGTGCTGCAGAGCGAGTAAGCCCGTGAGCCACAACTACTGAGCCTGCACGCTGTGCTCTGCGACAAGAGAAGACACCGCATTGAGAAGCCCGCGCACCACAACGAAGAGTAGCCCCCGCTCGCCGCAACTAGAAGAAGCCCACATGCAGCAACGAAGATCCACCGCAGCCAAAAAAAAAAAAAAAAGTGGCTTTGACAAAAATATAAAGGGAAAACAGTACAGTAGTAGGAGATGCTGTGATACACCAGCCAGGATCTCCTTCAGGAGCGAAGGACGTATTGTTCCAGCTGCCGAGTGGACCACCTGCATCCAGCTCACAGTTGTCAACCTTTTTCAGAACTGCCTCAGTTGAGAGGAACCAACTCGCCCAAAGTCATGTCCCCTTGACATGGAGACGAAAAGGCTCAGCCTCATCACCTGAATTCTTAAAAACTGTGAAGGGCCATCCCTGATTCAAAGCTCCCCATGTGGTTGCCTAAGACCTTCCTGTGACTGCATCACAGCCCAACATCTTCCTCTACCAAATTCTGCCTCCTCTACATCCCTTTCTTTATGCAGATGCTAATCTCAGGAGCACTCCTTTAATAATCATCCTCCAGGCTAACCTCCAGTTTAACGTCTGCTTCTCTGATTGCCCAACCTGCAGCAGACAGTGTGTAATACCGTCCTTGCCTTTGTTATTGGGTCATGTGTTACTGATCTAAGGTGCTAGGACAGTGTTTTTTCTTTTCTTTTCTTTTTTTTTATAAATTTATTTAGTTAGTTAGTTAGTTTTGGCTGCATTGGGTCTTCTTTGCTGCGTGTGGGCTTTCTCTAATTGTGGAGAGTGGGGGCTACTCTTCCTTGGGGTGCGTGGGCTTCTCATTGCAGTGGCTTCTCTTGTGGTGGAGCATGGGCTCTAGGCTCGCAGGCTTCAGTAGTTGTGGCACGCAGTCTCAGTAGTTGTGGCTCACGGGCTCTAGAGCACAGGCTAAGTAGGTGTGGCGCGTGGGCTTAGTTGCTCCGTGACATGTGGGATCTTCCCAGACCAGGGCTCAAACCCATGTCCCCTGCATTGGCAGGTGGATTCCCAATGACTGCACCATCAAGGAAGTCCCAGCACAGTGTTTTTTTCTGATTTGTAATAATAAAATTTCTCCAGTTGTGCTGGGAGAGTCTTTTCTGATGTTGAATTTTATGGTCTCTTTCTCTTATGTAGCATAAACCCAAGTAAAATAGGTTGTCTACACTTTGCAGATTTGGTAAATGCATTGCGTCTTTAAGGAAACTGAACTTGTTATTTATGGCTTCCTTGGATAAATATTTTTTAAAAATTTAATGTTTGTAAATAATTTGAGCTCACTGGAAGGAGTTCGACAGGTTATTTAACAGGACATTGAATGGAGTGGAGAGATAACATTATTTCAATTGTTTGATGTTTTAGCTGTCCTTAGGAAGGCTCTTTATTCATGGAAATAGCATGATTTTAAGTGCATTATATTTTATCTTTAAAAAGCACATCATTACATAGAAAACCTTGCAACTGCACTATTTTTAGTGCAAAAAGAAGAGCGGAAATCAAGATATGAGAAGAAAGATAATGATAGACATTTTTGAATAAAATTTAGATCATACTAGTTAACATTAAATGAAAAGTATGTAAGCAAGCACTGCCAAAGGATGGACTCAAAACAAAAGGGACAGTTTCTCATTGAGTCTCTGAGTACGTTTAACTCAATGGTATCTCAATAGGGGAAAAGGAAAAATGGACCATTGAGACGTTCATTGTGGAAAACACCAGACAGGTATTTCTATGACCAATATTTACCTAACATTTAAATTTGTATATGATGGAAGAATACACACTGAGGATCCATTATGTAAATTAGGGGTAGCTTTCTTTAATGTGGACACTGATATTGAGGCATCCTTCACCCCCCTTCCCCCAACCTTCAATTGCCACAAGTCTAATACTACCTTTTGGTACCAGTCCTCTTTATCTCAGTGGCCTAGAGGAACAGAACAATTGTCCTACTTAGGAACTGATGTGTTACAGAGTAACATAAGGATCAAGCAAACAGAAACAAGACGGACTTCGCGGGCACATACACAATTTTGTGGCGGTGAAATTTTACATAGAGAGTATGTTGTCCTGCATCTCATTCCTTGGCTTCAGGAGTGTATGAAAATTTGTTATGAAGCCGATGAGGAAAGATCAACTCAACATATACAGGAAACTCACAAGTATTGCCTTTCTCTTTCTGGCACAATTCTAGATGCTTTTATCTCTGTAGAACCCATGAGAAGCTGGAATTATTGAGCACATGTTACAGAGAAGTTAGTAATTCAGCCAACATCATACAGTTAGGAAGAAGAGTCAAGATTCAAAGCAAGCTCAGCGAGGCTCCGGAACCTGCATGGATTCTTTCCGTTATACCAGCAGGAATGATCACATGCACTTGTGCCCTATCCTGGTCTCTTCAGGCCCCTTATTCTTCCTCTCATTTTCCTCCCCTTTCACCTCCTCCTTTCTTCCCCCTCCTTGTCCTTTTCCTCCTTCTTGGCATATATCTAGTTGGTTTATTTGTTTAAAGAGGGCTTGGGATCTTAGCTATGAATTACAAGGCTGTCTGAGGTAAGAAAGATGTAAAAGTTAAATGCTGTCTAATGTTGGAATAATAGTGCTATGAAAAATTTAGCTCACGTGAGCTCTCCTCTCCTCTTCAAATAGCCAATAATAAGTTAGAGAGGACTTTTAAAGTTACAGTGAGCAAAGGACTTTCGACTGAGTTGAATTCGTCACATAGGCTTAGTGTGTTTGTACAAAACAAACCTATCTCTAATAAAGCCTTTTACCACATTTCTGGGAGGAATGTGTTATGAAAACATTGCACAGTTTTAAAGAGGCTTAACATTATTTTTAACAGTTCAAAAATAAATCAGATGCACTTAGGTCTGTGGTTGTCAACTGGGATGATTTTGTCTCCTGCTGGACATTTGGCGTTGTCTGGAGACGCTGTTAGTTGACACAATTGGAGAAGGTGCTTTCAGCATCCAATGAATAGAAGAACCCAGGGATGTTGCTAAATATCTTATAATGCACAGGTCAACCCACCACAAAAATTTTCCAGCCCCAAATTACAATAGAGGCACTATTGGGAAACCTTGCTCTAGTTGAAGAGCAAATTTTTTAAAAAACAAGACTAATCTTTCTCTGGTCATATGTCCTAGAGTCAAAAGTCATAGGACATTTTCCTGCCTCAAACATTTATATCTTTTTTAAAAATTTTGATATTTTATTCATTGTGGATTTTTACATGTATATTTATTTTTTAAAGTTCATCAAAATACTGTTCATTTTGACTTTTTGGATGCCTCCTTGAATTTTGTGTCCAGGACATATGTCCCACACACCACACTCTACTCCTGGCTTCGTTAAAGAGATAAAAAGGGAAATACAGTATAGCATGGATGTGACAGTGAGGCTCTAGGGTCTAAATGTTTGGGCTTAAATCATAGTTTTACCACTTTCTAACTCTTATGGCCTTTTCACTTTACTTCTTTCCTCATCTGTAAAATGGAGAAAGAAGTACCCATGTCACATGCTGGTTCAAGCGGTATGCTTATCAGTCAGCCCACCACAAACACTGGCTATTAAAACACAGCACTTTCTACAGCGTGAGTATGTGTGAAGGAAAATGACTCTTTGGCTCTTGGTTGGTCAAAATTTTAAGGAAACATACCATCCAGTCCATTCACTTTCTCTGCCTGTTCCTAAGCTAAAGGTCACACATAAACCCTCTCTTTTTGGTGTAACTTCCATGTGACTGCAGAGACAGTAATTTCTAATTGCCTAGAACAAGAATTGCCTTCCACTTCTACTACAATAGCAGAACGTTGAATATTAACAGAATATTAAAGCCAAAAGCCAAGTTAATAACTTGAAATATAAAGTAGAAAATAAAAAATTAATGGACATTAAGGTTGTAAAAAGTTGTTTCTAAATTAAGCAAATCTGTTATACATTTAAATCTTGATTACAATACAATTCTGGACATTGCCACATGGCATTAAAAAAATCAAACAAACAGCAAAGATAATACTTCCAGATTCCCTTGTAGCTAGCTGTGGCCATGTGATAAGTAGTGCTGACCACAGTGGAAACATACTGAAGTGTGTGAAAGTCTAGGAAGGCTGTTTATAAATTTAAATTATTTGGGAGGGAGATATTTTTGTCTTGCATTTAGCCTGCAATGCCAAAGTAATGGCTGGAGCTCCAGCAATCACTTTGGAACACAAGTACACTTTGGAGATAGCAGACATGTTAGAATACTCAAGTAGAAATATAGGCATCAGGATTCCTGACGACAGCATGGAGCCTCAATATTTATTTCTGTTACAGCCAAATCTAAACTTAATTGATAAAGTCGCCTTTCCGCGTGTCATTTTGGAGCGTCCGAGAACTAACCAGCTTTCTCTTGCCACGCCCACTGGAACCAGCATTTGTATGAATATCAGACTTGCTTAACTTAGAAACAGCTTTTTAAGACCTTATTCCATTATTTTCCCTTTTTTTCCACTTATATTTCAAGTTATTGACTTGGCTTTCAGCCAATTTATATTCTGAAGGTCAAATTTTTGCTAGTTGCAGATAAGCTGCCCACATTTTTGTTGACTTACCCCCAATAAGGAGTGTTCGCTTAACAATGAAACATATTCAGTTTTTCACATGTAACTTCTTTGACCATAAGCTGGATGTCCTTGCTTTTGCAAACTGCTTGGTCACCATTATTCTCATCTTATTTGATTGAGGTTATTTTTGGATGCAAGAAAACACCTGTGGGCTTCAACGCTTGAGTTGTGTAGCTTGTTCTCTGCTACAGTTGCCAGACTAAATCACTGAAAACTTCCAACAGGTGAGAGTGAAGGTGTTTTAATACAAATAATAATAAGGGAACTAAACTGCAGATGGGTAAAATCAAAGTGTCAATGAGGTGAGAGAAAAGTCTTCTGCTTGGGGGCTTCGTGCTCATCAAGTATGAATCTGCACTGTGTGGCCCCTCGAAGGTAGGGAGGAGGACATATAGAATGAATGAATACATACATGCATACATACATACATACATGCATGCAGACATACATACATATATAAAATACACAGCTATTTCTTTTTTCTTCTCCTTTTCAGGCTTCTTCCTGACGCTTGATAAAATCTAACAGGAGATATTATTTGAGGAATTTGTCAAACTCTACCTAAGCTTTCTTTTTCAAATAAACACTATGTCTCCTTAAATATGTTAGTGTAGCAGATATTGTAGTACCTTACCTCTCTTCCCATAGGTCCTGCCAATTCAGCAACTTTCTCTGGCCCTCAGATCCTCCTCTGTCATCAAGTAGGACAGGCCAGAAATGCCAAGGAATTTACCTCCCTCTGGGAATAGCTCTCAGCTGATGCAAGTTGTTGGTGTGTAAATACCTCATTTCCTTCTCCCATTGAGTGGAATAACTCTGAGATGCATCTTTCCACCTGCTTCCAGGTGGAATAACTCTGAGATGCATCTTTCCACCTGCTTCCAGTGTTATTAAGCTTAATAATCATAATTATGCTGGTTTGGTAGCGCATATACAATTTTAATGGAAGATAATTATTTTTTGCTACATAAACCTGATATTATCTACTTTCAGGCAACGTATTTACAATCACTAGCAGGATTGGAAACAAGCTCAAGGCCAGCTGATTGCTTTAATCATGTACCTCCACATGGATCTATCATATACATTACCTGCCCTCCAGGTGCCTGTCAGGGAGAAAATCGTGAAATGTTTGAGTGAGAGGAACAATAATTGTGGAAATTCCTGAAAACTAAGCCTTCATTCAATACTGAACAAATGTTCATGTGCCTACTGTGTGTCAGATGCTTTAATAGGAGCTGGGGATATAGTTTTATTTTCGTTTTCATGAAGCTCATAGCCTAGAATGAGATCAGAGGCTTAGTTACACTCTGTGTTAAGTTCTAAGAAAAAACGTTCCATGAAAAGTATACTTATTGCCTGTGCATTCCCTCTGCAATCAAATCCACCTCTGAATGAAGCCCGACTCTCAGAGGGAACTCTATGTGGACTGCGATATACCATCCCTTAGTGAAATGGTTTTTACTGAACTGTGCTTCGTTGTAATGTCATCAGCTTACATAAAGGCATATTATATAGAAGCAGTGCCATGACACATGTCACGGTGTTTATTTGAAGGATGGTAAGAGGGATGTTTGTGAAATAAATCTGACAGTATCTCTCTGTAAGTACACAGAGAATAATTTTTCTCCTGTCTCATTATAAAGAATATTTATGCTTTTAACGAATGGTTACTGTGATTCGGTTTTCTAGTTCCTGTCACCTGCTAGGAAGCATGGGACAGTAATCAACGTCCTGGCCTATCTCCCACAAGTGAATAAGGTTTCACTGCCTGTATTATTTGTGGCTGTCGCTCTGGGATTCATTTTATTTGTCTGCTCATATTTTTCCCTAATTACTTTTTAATAAAAATTTGTCTTCCTAGATCAGCTGCATCTTTTTTGCCTATCTCAAATCATTCTAAAATAAGACTGTGTGTAAATAAATCATCTAAAATATAAAATTATTAGACTATCACAAAGCCCAATTTACCCAATCTCATCAAATTAAACTGACATTATTTCAATAATTTATTTCACTTGTAGTTTTTTTTTTTTTAGCGGTTACGGGCCTCTCACTGTTGTGGCCTCTCCTGTTGCGGAGTACAGGCTCCGAACGCGCAGGCTCAGCAGCCATGGCTCATGGGCCCAGCCGCTCCACGGCATGTGGGATCCTTCCGGCTGGGGCACGAACCCGTGTCCCCTGCATCGGCAGGCGGACTCTCAACCACTCCGCCACCAGGGAAGCCCCACTTGTAGTTCTTTATCTCAGGCAGTGATTAGAAACTCCATACCTTAATTGGAATACTTTTAAATTTATTTTATGTAAAAAAGAAACACATGAACATGATGGGGATAGGATGGAATAAAACAAAATAAATAAAGATTTATATTTTTACACTGAATTAGATTCATTTCTTATGTCCTTCACATGTCAACCCACCTATTTATAAAATTTTCAGGGGTACTTTTATTTTAGAACTCAAAGTAAAGTTTCTTGATGGAAATGCTCAGACTTTAATATTTGCAGCTGCAGTACATCTGCATTTACTTTGAGGGAAAAAAATCATCCAGCAATTGAGAGAGACAATGCAGAGGACAGCCCAGAATTGCAGGGAGTTGGATGACACCAAAATAGAGGGATATCTCAGTCTTTCACAGTCTCTAAATAGAGTGCTGAGATTAAACAGCCTTGGGAATTTAGGGCTTATGAAATTACAAAGACGTTTTTGTGGAAAGATGGTCACTCACAGCTTTATGTCTTTTGTTTGCAGACCATTTAAGACTGCAAAGGCTGAAATACCAACCTGGAAGCCAAGAAAGGATGTTGAGCTTGGCTCTATGTGGTTCAAATTAGTCAGATATGTTAGTGGTTGCCAATAGGTTGTTGGCTCTTTTTTTCTTTTTTAGCTTGGTTTTTATCTAATTAAATTCTCAAAAGGGAATGGCGGAACTGATTGACCCATTTGTTTCTCCAGAAGGAAAAGAGCAGAGAGTTATTCTTTGAAAATATATTTTTAAAAAGGCTACAGACAATATCAAAGGTTTTAGGCACCTTACTTTTCCTAAATATTTTATTTGGTGCCTCACATGTACATGATTTCCATATAAATGCGTCTCAGAATCGTTTATATCAATCGTCTTCATTATTTCCACTCTTTTCCTATTACAGGCTTTTTTTAAAGCAAGACCCATTGAGACTTGAGCTATATTAACTTTTTAAAAGTGCCATCGTGGTTCTGGGTTATATGACTTTGGGTCCCCTCACTTCTCTCAGGGTAGAAGAAAAAATTATACTTAAAAATAATTACAGCAATAGAAAGTTCTGCCTTTATACATCCTCTCCTATACCATAATTCAAATTGATTGATAATAAAACATGAATGGTAACTGATATGAAATTAATAACTGAAACAAACTGGGGTTGGGGTGCCAGACTGGAAGAGGACATAACTTGTAGACTGTCAAAGTGTTGTTTAATTCCAGTTGGAAAATGGAGGTTCCCAGGAACTAAGTATCTTGGTGGACCTTTGTGGTAACAGGCAAGTCTGACCTTTTTTTCCGTCTGCTAAAGTGATGAGGGATTTTATTCTCCAAGGCTGTCATTCCAGTACTTTCCACAGGCAAGTAATTGAATTTCCAAAAGCCTAGTACTGGAAGAGCCAAGCTCAACATCCTCTCTTGGCTTCCATTCTATGGCTTTTTTCTGCTGAATAAGGCCCACTGAGAATGACTAGATTGTAGTTTATTATGTTGCCCTGATTATGAATCAGTGCAATTTACAAATGTTTTGCATTTGAAACCTGGAGTTGTTTTAGGTTCATTTGCTGACATATGTGAATTTGCTAGAAAAGGCCAGTATCAAATGACATCCACCATCTGTGGAGGGTATTATGTCTAGAGCTAAGAACTGGAAACATGAAAGTGGTTTGCAAAGTGAATTGAACCTACTTGAGTTCAAAAGCAAAAGCAAATATTTATTCCTGCAAAATATGTCCCAAATCATTCCATTTAGAAATACATCTACTCTTGCATTTAAAAGATAATTATAATGCATCTGTTATAGTCGACTTTTAAATTATAAAGAGTAGTAAGAGCAAAGTTAGGCTTTCAAGGTTAACTTCTATATAAGACACATTATTAGAAACAGTGAAATAAATAAATTAAAAAAACCCAACTTGTCTTTTGTTTCCAAAGTAACCCCTCTCTATTATCATGTATAAAACTTTAAGTCCAAGTCTCCTTTTTCCATCAAAAACCTATCTTCATCCATGGTCTTCTCATATACTCCTTCTTGTGAATGTAAGTTAAGGTCCATAACTTTTCCAAGGTTAAATCTTGTTTCCAATTTTAGAATTAAAGAATTGTTCTCTTTGCAGGGTATTTTGTCGGCAGGGATGTTGAAGATTGGGAGACAGAAGATAGGGTTATTTGAAATCACTTCTCATAGTGGCCATAATCCATTACTTATGTATCAGTTCATTCCTGGATTTTTGGCAACCGCTTTTAAGGTAATTTCTGTTGGCAAATCTAGGTAGGTACCATAATACATGTGGCAAGTCTCATAGTATAAACACCAGTAGAAAACGAAAGGATTGTAGGTAGAATGCAAGACATTCATCGTAATTATGAACAACATTTCAAATCATAAGCCTCAATTATTATCGCCTATTATTGGTGTAGAAATAACTTACCTTTCATTTACGTATGTATTTAGCAAATATTAAATACTTGTCTCTCATATGCCAGGCACTGTTACCAAACTTGGGTCTAAACCAATGAACAATCAATAAAACAGATAAAGCCCTTAATGTAATGACACTTATGTTCCCACTGGGAAAAAAGAAATAAATCTATACGTCACGTGGTGGTAAATGCCACAGAGAAAAACCATCCAGGGTAAGGGGGTTGAATATTAGATCATCAAGAAAAAAACTCTCTGAGAAGTTCATATTTGACAAGAACTTGAAGTAGAGTGCAATTAATACACATAAACTGGGAAGAACCGACCAGCCAGTACAAAGACCCTAAGGCAGGAGTGTACTAAGTGTATTTGGGGAACAATACAGATGCCTGTGTGGTTGTTATGGGTTATGCAAGGGGGAGACTGGTGAGAAATGATATCACATAGGTAGCACTGGGCCTTATGGGCCAAACTAAGGACTTTTTTGTTTTGTTTTGTTTTTGTTTTTTTGTTTGTTTTTGTGGTACGCGGGCCTCTCACTGTTGTGGCCTCTCCCGTTGCGGAGCACAGGCTCCGGACGCACAGGCTCAGCGGCCATGGCTCACGGGCCCAGCGGCTCCGCTGCATGTGGGATCTTCCCGGACCAGGGCACGAACCCGTGTCCCCTGCATCGGCAGGCGGACTCTCAACCACTGCGCTACCAGGGAAGCCTGGTAGTTTTTAATTGTGGTAAAAACACATAGCAACATTTATTATCTTAACTATAGATGATACAGATGTACAGTTTAAATGTACAGTTCAGTAGTGTTTAGTATATTTACACTGTTGTGAAAAATTTCTTCAGAGTTTTCATCTTGCAAATCTGAAACTCTAGACCCATTAAACAACTCCCCTCTTCACCCTTCCCCCAGCCCTTGGTAACCACCATTCTACTCTTAGTTTCTATGAATTTGACTTTTTACATACCTCATATAAGTGGAATCATATAGTATTTGTCTTTTTGTGCCTGAATCATTTAACCTAATATACTCAAGGTTCATCTATGTTGTAGCATCCAGCAGGATTTCCTTCCTTTTTAAAGATGAATAATATTTCCTTTTATGTATATACTACATTTTGTTTATCCATTCATGTGTCTATGGACATAAAAATCTTAGAATTATTCATGACTCCCCTTTGTGTATCACACCTTACGTATTACTGTAGGCATTTAAAAACATATTATTGTGTAATTATTACTCTCTTTGGCAATTTCCATTTTCCGTATGAACTTTATTGTTTTTTTCTCTCTTCTAAAACAATTTCTGTCTGGTCTAATCTTGCTTCTACCATTGTTGTTGCCATGGTGTCTTTGTTACACTCAGTTTTATTACTGGCATTCATTCAGCTAAAAGAAATGATTATTTATATAACTATTTCTTTTATATCTTTTTTATACAATTAGCTTCTAGCAAAAAACAGAGCTTAGAATAAGTATGTGTGTGTGTGTGTGTGTGTGTGTGTGTGTGTGTGTTTAAAATGTGTTGATTGAATGTAGAGAATCGATGTGTTTTGCTTTTACAGTCTTCTCTAATTTATAACTACCTCTCTGAGTGATGGAATAAACACTTTTCTTCTCATAAAAAAAAACTCAATAGGGCTTCCCTGGTGGCGCAGTGGTTGAGAGTCCGCCTGCCGATGCAGGGGACATGGGTTCATGCCCCAGTCCGGGAAGATCCCACATGCCGCGGAGCGGCTGGGCCCGTGAGCCATGGCCGCTGAGCCTGCATGTCCGGAGCCTGTGCTCCGCAACGGGAGAGGCCACAACAGTGAGAGGTCCGCGTACCGCAAAAAAACCTCAATAATGTAAAAGAGAGAAAAAAATCCTTTTTAGGGCAATAGCATTATCATTGAGAATACCAATTAATATGCAAATAAGCAACACAGAACAGAATACACATCATTTTATAAATAAAGTAATATACAAATGTACCTATAAGCAGAAAAGCATTGTGCTAATGTATTTAATAACATCATCACTGATAGTGATATGTACATTTATGAAAGTTGGAAACAAAAAGATTTTTTTTCACAAAGAATTTTTAAGACAGAGGATCAAAAAGATCTCATAAGTAAGATGATATGGAAACATTACCTAATGTTTGATGGGTAGAATGGGAAGAAAGGGTATTCTAGGGAGAAGACTAGCCTAAGCAAAGGCATGAAGGTAGGAGATAAAAGAATGCAGACTTGATTTTGAATGAAATAGTTTGACACAAAGCATGAGTATTTTAAGTATTCTGTAGAGGAGTAATGGAATATAAGCCAGAAAAAAAAAAAATACAGCCAATGGCATGTGATATACCAGGCTAGGGGTTTTGTACCTGATTCAGGAGACAGGCAGTGGGAGGTTGTGAATAGACTTTGAGCAGATAAACGATACAACCCAACTTCTTATCTAGGCAGGATGATCTGGTAACCTTGGAAAATGAGGGGGAAAAAAATGCCTGCTGACTGTGAAACCAGGCAGGTAGTTACTCAATAATCCTGCCAGTAGGTGACAAAGTACAAGGAGTGGTGAGTAGCAGTGAGGATGAAATTAAAGAGATGATGACTGGGTACCATAGTTTAGAAATATACTTAACCACATCGGGTGACTGGGTGAGTGTGAGGAATTAGGGAGATTCTAGGGGCTAGAGAGCACAGCAGCATTAAGTTACGAACCATAGCGAAGGAGGAACAAGGCGTTGAGGAGGAGATATCATGAATTTGATTTTGAACTCATAACTATAACTTGTGGGACTACACAAGTTATGGAGAACAAGGAAAGACTATATGGGAAATCATCAGAGTAGATTATAGGGATGTGACTGCAACTACTGTGTAGGTAAGATTATGGTTTTGGTATAATCAGTAGTGGTTGCAGAAAATACAAAATAGTAATAAAAATTATTAAGCATCTGCTAAGTATCAGGAACTACGTTAAACTCTTCTATGCAGTTTTTAAAAACATATCCTTCACAATAGTTCCATGAGGTAGTCACTATTAGCTTGATTTCCTTGAAGAGCAAACAGACATTAAATAATTCACTCAAGGGTACATAGCCGGTAGGTGGCAAAAGCAGGGTTAGGAGTCTGGTGCGTCTGACTTCACAGGCCACTTAGATTAGAGGCAAATCTCCTGCTTGTCCCCTGGTACTATGTCTTTATATCCTTGTCTGTTTTTGATACTGCACTTTTTGAAATTTTATTTATAATGCTAAGAAACAACTTGGGATACGCGTAGCTCTAAACACCCAGAACTAATAAAAATTACATTGATCTGTAGAGCATCAAAATCACAGGGCAAAACACTATCCAAAGTAATTCTAGCTACTTTTTCCAGTTTAGCAGTAATTAGGTCTAGGGAGTCTCGGGGAGTCCCGTGTTCCAACTATATCTAGACGACTATGTTTTCGCCGCCATGCACCATGCTTCCAATTATATTTTGAGAATTGTTTTTATTACAATCCCACGACGGAGGCTCTGTAACCTTGTTTTCCCCCCCATTATTCTAACCAGAATAAATCTGGCTTTATTTAAAGGAAGGAACTAACCACTACCGCAAATACCTCATACCAGAATATTTTACCTTTGTTTTTGGACATGAAAATGATGGCTGCTAAAAGATCCAGAGAAGTGAAAGGCAAAATGAGACAAAGGAGACAACATAATCTTTGCTCGGTTCTTCAGAACACAATGCAGTTACTTCTGCTTTTTCCTCCTTTTTTTCCCCCTTTTAAATGAGCTGGTGATGTTTTGTAAGCCTCCTAGTGAGTATAAGTATCACCGCTGTGCTACTGACCTATTTATATCCCCTAGATATTTCTAATTAAATCATGATATTCAAAACATATTCAATTTTAAATGTTTCTAATATCAGCAAGAAGATATTTTCTTGTTTCTTTTTTTTTTTTAAGGCTGTCACTTATGGGCTTCCCTGGTGGTGCAGTAGTTGAGAGTCCGCCTGCCGATGCAGGGGACACGGCTTTGTGCCCCGGTTAGGGAAGATCCCATATGCCGTGGAGCGGCTGGGCCCATGAGCCATGGCCGCTGAGCCTGCGCGTCCGGAGCCTGTGCTCCGCAGTGGGAGAGGCCACAACAGCGAGGCCCGCGTACCGCAAAAAAAAAAAAAAAAAAAAAAAATTAAAAGCTGTCACTTAAAAAAAGTACTTTGGTGTTACTGCTAGAAACCTCCCATAGAGATGCCTGATGAAGGCAAATGACAAAACAAATCAAAAGTCTGACTCTTTGTTGGAGATTGGTACATACTGGGTGTAATAATTACTGAGTTCCACCTGAAAGCATGTACAGCATCTAGCAATCGTGGTTTATTAACATAATCAATTTTTGCTAGTATGGATGTTTGGGAAAAAAATTGTAAAGGGCTCCTTTTGAATGCACAGTCTCACATGAAGGACTAAGAGGACCCTTTAAGGGCGTTGACTGTTACTCAATAAAAATGCATCATTCAGTTTGAATATTTTAGATACAGTTTATACAAACAAGTGATTAGCTCAAATAATTGCTTTTATCAGAGTCAAAGCATGGAGAAATCAAGCAGTTTGTCCAACATATCACCGGCTCAAGGTTTTCTTCAAACCAAGAGAGGAATTATCATTTCATCTTTTGTCAGAGGCAGACATAGGAGAAATATTTTCATGCCCTTTAAAACCATATGTATTACTTAGGATTTGCAACCCACGTATCCCCTATCCAGTTTCTTACAGTCTATTCACCTGGTAATATGGTCATCACAAAGCTGACCACTGGGGTAGAGACAATTCTACATTCTTGCTTTTGAATGGAATTTCACATACTGAAAATTTAGGTAGAAACATTGTCCATTGCAGACCAGCCAAATTAATTATTCTTTATTGACTGAAAGCAAAACAGATTGATTACCTGCATGGTTGTTTTAAAGATATCTTGCAGTTTGGAAAACTTTAAGATGAGATGAGAATTAAGTTCCAAAAGCACCAAGAACTCCAAAAGAAAATGTATTCATGAACAAGTATTAGGATATCAAGCTCTTCAGAACGAGGGAAGGAACAGTGGCCTATGTCATACTTTCAGGGAGAGACAGAGTGGAAGAGATAGATGCTGACCATCAAGAAATGAAGATAATAAAGGATACTTTCATTGGGAACAGTCTAGAAGATGATAGAGATTCTCTTCAGATCCTAGTTTGCTCAGGAATCTATGAACACATATACAGAATTTTCTAATAGCAATTCTCAATATCCTAACAAGAAATATTCAAATATCACAAATTTTAGGTAAATGTTTATTGTATGGGAAGAGCATGGCTTTAGGGATTAGAGAGATCAGGGCTGGAATCCTGACACCACCACCTATTCTGACCTAGCAGAGCGTATTCAGTTTTTCAGTCTCATGTGCAAGAATATTATTAAATGGCAATCATTGCCAGGTGGGAGGATTCAATAAACATATCATCAGGGTATATCTTCCAGTAAGATGGACATGTGTGTGGTTGTCTTTACACACTGTTTTCTTCTCCATGACCTCATTCCTCACATCTCTTCTGCCTAAAGCACACACTTGCATGTGAACAGGAAGGGGACCACAGAGGGAGAAAGACTGAATGCTCAGAAGCCAGAGGGATAACAGCCCTATCTCAGGGTCTCTGGAGAGGCAGAATGGTATGAGATCTAGAACAGGGTGAGAGATACCCTGTTAGAGCAGGACAGCTTTCAGCACTGGAACCACACTCATCTGGATTCACCTACTTCCTCTATCAATCATTTATTAGCTATGTGACCTTGGGCAAGTTCCTTTACTTCTCCTAGTGTTGACTTTATTATTTGAAAAATGGGGATAATAAGAGACTGTTTAAGACAATGCTTGCTCATAAAGCACTTAGCACAATCTGGCACCTAATGATCGCTCAATTCCTACGCGTCATCGTTGTCATCATCATCATCATCATTATTATTTGCTTCTGTGAGAGGGAACTTCACTAGGAAAAGATGTCTCTAGATGCAAATAAAAGTGCTGACTTCTGATGGCTTTCACTTTAACCCTGAGACAGGAGATAATGCCGGCTACTTTGCTTTGGAGGGGAGACCAGAGGAAAGGCGGAAGGGTGGACACATCAAATCAGTGAGACTAACAATATTTACAAAGACAAAAATGTGAGTGATCTTTGAGTTTGTTTACCAATCGCCTCCACCCAATATAATGCTTGATGGATGTTTTAATAACTGTTGAGCTGCTTTTTAAAAATTTACCTGTTTGATGATAGAATTAACCACTTCTTTTGCTACTGCAGTTTGCTCATATATGGAAAAAGTGACCTACAAATAAGCATTAGCATCCATCCTGGGATCTGGAAAAACTCCATGACTGCCATAACTAAAGATATCTTTAGTCCACAACCAAGGTCTAAATTCTAAAACATTCCAGTTTTTAAATCTCTATACATGACATATCACCCACTAAGTGTTTATACTTTCTTTTAAAATGACTCTTTATTTTCATGAGACTTCCGGGTAGGACTTCAGAATTAACACTAAACTGTATTTTCAGAAAGAAAAGTTCCAAGAATCAAGGTAACAAACTTCCATTCAGTATAAAGTTAAATGATTACAGTTTAATCATATTTTTGCACATCGGTTTTCTGTGCTTCCATAATAGTGTTTCTTCAAGGATCTCTATGTATTAATTTACTCTGATCTTTGTCAATGTTTTTGGTGATAGGTTTAGGTGATGTAGTTGGAAAATGACCTATAAAAGACTATAAAAGCCAATTTAACCTGTCATTTAGCTGAACATTTAACTATTTCAGCTATATCATGGGATAAACAGATGTGAGAGCTGACAGGAAATCTGTTGTATGAATGTATTGATCCCTACCCACTTGCCACTCTTGCAGCTACAGATGCCCAATCCAAGACAAAAAGGGCCGGAGACAACATTGTGCTTGCCATCATGTGTGTTATACCCTGTGCTATAGAATTTATTGAAACTTCACTGAGACAAGCATCAATATTTTAAAAGCCCCGAGTACAATTAGGGTGTAAGTTCCTTGAGGGCCAGAACTGAGTAATCATTGGATTCCTGGTTTCTTATACATTACATGGCCCTGCACACATAGGCACCCAACATGTATTGGTGAATGAATGAATGATTTATGAAAAATTTAGAAATTTAGATATTTCATATATCTACCTCTTCCCTACATACATCTTATTAGCAGACATAATTAAAATTTGAACCATCTTGGACTTTTGTCTTCATTGCAAAGACCCATCTGGGCTCATCAATTTCACCCTCTTCACCAAACAACTCGAGTCACACAGCATATGTTTTGTAATTTATCACGTTAAAAAAAATAAAACTCTGCTAGGGAGTAATTGCAGTCCAGAAAAATCTCATTAGTATAGCACAGCAAGTCCAACCCTCCCACCTAAATTTTCAACACTGTGGAAGCACAAATGCATGCCCGAACTTAAGAAATAATATTATTTGTGATGTTGCACTATTTATTACTGCGCGACTTCAGAATAGTTCAGTTTACAGATGCATGAAAATTGTTCAATATATGATGGAGTCATTCAGATAAGACTAAAGTGCTCAATGCTGTGTCTAAATATAAGAAAAAAATTGTGAGTGCCAAAGGTAAGGGTTTTTTTTTTTTAACGTATTCACAGCAATAATAATTCTGCCACATCAAGTATTTGAGTTTGAGTATATAACTATTTCATGGAGCTTTGACCTTAATATCAGTTTGAAAAATCTATTTTGGGCCAATAACCTTAAATGTTGAATGACTTCAATATTTTTAATATTTTACTTTGAGAACATCTGACAATGCGGTGTCATTTGGGGCCTGTCTGGCAAGTGGAGTGGAATATCTTTATATCTTACTCAAGTGTGTGTTTGAACGTGCCCAACACAATGCAGTTTAGTCTCCCAGAAGCCATCTGTAGTGGTGACAGCAAAATCGCCACCTGCAGTGGTGACAGCAAAAATGCCAGAAAGCAGAGCAGAGGGTGCCTGTAGGAAGCAACAGAATCACAGGGAATAAGTACGTGCTCGAGGGTCAGACTGCCCACTTTTGAATCCTAACTTAGCTAACGGTAATTTAACCCAAGTTTTCGTTTCCATCCACCACACGGGGATAGCAGGGTCCCCAGACGATTCTTATGGAATTCATTAACCTGATGCCTGAAAAGCGCTTATGCAGAGCCAGGCACATCAGGAAAGAACAATAAATCTCTCCTGCCAGCACCCTGCCCCTTAATTTCTGTTTGAGCAGAGGTGAGTAACGTTGACCCTCTGGCAACACTTCCTCATCTATAAAAAGGAATATTAATCATACCCGTCTGTACACTTGTGAGGATCTGATGGTACAGTGTAGAGCTCTGTGTAAACCATGGTTAATATTTAGTAATTACTCTTATGATTGCCCAGAAATCAAGTGTTACTAGCTATGTATTTACCATAATATGTGTGCATTCCACGTATGTCACCTTTGATTGTGTGCATGTGGGAGGGGTTCTTTCAAATAGAATATGTCAATAAGTGAATTAGTGACCTTCTAATATTTACTGAACATATATATTATCATATATACACTTATTAATGGAAACACAGTTTCTATTCTGAGCTAAGCCCAGTTCTAAATGCTGGGGATGTGGCGATGAATAATACAGGTACAGATGGATTTCCTGCTCCCATGGAGTAATTTGAAGGGAGATAGACAAGAAAAAAAATTAATATGTCAAGTGATAAACAGCTATGACCAAAACTAGGGTAAGGGGCCTAGAGAGTGATAGGGGTGTGGTCAGAGAAGATTCCTTCTGAGAAGGTAACATTGGACCAGAGATCTGATGGAAATGAGGATTAAGTTACACAGAGGAAAGAGCAGCGCAATGTTGCTCAGGTGGGTGGCTGCTTGGAGTGTTAAATGGACAGTAAAGAACTGTGCCTGGAGAGGTGTGAGCAAGGGGGAGGAGGCAGGAGGTGGTGGAAAAAGAAAAACATGGAAGGTCTCGTAGGCAACGATGAGTCTTTTGTTCCATTCTGAGTGAGATGGCAGCCCTTGGAAGTGCTGAGTGGAGGACTAACATGATCTAACTTATATTTTATACATTTATTCATTTATTTTGCGTATTTAAAAATTGGTTTATTTTTCTTTTTATTATTGTTATTTTTTTTAACATCGTTTGGAGTATAATTGCTTTACAATATTATGTTAGTTTCTGCTGTATAACAAAGTGAATCAGCTATACTTACACATATATTCCCATATCCCCTCCCTCTTGCGTCTCCCTCTCACCCTCCCTATCCCACCCCTCTAGGTGGTCACAAAGCACTGAGCTGATCTCCCTGCGCTATGCGGCTGCTTCCCACCAGTTAGTTACTTTACATTTGGTAGTGTATATATGTCAATGCCACTCTCTCACTTCATCCCATCTTACACTTCCCCCTCCCTGTGTCCTTAAGTCCATTCTCTACGTCTGCATCTTTATCCTTTATTCCTTTATTCATCAGAACCTTTTGTTTTTAGATTCCATATATATGTGTTAGCATTCAATATTTGTTTTTCCCTTTCAGACTTCCCTCACTCTGTATGACAGACTCTAAGTCCATCCATCTCACTACAAATAACTCAACTTCATTTCTTTCTATGGCTGAGTAATATTCCATTGTATATATGTGCCACATCTTCTTTACCCATTTATCTGTTGATGGACACTTAGGTTGCTTCTGTGTCCTGGCTATTGTAAATAGAGCTGCAGTGAACATTGTGATACATGTCTCTTTTTGAATTATGGTTTCCTCAGGGTTTATGCCCAGTAGTGGGATTGCTGGGTCATATGGTAGTTTTATTTTTAATTTTTTAAGGAATCTCCACACTGTTCTCCATAGTGGCTGTATCAATTTACATTCCCACCAACAGTGCAAAAGGGTTCCCTCTTCTCTACACCCTCTCCAGCATTTACTGTTTGTAGATTTTTTGATGATGGCCATTCTGACTGGTGTGAGGTGATACCTCATTGTAGTATTGATATGCATTTCTCCAATAGTTAGTAATGTTGAGTATATTTTCATGTGTTTGTTGTCCATCTGTATGTCTTTTTTGGAGAGATGTCTGTTTAGGTCTTCTGCCCATTTTTGGATTGGGTTGTTTGTTTTTTTGATATTGAGCTGCATGAGCTGCTTGTATATTTTGGAGATTAATCCTTCGTCAGTTGCTTCACTTGCAAATACTTTCTCTCATTCTAAGGGTTGTCTTTTCATCTTGTTCATGGTTTCCTTTGCTGTGCAAAAACTTTTAAGTTTCATTAGGTCCCATTTGTTTGTTTTTGTTTTTATTTCCATTTCTCTAAGAGGTGGGTCAAAAAGGATCCTGCTGTGATTTATGCCATAGAGTGTTCTACCTTTGTTTTCCTCTAAGAGTTTTATGGTGTCTGGCCTTATATTTAGGTCTTTAATCCATTTTGACCGTATTTTTGTGTATGGTGTTAGGAAGTGGTCTAATTTCATTCTTTTAAATGGAGCTGGCCAGTATTCCCAGCACCACTTATTGAAGAGGCTGTCTTTTCTCCATTGTATATTCTTGCCTCCTTTATCAAAGATAAGGTGATCAGAGGTGCATGGGTTTATCTCTGGGCTTTCTATCCTGTTCCATTGATCTATATTTCTGTTTTTGTGCCAGTACCTTATTGTCTTGATTACTGTAGCTTTGTAGTATAGTCTAAAGTCTGGGAGCCTGATTCCTCCAACTCCATTTTTCTTTCTCAAGATTGCTTTGGCTATTCGGGGTCTTTTGTGTTTCCATACAAATTGTGAAATTTTTCTAGTTCTGTGAAAAATGCCATTGGTAGTTTGATAGGGATTGCATTGAATCTGTAGATTGCTTTGAGTTGTATAGTCATTTTCACAATGTTCATTCTTCCAATCCAAGTACATGGTATATCTCTCCATCTACTTGTATCATCTTTAATTTCTTTCATCAGTGTCTTATAGTTTTCTGCATACAGGTCTGTTGTCCCCTTAGGTAGGTTTACTCCTAGGTATTTTATTCTTTCTGTTGCAGTGGTAAATGGGAGTGTTTCCTTAATTTCTCTTTCAGATTTTTCGTCATTAGTGTATAGGAATGCAAGTGATTTCTGTGCATTAATTTTGTATTCTGCTACTTTATCAAATTCATTGATTAGCCCTAGTAGTTTTCTGGTAGCATCTTTAGGATTCTGTATGTATAGTATCATGTCATCTGCAAACAGTGACAGTTTTACTTCTTTTCCAATATGGATTCCTTTTATTTCTTTTTCATCTCTGATTGTTGTGGCTAAAACTTCCAATACTATGTTGAATAATAGTGGTGACAGTGGGCAACCTTGTCTTGTTCCTGATCTTAGTGGAAATGGTTTCAGTTTTTCACCATTTAGAATGATGTTGGCTGTGGGCTTGTCATATATGGCCTTTATTATGTTGATGTAAGTTCCCTCTGTGCCTACTTTCTGGAGAGTCTTTTTCATAAATGGGTGTTGAATTTTGTCAAAAGCTTTCTGTGCATCTATTGAAATGATCATATGGTTTTATCCTTCAGTTTGTTAATAAAGTGTCTCACATTGATTGATTTGTGTATATTGAAGAATTCTTGCATTCCTGGCATAAAGCCCACTTGATCATGGTGTATGATCCTTTTAATGTGGTAGTTATTTCCACTATTTTGTCTTCCAGGTCACTTATCCGTTATTCTGCCTCATTTATTCTGCTATTGATTCCTTCTAGAAAAATTTTAATTTCATTTATTGTGTTGTTCATCATTGTTTGTTCACTCTTTAGTTCTTCTAGGTCCTTGTTAAACGTTTCTTGTATTTTCTCCATTCTATTTCCAAGATTTTGGATCATCTTTGCTATCATTACTCTGAATTCTTTTTCAGGTAGGCTGTCTGTTTCCTCTTCATTTGTTTGGTCTGGTGGGGTTTTGCCTTGCTCTTTCATCTGCTTCATATTTCTCTGTCTTCTCATTTTTTTTAACTTACTGTGTTTGGGGTCTCCTTTTTTCAGGCTGCAGGTTCACATTTCCCGTTGTTTTTAGTGTCTGCCCCCAGTGTGTAATGTTTTTTCAGGGGCTTGTGTAGGCTTCCTGGTAGAGAGGACTGGTGTCTGTGTCCTGGTGGGTGGAGCTGGATCTTGTCTTTCTGGGGGGTAGGGCTGCATCTGGTAGTGTGTTTTGGGGTGTCTGTGAACTTAGTATGATTTTAGGCAGCCTCCCTGCTAGTGGCTGGTGTTGTGTTCCTGTCTTGCTAGTTGTTTGGCATGGGGCGTCCAGCACTGTAGCTTCCTAGCCGTTGAGTGGAGCTGGACCTTAGCGTTGAGATGGAGATCTCTGGGAGAGTTCTTGCCGATTGATATTACATGGGGCTGGGAGGTCTCTGGTGGTCCATTGTCCTGGACTTGGCTCTCCCACCTCAGAGGCTCAGGCCTGACACCAGGCTGGAGCACGAAGACCCTGTCAACCACGTGGCTCAGAAGATGGAGAAAAAAATGAAGGAAAAAATAAATAACTAAATAAAATAAAATTATTAAAATAAAATTTTTTTAAGTAATTAAAAAAAAAGAGTGCAACCAAACCAATAAAAAAATCCAGCGATGATATCAAGCACTAAAAACTATACTAAAATAAGTATAAAAATCAGAAACAAGTCAGTCGCATGCAGCAAACCCCAAGTCTACACTTTCTCCCAAAGTCCACTGCCTCAATTTTGGGATGATTCATTGTCTATTCAAGTATTCCACAGATGCAGAGTATGTCAAGTTGACTGTGGGTATTTAATTCACTGCTCCTGCGGCTGCTGGGAGAGATTTCCTTTTCTCTTCTTTGTTCGAACAGCTCCTGGGGTTCAGCTTTGGATTTGGCCCCACCTCTGCATGTATGTCACCTGAGGGCATCTGTTCTTCGCCCAGACAGGAGGGGGTTAAAGGAGCAGCTGATTAGGGACCTCCGTCACTGAGGCTGTGGGGAGGGAGGGGTACAGAATGCGGGGCGAGCCTGTAGCCGCAGAGGCCAGAGTGACGTTGCAACAGCCTGAGGCGCGCTGTGTTTTCTCCCGGGGAAGTTGTCCCTGGATCATGGGACCCTGGCAGTGGCGGGCTGCACAGGCTCCTGGGAGGGGAGGTGTGGAGAGTGACCTGTGCTTACACACAGGCTTCTTGGTGGCTGCAGCAGAAGCATTAGTGTTTCATGCCGCGTCTCACGCCCGTTCCTGAAGCTCATTTAGGTGGTGCTTTGAATCCCCTCTTCTCGCGCACCCCGAGAAAATTGTCTCTTGCCTCTCAGGCAGGTGCCGACATTTTCCCGGACTCCCTCCCGGCTAGCCGTGGTGCACTAGCCCCCTGCAGGCTGTGTTCACGCCGCCAACCCCAGTCCTCTCCCTGGGATCTGACCTCCGAAGCCCGAGCCTCAGCTCCCAGACCCCGCCCGCCCCGGCGGGTGAGCAGACAAGCCTCTTGGGCTGGTGAGTGCCGGTCGGCCCTGATCATCTGTGCGGGAATCTCTCCGCTTTGCCCACCGCACCCTGGTGGCTGTGCTCTCCTCCGTGGCTCCGAAGCTTCCCCCCTGCCACTCCCCATCTCCGCCAGCGAAGGGGCTTCTAGTGTTTGGAAACTTTTCCTCCTTCACAGCTCCCTCCCACTGTTGCAGGTCCCATCCTTATTCTTTTGTCTCTGTTTTTTCTTTTTTCTTTTGCCCTGCCCAAGTATGTGGAGAGTTTCTTGCCTTTTAGGAAGTCTGAGGTCTTCTGCCAGCATTCAGTACGTGTTCTGCAGGAGTTGTTTCACATGTAGATGTATTTTTGATGTGTTTGTGGGGAGGAAGGTGATCTCCATATCTTACTCCTCCGCCATCTTGAAGCACCCCTCTCTTTTTATTATTGAGTGGTAAGAATTTTTTTTTTAATTGAAGTATAGTTGATTTACAGTATTGTGTTAGTTTCAGGTGTACAGCAAAGTGATTCATATATATATATATATATATATATATATATATTGTTTTTCAGATTCTTTTCCCTTATAGGTTATCACCAAAATATTGAGTATAGTTCCCTGTGCCATACAGTAGGTCCTTGCTGGTTATCCACTTTGCACATAGCAATGTGTATATGTCTATCCCAAACTCCTGATTTATCCTCCTCCTTGCCTTTTCCCCCTTGGTAACCACAAGTCTGTTTTGTATGTCTGTGACTTACATTTTAAAAGCCTCATGTCTTAGTCTATTATGGCCGCTATAATAAAAATACCATAGACTGGGTGGCTTATAAACAAAACAGAAATTTTTTTCTCACAGTTGTGGAGACTGGCAAATCCAAGGTAAAGGTGCCAACAGATTCAGTGTCTGGTGGGAAGGGTCTGCTTTACTGTGTCCTCACATGGTGAAAAAGGGAAGGGAGCTCTCTGGGATCTCTCTTCTAACGATGACATTAATCCATTCATGAATGGATTAAGTTTCAACATATGAATGTGGGGTGATAACAAACATTCAGTCTACGTGACCCACATTGGATGCTATGTAGAGAGTAGAGTGTAAGTGGGACAGAAATGGAAGGAGGAGGAATCTCTAGGAGGCGATTGCAATAGTCTGGGTGAGAAAGCATGGTGGATTAGATTAGAGGGTAGCAATGGGGGAAGATGGGACATTTACAACTCTGGACATATTTTGAAGGTAGGGCTATGGGGATATCCTAATGGTTTGGAGGTGGGTGGGAAGAAAGAAGAATGATGTCCAGAATGACACTAAACCTTCTGGCCAGAACAACTGAGACTGTAGAGTAGAGATGCCATTCATTTAAGATGGGAACCCCTGGGGGAGGAGAAGATTTGCAGATAAAAGAATCCAGCTTTGGACCTGTCAAACTTAAGCTACTTGTTATAAATTCAAATGGTGATGCCAAGTAGTAAAGAAAATCACCAAGTTCAGAGTTCACTGGAGGAGTCCAGACTGAAGATAGAAACTTTGAAGCCACCAGCATGTAGGTGGTGTTTAAAACTATGATATTAGAATAAATCACCTGGGGAATAAGAGAGAAGTTCAAAGGGAACTCCTGGGATGCTCTCACATTTATAGGATGAGAGTAAAGAAGTTGCTAAGAAAGAAAATATTTCCTCTTATCCTGGTAACAGATACTGACTACTGATCAACAGTGATTTTTCAAAAGAGGTCCTTTCACCAGGTGCCTCAAAAATATAGGAGGTGCTTCTTTGTAATATATATATATATATATCTCCCGTCTCACTGCACACTGACTGAATCAGAAATTCTAGGAATAGACCATCAGAGTCTGTTTTAACAAGTTTCCCAGGTGAGTCTTATCCACATTAAAGTTTGAGAATTAGTGCTTCCAAAAAGTTTTTTTCTGATAGCCCATGGAGAAGATGACAGTATTTATACAGCATATTGTATAAATAGGCAAAGTGCTGGCAGGGACAGGAGCATATGGCCTGGAACCCTGGCTGTTGGGCCCTCCATACAGTCTGAGGGGGTCAGTATGCTGGTGAATCTATGATCAATTTGGGTCAAAGACAGTGCTGGGGCACATAATTGCAGAGCTTTACTTCAGTCTGTCACACATAAAACTGGTGTTTTACAAAACTATGGTTATGTGTATACATTTACTCTAATAAATATGGGAGTTATTCAGATGACAATCAGAGATGAACTCATATTTAAGATATCTATTTCAGCCACAAAGGCAAATATTACAAAAATACACATAAGTATAAAATATGAATCACCTAACATCCAAAAAATTCTCAAAGTCTAGAAATTCATGATACTGAATTTTAAGGAAAATAAAAAAGCTTCTTTAATTTCCATATCACTAATGAGTTCTCTTTCTTGTTTTTCTCACACAGGCATTAAAGGACTAAAGGTTTTGTTTAACAGCTGTTTTTTTTTTTTTTTTTTTGTGGTACGCGGGCCTCTAACTGTTGTGGCCTCTCCCTTTGCGGAGCACAGGCTCCGGATGCGCAGGCTCAGCGGCCATGGCTCACGGGCCCAGCCCCTCCGCGGCATGTGGGATCCTCCCAGACCGGGGCACGAACCCGTGTCCCCTGCATCGGCAGGCGGACCCCCAATCACTGCGCCACCAGGGAAGCCAACAGCTGTTTTTTAATGTATTTAAGCCTAAGGTGATATTCAGGTAATAGTTTCTAAAATCTGTTCAGTAAAATGTCATCAGTCCCATGGTTAATTTGGGACCAGCTATATCTCCTTGGTTGTTAACAAGTCATATATTGTTATAAAGAAAAGGATTTAAGATGGAAAAAGAAAAACGAAAACAGTTTGTTATTGTTTACTCCAATGTGTCTCAGATGTATTTAATCAAAACAGCTTCTTATTTCTGAAAAATTATTAATGTCTCAAAGGTCAGTACCGTTCCCAGACCCCAATGTAAGAAACTCTGGTCTAGAAAACTTACATCCTGACATGTAAGCAACTCCAAGGTAGTTTAGGAATCTGCCTCCTGGGGTACTAACAGAGAGAAGCAATGATGAGTGGGGTGATTAGACAAGAGATTCTCTTCAGCAGGGGAGTCTTGGCAATAAAGAACATGTGTTGGTAGAAAGGAAATGACAAGGCAGAAGGGAGCAAAAAATCTGGTAGCACAAACTTGTGCCTAGAGTCCAGGAGTTACAGTGTAAGGAAGAACTTTTTAAAAAAGAAATTACTCATGTCAAAGCTAAAGTTTCAGATTTAAGATATATGTGTCTCTGAAAAGTATTGAGAAAGATTTTTTCATCAGGGTGATATTAGTTACTGACACTGGAGGTGAGAAACCAGTGAAGGGGCTATTCCAGGAGAATAATGGAGCTATTGCCATATAAGAAACCACCCTAAAACTCAGTGTTTTAAAACAACAGCCATTGAATTAGATCATGAGTCTGTGGGTCTTGAATTTGGGCCAGGTGCACCTGAATGATTCTACTGGTTTGACTAAACCTATCATGTGTCCAGGTTCAGCTGCTGATCAACTAGATGGCTCTTCTGAGCTTTCACCAATTATCTGCTGGGACAGCAAAGGTTCATGGGCCACATCTCTTTTGTCATCCAGAAGGCTAGCTTGAGCTTGGTTATGTAGTTAGTTTCCAGGGTATGATTAGTAGCAGGAGAGGAAGGTCTCTTAAAATGCAGGCTACAAATTTGCATAACATCACTGCCAGCCAATGCTATCAGTCAAAGAAAGTACAGGGCAGTTCTGATGTAAAGGATGTGGAAGTAGACCCCAGCCCTTGATGGGGGAACCTTAAAAAGTAATGTGTTCTTTTTTGTAATCTACCACAGCAAGTGATACAGACTGCAGTGTGGAGGTACAGACTCCCCTTCTATCAGAAAGTAGAATGTTCCTATGAAACCTTTCATAAGCCTCAATGGTATAAAGAGATGAAGCAAATATCTTAGGACACATCTTGCAAAAGGATGCACAAAATAAATGGAGATAAAGCACAGATGCTGACAGACACAGTGCAAAGCTATGGTGGCTTGATACTGAGATGCTGAGTGTAGCTGCAAAACCAATGCTGAACACTACTTTTGCTTTTCACCTTTTTTCGGAAAAGTGAAAATCCTCTGGATTTCTTTCAGTTAAGGACAACAGGTACTAATGTAGGTCTTTGGTAATAGTGAACTGGAGTAAAATGAGCTTTTAAAAGTGAGGGATACCTGTACCTTTTGAAACAGGGAGGAAAACAGGAAACCAAGAGTCTTTTGGAAGAAACACAGACAGGAAGGGGTTAGAGTAACATGAGCTCATATAGACTGACAGGATTTGGTGTAGTTACCCTGTAGCTTTCACTCAAGTCCTGCCTTTGTACACTGAGAAGTAATGATTAATATTCTAGCAAGTTTACTGAGGCTTCCCTTAAACTCTGTCTCCTTAAACTTTATCTCCCTAAACCTCTATCTGGAATTTTTCTAGATCATATGCTCCCCCTGTTACTTATGTTCAAGCAGGGCTGCTCTCATACTTAGAGGCAACTGCAGTCAGGGGTAAAACCTGCAGTAATACGCTACACTGATACACACTTCTTAGTTACAGCCCTGGCATTTTACAACATTTAAATATGAAGCCTTTGTTAGTAGGAGGCATATTGTTCTAAATGTTTTTGACTTAAAGTTAATAATATTCTAGAGCTAAAACTCCAGGTATGTTCAACAAGTCCTGGGAAGAGGTAGGAAATGGAGAAGGTGAGTATAAGCAAGATTAAATCATATAAAATTTTCAGAGGGAGTTTATAGATACAAGTTCACCCTTTTAAAATATTTCTTTTGACAGGTAATATGTATACAAGAAGCAAAATTAAAAGTTCCAGATATGATATGAGTAAAAAATACCATTCTCTTTCTAGTTCCCCAGTTTACTAATTTCTCTCACAGGATGAGCCCCGCGTTACTGATTTCTTGTTTATTCTTACAGAACTGTATATCTTCTTCTTTCTTTCCATCTTCATCTTTCTTCTTAACTTAAGAGGTAGTCCACTATGTCTCCTGTTTTACAGTTAACTATTCCCTTTTGACAAGTTATTCACAACTTATACTGTAAATCAGTTTATGTCAATCAGTCTGTTAGTAAACACTAAGTTGCCTCATTCTTTGTGAACTGCTATACTTATGTCCAATTGTTTACCAAAATTGAATCAATCCTCTACTGAAGTTAAGTTATAATCTCCAGTATTTTGTACTGTTGAGCCTTGTATAACATGGGATAGGGGCACTGACCCCTTGCACAGTTGAAATCTGAGTATAACTTTACAGTCAGCTCTCCATATCCACGGTTCTTCCATATCTGTGGTTCTGCATTTGTGGATTCAACCAACCTTGGATTATACAGTACCATAGTATGTTTTTATTGAAAAAAATCCACATATATGTGGACACTTGCAGTTCAAACCCATGTTCAATAGTCAACTGTATGTATAAACACTGCTAAAATGAATGTTCATATTTAATGACACATTTAAATAAATGACACATTTTTAAAATGTGTCATTTCTTACATATACTAGAATATAGCTGTGGAAAGAATCTTAGGGCTGGAATTGCTGGTATAAAAAAGGGTGCATGCATCTGTCATTTTGAAAATATTGCCAAATTGCTATCAGTTGAGCTTTTTGCTCTGTATAATTTTAAAATTATTTTATTCCAATTAAATTTAGAAAATCTTTTCCATTACAGTTTCTGAGCTTTGTGTCATACTTAGGGATTTTATTTTTTTTTTAAGTTCAGGACTTTAAATCTCTCATTTCATTTAAGAAAGTTGATGTTTTATTATTATTCTGTATATTATTTAATTTATTATTTTAATTATATAACCTACCTTCATTTATTTTGTGTAAAGTGTGATGTAGAAATACAATTTTTTTTCAGATGTCTATTCAGGTGGCCTAATCCATTTATTGACTAATACATATTTTTATTAGTGATTTAAAATTATATCTTTATCATCCTACTTAATTTTTGATGTTGTTTTCTTTCTTGTCCCTTATTTACTAACACTTCTTTTGTTTGTATTAGATATCAACCACTGGTTTTACACAGGAATTCACAGCTAAGTAGAGGAAAGAGATTTCATAGTTTGGCAAGATTGATGAAAAACAGTCTGGAGCTGCCACTGAAAGAAGAAGAAACAAAGCAAAGAAGCCAAATAAATAATCAAGAAAGCAGTATCCAGAGGGAACTAGACAAAGAAGGTTAGATGTGTACATCCACATGGTATCATATAGCTAGCCACACATGCATCGCCATATAATGGCAAGGGGAAGCAAGAGAAACCATAAGCCTAGTGTGGGAAGAGAAAGATAGAGAAGGATTTACAAATGATATAAAGTCCATAGAGGTCCAGAGGAATAAAAATTAAACTGTGGGACTTCCCCGGTGGCACAGTGGATAAGAGTCTGCCTGCCAATGCAGGGGACACTGTTTTGATCCCTGGTCTGTGAAGATCCCACATGCCGTGGAGCAACTAAGCCCGTGCACCACAACTACTGAGCCTGCGCTCTAGAGCACGCAAGCCACAACTACTGGACCTGCTCTCTAGAGCCCGTGCTCCGCAACAAGAGAAGCCACCACAAGGAGAAGCCTGAGCACCGCAATGAAGAACCAACGCAGGCAAAAATAAATTTAAAAAAAAAAGGGAGAAATTAAACTGAGATTTATGCTGGGTATTAGGGTCTGTGATGGCCAAAATTGATAGCATCTCCATTCCCTGCTCAGGTTATGAAGCAAAGTTTCTCTTTATTTTCTTTTACTAATAGAGGCGAGATCAGAAGACATGGCTTCAGGGCCCCTGAGCTCCAGAATTCTTTAGATTTAACCACCTAGTCAAGGCAACATAAGATTGTGGAAGCTTCCCTGGAGAAGAACCATTTCCCCCATAAGTAGCAGCAAAACTAACGTGCACTGCAGGCATCTTGCTCCCTAGAGGAATACGGATGGAAGAGAACAAACTTGTCAAAATGGTTCCAAAAAGAAACATTGCTCTGGGTAACTCAGGCAGAAACAGACTGATAAAGGGACAGAGAGAGGCAAAAAGGGCATCAAAATCTCTAGGAAACCAGGAGGAGGGAAAATGTGTTCCCTCTAATATTAGACTTCTAGGCCTAATGAATGATGAGAGAAATGATCCCTGAAACAGAACAAGAAGGCATCAGTTACGGCATGTTAAACAATTAAATGTCTGATCGTATGTATGGTTAAAGGAAGGAAGGGTCATCAAGTGAACGTTGTTAAAAAATGTATGATGAGGCAAGGTTTCAGAGTTATGGGAATGGGAAAGCTTTACTGAGAATTTTTAGGAATAAATAGACAAAAACACAAACTTTAATGTCAATGACCGCAAAGAAGAAAAGCATGATAAACCTTTTTCTTATTTAATTGTATCCAAAAAGTAATCTGTAATGCTTATGTTAATCATTCCGCTTTAGAGATTAAAACTGTGACCTGATCAACTAGACACACACACACACACACACACACACACACACACACACACGTGATTTGACCAAAGGAGCCGGAGAATGCCACTGCACTCTAGTCCATTACTAAATAACATGTCACAGGTCATTCATGTTGGTTATTTCCACTACTCCTTGCCTCATACATTTTCATTTTTCCTAAGTGTTTGGGATCTGCTTTTTAAACTTCAAAACGTGTTTTGTTGTTTACAAATCGAAACATTACAGAATTCCAGAAATCTGATCTTTGAAAAGGTGGAGATTTTACTGACTTAACTCTGTACCCCATAAGGTAATCACTAACTGTGATACTGACATAGTTCTGGAGATTCTGAAAGATTATTAAGCTTCAAATATGTAGTTGGCTGCTAGCAATAGTATTTGAATGGTTGATTGCAGAAGTTAAATGAAAAGAAAAAGACAGCAACCACTTAACGACAGAATTCTGGAGCTGTGTACAGCTGTCTCCACGAGCACCATTTTCTGCCTTTCTAGCTGTGCTGCCTACTGTGACTTCCTTGAGTTTCTATTTACACAATTTTTTTTTCTTTTGTTTTTTTTCTGCGGTACGCGGGCCTCTCACTGTTGTGGCCTCTCCCGTTGCGGAGCACAGGCTCCGGACGCGCAGGCTCAGTGGCCATGGCTCACGGGCCCAGCCGCTCCGCGGCAGATGGGATCTTCCCGGACCGGGGCACGAACCCGTGTCCCCTGCATCAGCAGGCGGACTCTCAACCACTGCGCCACCAGGGAAGCCCTGTTGCTCATTTCTTGATGTCAGTAGTTCTCAAAGTGTGGTGCCCAGATCAGTAGCATCAACATCGCCTGGAAATTTGGAAGTGCAAAATTGGGTCCCACCCCAGACCTACTGAGTCCTGAGATAGAAACTCTGGGGGTTGGGACTCAGAAATCTGTGTTCTAACAAGTTCCCTAGGTGACTCAGATGCATGCTTAAGTTTGAGAACCACAGCTCTATGTGAATCTATGCTGTGAATTCTAGAATCCCCTCCCTGAATAAGAGAAGCTGAAATTGCATCACAAAAACCCAGATAATGCCTCCCAGAGATTCACAATTACATGGCACTAGTAAATTAGAGTGTCATATTGAATGTCTCTTTTAGGTAAATAAATGTTTTGATGGGAATTTTGCCCCTTTCTTGGTCTGGTGAAGATAATCTTGGAATCCAAGTGTATATGTCATGCAGAATGAAAGGGTGCCTACACAATTTACTGTTTACTTTAGAGCAAGGCTAAAAGGCATAGTCATACCTGCTGGAACCTACTGAATATAATTTTTACATATTGTTCTTTCAATAAAGATGACTTTAATTGCCCAAAGATAAATTGCCTCACCAGTACTTTTCAGATGAATATTTTCAGGATTATCTTGCCTTGGAGCCTGAGGGCAGCCAAATGTGCAAAGATGGGATGTGACAGAAAAGCAGCTTTAAAGCTCCTCCTGAAGCTTGTTGCTTTAGAATAACCACCAGATAGTCCTCTTGGTATAGACCAAAGAACACCTAGGTTGTCAGGTCCACAAAGTTTCTGCCAATTTACATGGCTCCCTGAGAACTGACTCAGCACACTTTGTAGAATGAATCTAATGGGCTTTTTTTGTTGTTTTTGTTTTGTTTTTTGTGGTACGCGGGCTTCTCACTGTTGTGGCCTCTCCCGTTGCGGAGCACAGGCTCCGGACGCGTAGGCTCAGCGGCCATGGCTCATGGGCCCAGCCGCCCCGCGGCATGTGGGATCTTCCCGGATCCAGGCACGAACCCGCGTCCCCTGCACTGGCAGGCGGACTCTCAACCACTGCGCCACCAGGGAAGCCCGAATCTAATGTTTTTATGGGGTTGTGTACTGTTGCTCTCTCCTCCTCCCCCTCCTCCTCCTCCTCTATCTCTTCCAACTTATCCTTTTTCTTCTTCTTTTCTTAACGGCTATATACAGTATTATACAATGTATAACTTAGTCAATCAATTACTTTTGTTTCCATTATCTGGGATGTTATGAACATTGTTTTGTTAAACACCTTTATACTTAGATTTGTGTTTGATAATTTTTCCCTCAAGATATATTATTTCAATAGCATATCTGTGCCCAAAAGCATACATATTTTTAGAGCTTTCAATACATATTGTTATATTACTCCCTAGACATCTGTTACTAATTACCAATTCAATTTTTAGGATATACCTTTTATTTAAATGCATGTTAACACTAGGCAGTAGTACTATTTTTCTTCTTTGTCAATCTAATTATTGTTTATTTTAATAAAATTTCCTTTGATTACTAATGAGGTTAGGCATTATAAAAATTTAACCAGCCAATTATATTTCCTCTTCTATTGGATATTCATCTATCTTATTGATTTTTAGGAGCTCTTTGTATATTAATGACATCAATCCATTAATGATATTCATGATACACTGGAAATGCTTCTCCAAGTTATTTTTTTCTTTTAAATTATTTCATTTTTTACTTTTTCCTCAGCTTTACTGAGATATAATTAACATTGTGTAGGTTTAAAGTGTACAAGGAACTTGATACATTTATATATTGCAAAATGATTGCCACCATAGCTTTAGCTACCTCCTCCATCCCATCACATATCCAAGTTATTCTTTGTCTTAACTTTATTTACTGTGTTTTCCATGTTTACATAGAAAATATATTAATTTTCCCATATGTATCTACCTATGTGACAAGCTTAAATAAATGTTTTCCATCCCCAAATTATTTAATCATATGTATTTTCTTTCAGTACTTTTCTTTTTTCATTTAAATGTATAATACATCTGGAATTTCTTTTGAGGTAAGTATATGTTAGGAGTCTATCTTTTCTTCTAAGGAACTCCCTATCCCAAGATAATGTAAGTAGGAAAACTTTTTGACTGCCAGAGGAGAACTTCTCAATACTACAGTCTATTTGAAAATTTCAGAAAGAATCTGTCATTTATTCTTTCTCTACAAACCATTTAACAGCATTTTATTATTGTGCTTCTTCACTGAATTGACTGAAAATTGACTGGTTAGTATGAGGTAGAAGAACAAATGTTTAACTAATTCTGACTTTTCTTCAAGTTACCAGTTCCTTCTCATATTTTTATCTCAGTTTAAGAAAACTGCAGTGATTTTTTCTTCTGATGATGATCCCAGTAGTTTGTTTCAAAGCATATTTTGGAAATTTGCAGTTCAAAACACAAATCCCCTGGTCCCTCTCTATTACTCTTTGTTGTAAGGTGATACAGTGTAAAGTCCCTTACAAAGGCCAATTGCTAATTTTCCTTAGTGCATGTCTCCTTTCAGAGAAAACTAAACCATGTCTTTCTCTCCGTGGAGGTCTGAGACAAAAATAGCACCTCCATATGCCTTCATCAATTCGCATATTCCATTCAGCGTTCAAAGTAGTTTTGAGATGATCTTTTCTTATCAGAGTTGGGCATTCCTCAGGGTGCTGTTCTGTAATCAGAGAGCAGTATGTTGACTACACTACAGAGACTCTGGCCTGGTGGACTCTGAATAGAATTGCCCAAGAGAGACCCAGTTCTTATTCTTTCATTAACTTTCAATTCTTACTAAACCCCTAAATCTTTCAGTATTTCATGTTTTGCATCTGCAGCAAGTGATAATAACGCTGATGTATTCTACCAGGAGATTGTTAGGATTAACGAATTAATGGTCACAAAGAGCCTTTTAAATAGAAAGTGCCAAATGTCTTCCCTGGTGTGAAGCACAATCATTTTGCTTTGCCTTTTCATCTGTCCTTTGTTGTTAAGCTGTCTTCTATCATCTACTTTCAGAGTGCTTAGGCCCATCTGCTTTTCAATTCAACTCCTTCCAAAAGACTTTTTTCTTTTTTCTTTTTTTTTTTTTTTTGCGGTACGCGGACCTCTCACTGCTGTGGCCTCTCCCCTTGCGGAGCACAGGCTCCGGACGCGCAGGCTCAGCGGCCATGGCTCACGGGCCCAGCCGCTCTGCGGCATGTGGGATCTTCCCGGGCCGGGGCACGAACCCGTGTCCCCTGCATCGGCAGGCGGACTCTCAACCACTGCGCCACCAGGGAAGCCCCCAAAAGACTTCTAAATAAAATCAAACTACTTTAGTTCCCAATTATGGGTAAGTAAATGATCCTACTTTTATAGCTCAGTGCCTGGGGGACACAAGCCATAAGGTGCTTCTAATTCACCAGAATCAGAATGCTTTAAACACTCACTGGAATGTTTAAAAAGTCCAAAACAAAAAGACCAATATAGCATAAGGAAATTTCAAGAGATCAGAATTCAAATTACCAGAAACCTCAGTTACCTGGAAAACATTTTCCTGACAATTCAGCTTTCATGAAATAAAGAAATCATACATTTGATTTTTGAAAATATACACACAGAGGTCCCCAAGAGACATTTTTTCCAAAGAAGCTATACAGATGGCTGACAGACACATGAAAAGATGCTCAACATCACGAATCATCAGGGAACTGCAAATCAAAACTACAATGAGATATGACTTCACATCTGTCAGAATGGCTAGTATCAAAAAGACAACAAATAACAAGTGTTGGTGAGGGTGTGGAGAAAAGGGAACCCTCATGCACTGTTGGTGGGAATGTAAATTGGTGCAGCCACTATGGAGAACAGTATGGAGATTCCTCAAAAAATTAAAATTAGAACTGCCCTACGATCTAGCAATTCCACTTCTGGGTATTTTTCTGAAGAAAACAAAACATTAATTTGAAGAGATATATACACCCCTATGATCATTGCAGCATTATTTACAATAGCCAAGATATGGAAGCAACCAAAGTGTCCATTGGTAGACATGGACATACAAATACTGTATGATTTCATTTATATGTGGAATATAAAAAAAAAAAGAATAAATATAACAAAACGACAGCAGAGTCATAGATACAGAGAACAAATAGGTAATTTCCAGTGGAGGGTGAAATGGATGAGTGAAATAAGTGAGGTAGATTAAGAGGTACAAACTCTCAGTTACAAAATAAATGAGTTAAGGGGATGAAATATACAGCATGGGGAACATAGTCAAAAATACTGTAATATCTTTGCGTGGTGACAGATGGTAACTGACATCATGGCGACCATTTTGTAATGTATAGAAATGTTGAATGACTATGTTGTACACCAGGAACTATCATAGTGTTGTAGGTCAATTTTACTTCAAGCACACAAGCTCACAGAGAGATCAGATCTGTGGTTTCTAGAGGTGGGGGTGGGGGGAGGGGGAATTGGATGAAGGTGATCAAAGGGCACCAACTTCCCTTTATAACATAAGTAAGTACTAGGGATGTAATGTACAACATGTCTGATACAATTAACACTGCTGTATGTTATATGTGAAAGTTAAGAGTGTAAATCCTGAGTTCTCATCATACTGAAAAATATTTTTTCTTTTTCTTTAATTTTGTATCTATATGAGATGATTGATGTTCGCTAAACTTATTGTGATAATCATTTCATGATGTATGTAAGTCACATCATGCTGCGCACCTTAAATGTGTACAGTGCTGTATATAAATTATATCTCAATAAGAGTGGAAGAAAAAAGTTAATTAAAAAATTAAAATGCACACAAATTCATGGATATGTCACACTCTACTCAACCTTCTATAGAGATGCATCTTTAGACTAGATGACTGCATCATTTGTCATCAAAACCAGGACACTACTGAGAGGGAAAGAAGCTATTATTGATTCAACCAGAAGATCAGGATTAGATCAGAGCCATCCTAGACTAACCAGTATATATGGTCACCCTGTCCATACATCTACTGAAAATCATTAGCATTCAGTTTGATGATGCTGGTTGATTCAGGCAAGATTTTCAGTTTCTCTGTTATTAGCAGAAATAGAAACACAAAAAAGTTTCTGTTTAAGCCTGTGTTAATTAATTAATTAGAAATTTCTATTTACTAATCATTCTAGAAACATTGAGTTCTCATAATTCAGACAGGCACCAGGACAGTAATTAAATAAAGCAACTGTCTGTTTTCACAGTATCAGTTCTATGCCTTCTGTTTTGGAGTAGCCCCATCTTATGCATGGCCCATTCTAGATTCCTGCCCTCCAGGGATGTGATGGAAGGGAACTGGTCTGGTAGGGCACCTAGGAAAGCCTCAGAGTTTTTTGACCTTGTCCAGGACTGCACTGTCTTAGCAAAGAATGACTTATTGGAGAAGGAGTCATGCTAGCAATTAGTGGCTCCCCAGCAGATGCTCTGGCTCTAAACAATCCCAGCCTGAGCTCAAGAGCAAAGAAATAAGCTTTTTCTTCTGATTTTAGTGTGGGTAAAAATCACTAATTTGTTTTCCTAAAGTAGAGATTACTGAGCCCCACCCTCAGAGATACTAATGCAGTTGGATTTGCAAGGGACCCAGGATTTGCCTGTCTCAAAACATCCTCGGTTATTCTGAAGGAAGTGGCCAGAACCTCTTTTCTAAGAAAATTGTTTCCAAACTTTAAACACCAAAGTTTACACCATAACCTAAACATGGTCCATAATTATGGTTTTACCTGTATTTACAATGAAGCAATTTGGATAATGAGGACTGCAACTTGAGAGGCTAAACATATCTAATACCTTCTATAAAATAAGAAAGAACTAGTAGGAGAATCTATTTTCTTATGAAGAAATTTTTTTAAAGATTAAATCATTTAAAACTGGAAGCTTAATTTAAGAACGCTTTCCTCAAAAACTGTACCTCTTAAAATGCCCCAAGTTGTTCTAAAGCAAATGGCCAATGTTTTTCACACACACTGAGAAATACTGTTCTTAAAAGCTGAAGACCAATCTAGTGGACCATAACAGAGCTTTATATTTCATGACAATGGTTTTGTAATTTGTAAAATGAATCCTACACATTTAGGGTATTATTATTATTTTATCCTACAAACCGTAAGCAAACATCTTGGAATGTCTTACAATTTAATAGGCAAAAGGGACCAAGTGCACAAAACACTTCGGGTCATGCAAATTAAATTTTATGACCTCGATTATTTAAAAAGAGTTTGAATCTCTATTTGTGCTTCTGAACTTATTCCATCTTCCCCATAAGATTACAAAACATTCTAAGATATGAGTTGCTATTATACTGGCTAATTATAATAATGACAATGGTCAACAGTTTTATGCTAGGTATGCGCTAAGTGATATACACACAAAGTCATCCAGTAAGAGTTTATTCATTTTTATTAATTAGTCCCACAACTATTTGTTTGCCTTCTATGAAAAGGGGCATACTTTGCAAGATGCTTGTGATCATGATGAACACGGTAGATGATAATAGAGCTCTAACTTCAAACCTCAATATGGACATTTACAAGACAACTTACTAAGAGTTGTAAACTGATCAAGTTAGATGTGTTGACATCGATTGGAAGAAAACATGCCATAACTCAATGCCTTTTATCATAGGTTCATTTTTTCTAGCTGAGTCCTCAAAAATACAGTTAAAACAAGAGGAGAGATATGTGGTAAATGCTTCGACAGATGAGGAATAACATTTCAAGAATTTTTTTCTTTTCTTGGAAAGAGAAAAACCTAAAGCTCCCTTTATGTTCAATTATTGAATTCTCCAAAGGCCCAGTATGAAAGCCATTACAAATTCTTGCAGTAAGCCAACAATAAAAGTATATTTTAGAACACTCAAAAATTGCAAACAAGAAAATAGCTGCAAAGATGAATAGCTACTATCTCTAACTTTCACAATCCCTGAGCTAAATTTTGCTTAATTAAAATTAAACAACCATGGCCATAGAAAAGTTTCATGATAAAACCTTAATTCAAGTGGATTGTTGACTATTTACCAGTTATGAGCTATCATAACTTAGTTATTGAACTAATGCTCACTTATTGAATCTATAATATGAATAAAAATACTATTGATTTCACAGGGTTGTTCTGAGTAGTATAGAGGTAGTGTTTTTAAAGTATTTAGCACTGTTGAGTGGAACATAGTGTTTACCTAAAACAAATAGACAGCCAAGTTAAAAACTGGGTTTATTTAGAATCAACAGAAAATTGCAGTTCAGGGTCTGCAACAATGGAGAACTATGTGCAAGTCTCTGGTAACAAGAAGAGGACTCTTTCATATAGAAGAAAAGGAAGCTGGGAGAGCTATGTTAAACTAAGGATCCTTTGGAGGAATTGAGAGTTTGAAGTACAGTGGCTTCTCATTGGCTGAGTTGTGACAGCCTCTCATTGGCTGAGCTCCTGCCAGGTAAGAAGAGGAAGCCTTTCTTCTTCCTGTTGGCCTCTGCTATTGCCAGAAGGCATGAAATCTCCCCTTCCTGGCCTCCCAAACCTATTTAAATTGAGTTTTCTGCTTATTAATTTTTATAATAGTAAATGCTCAAGAAAATCAGCTATTGTGTTACTCTAAGTCAAATAATTCAATTATTTCTCAATTCTATTTTCCGTAATATCAGTACAACAATGTACTGTATAAATACAAGGGGTCCTAATGAGTTGGATATTTACACCTCATAAGATGTCTGTTGTCTTTAGAATTTAAGTAAAAACGTTATAACTAAGCCATTTTTCAAACTATAAGCAAAGGACCACAGAACTTGTTCCTTAAAACTCTCAGCTGTAACTGTGCCTGTTACCATAGGTTTGAAGACATAGCTCACTTTTTAAATACTGATCTGAGTGTGCATATTCAGCAATCCTTTCCTCAGATTCTGTACTTTACCAGAGTATAATTGAGAGGCTTTCAATTACTGAGAAAAGAACTGATGAATTGTTAACCATTCCCCTGAGGGAATAATGTCTCTGACTCAATACAAATACAAATCATGTTCGAGAACAAGCTTGACAACTGTTTCTGAGTTTCATTTTGCAGAACTTTTTACATTCCCCTCTCACCGACCGCACCCACTCACCATTGTATTTTTTCCTTTATTACCTTGTCATTTTATTACATACTGTAAGACCTCTCAAAAGTTCTTCGGGGAACTCAAGGAAAATATTAAGTGTTTATAGTAGATTAGATGGTGCTTTTCAAAGGCACAAATTTTGGTGTGTGGGAAATTTAGGTTGTAGGACTGAGGTTAAAGCTTTACCTGTTCCTTGAGGCAACTCCCAAATGCCACTCTCCTCACCTGAGCTCACCAAAGCAGCCCCTCACTCTTGGCTGTGTCCTCAGGTCTATCTTGACATAGGTCAAGCACACTGGTTGCCCTCCAGTACTGCCTGTAGAAACTGTAGCCAGGGACTACATAAGCACTCACCTTGGCTTTTCCATCAGGTAACTGCTTGATTCTTCCTCATTGTTTGGCCACATATATACTGAAATGTCAACATTTGTTTTCCTATTTCCTACCAAAATCTCTTAAAGGGATTATATTTAGTCACCCTCTATTTAGGTAAAAATATTTGCTAATGGTAAGGCTTCATCATTTGCCATTATTGGAATAACCAGAACACTGATTGCAAAGTTATCAGTTTTATCCTCAATGACTGGGTTGAAGAGGAAAAGCATTGATTCTCTGAATAAACAGGCAGAGGAGTAAATGGGAGTGGTTACAAGTTCTTCCTTTGTTTTTATCTTTTGTAAGCACATACAAACTCAAAATTCCATATTTTCTGCTTTATTCCAATGACAAGGCAGTCATACTCTTGGAGTGGGCAAGTAGAGTGCAAAAAGTATGTTTTGATTTTTGTGATAGCTGTCATTCTCAGTACATTTGAATCCACAGAAGTTGAATTCAAACTGTGAATGTGTGTGTGTGTCTGTGTGTGTCTGTTACAGCTATATTTCTGTAAGTAGGTGTAGCTCTTATTTGGTTCAGCACAGAGTGATTTTCCTGGAGGACGTTTTTAAAAGGAAATTGTCTACGTGAAGAAATGATGTAGTTATAATCCTTAGAATTAACCTTTTCAAATATGTATAAGTGGTATACATTCCCTTGTTTTGCTGTTTTATTTTCAATCCAAGATTTTTACAGCATTTTTTGCTCACATCTCTCTCCCCACTCCTCAAATCTCATGCATGATGCAAGATAGAAGTTAGAGGTCAGACAAATAAAATTAGATGGAATACTTGGGGAAACTCCCTCCCTTCTTTCCTCCCTCCCTCCCTCCCTCCCTCCCTCCTTACCTTCCTTCCACCTTTGCTTCCTTGCTTTGTTTTCTCTTTGGGGCATTTTAAAGCTATTTTAGATTGCAATTTACACCATCCCCAGGTCAAGTTACAAAGTCCTAGCTAATCTGCAGACAGGTTACCCCAGGCTCTTATTACCATTCCATGCAAATTTCTGTTTCTCTTTAAGATTGTTTTACTGACATCTAAGGACATACAATGGAAACTTTACCACTGGTAAAGATTTTGTCCCTTGATTTGCCTTTTCAAACTATTTTCCCTTGATTTGCCTTTTCAAAGTCGACTTAATGTTTTGAAATAGTACCCAGCATTGGTGAGCCTAGGTTGAAAAATGGTATTCTCAGAAAGAAATGATTAAACTGTATACCGTAAAGGGAAGCAATTTGGCAATAATATCAAAAGCATTAAAGATATATATATATATATATATATATTATCGGCCTGTTTGTAGTACAGCTCTCTGCTGGAAAGACCCACAGGAATCGTCTAATGCCATGGTCTGTAAATTGTGATCGAGTAACTACATGTTTAGCAAGCCATGCTAATAAAATATTCAAGCATATGCACAAATCTTTTCAAGTTGCTATTCATAATGTTAGAATATGAGAAATTTCTTGAGTATCCAATGATTAGAGAATTAATCAATAAATTAGTCAAAATTAGAATATTATGGTAGCATTAAAATCATGTTTGCTTTTAAGGGAAAAGTACGTTTTGTGTGTGTATTTCAGAAGGATATTTTAAATATACTAAATAATACTAATATACTAATAATACTAAATGAGAAAAGAAGGTTTTAAAAGTGCAAATCATTTATGATTATAATTCTGAAACCATATATATATATATATATATATATATATATATACTGTTTCTCTCATATATATTAGAATACAGCAAAATTTTAATGTTCTAGTCAATTACCTCTGCATGGTGATATCATTAGCTTTTTCTGTATTGTCTACCCTGAGAATGTATAACTGGAAAAAAAAGATATTAATCTGGAAAAAAGCTCATTTTAAAGATATCAAATGATTTCTCATCCGTTCTACCGCTCACAATACACTAGTTCATATTGCTATTAATTTTGTCACTATCTCCTAAATATATCTTCTCTACACTACACACATTTAAGATTCCCAAATGCTTCCATTAAATGTTTTACATTATCCTTGATTAATAAAATCAAACTGCTGCAAAATATAAAATACTTACAAAGCTTGATTCAGTGAAAATGTAACCTCATTTGTATTGCCAGGAAGAGTATACAGTTAATGGAGAATGTGATTCAAAGAAATTGAAAACCTTAAATGTATGTGAACCTTATTTACCAAGATATTAACAGTAATAGTATTCAAGGAATCACGAAAGTTAGTGAGATCTTATTATCGGCCTGTTTGTAGTACAGCTCTCTGCTGGAAAGACCCACAGGAATCGTCTAATGCCATGGTCTATAAGAGCAGTTTATTTATTTAATGAAAATGTAACCCTGATCACTCTTTTCTGAATGTTGTCAACCTACTGTGTGGAAGTGCATCATATCAACCTAATTTCAAAAAGTTCTCTTGGGCTTCCCTGGTGGTGCAGTGGTTGAGAGTCCGCCTGCCGATGCAGGGGACGCGGGTTCGTGGCCCGGTCCGGGAAGATCCCACATGTTGCGGAGTGGCTGGGCCCGTGAGCCATGGCCGCTGAGCCTGCGCGTCTGGAGCCTGTAGCTCCGCAACGGGAGAAGCCACAACGGTGACAGGCCCGCGTACCGCAATAAAAACAAAAACAAAACAAAAGGTTCTCTTTTGTGAAAAACACTAGGTTTAATGTTCCAAATATATTTTAGTTTCAAGTAATTATCACCATTATCATATATTACAATCTTAGGTAAGTGTTAATGACATATTGGCACGCTGTTATTACTTCCAAAATATAATAAATGTTTCAGTTATTTTCTCAAATATCGAATCAAAAACCAAGACTAGACTTTGTAAAAATTAAGAAACAGAAACCTGAATTAAATAGAGTTGTGAGACCAGAAGGGGGAGCTCTCACTCCCTACCATGAGGGCAGAGCCCAACAGGAAGAAGAAAGATTTCCCTGGCAAACACTCAAGGAATGAAAAGCCATGAACGCTTTGTTTACTGTAGCCCTCCCAAGTTCCTTTTTTCTCTCCATAAAAGCTTTCTCCTTCCCTTGCCAGATGAAGACTTGCAGGCAGCTGGCCTTGGTTGCAGACACCGAATTGTAATTTGCTGCTAATCCCAAATAAACCCATCTTTGCTGGACACATACTGGCAGCCTATTTGTTTCAGATCAACACCTTCTTAAAAAGTGACATTTAAACTGGGTTCTCATGGAGTCCCAAGTAAGCAAATGAGCTTGGGCAGAGGGGGAAAAAAGCCAGGAGGAAAAGGATCCAGAATATGCAAATGTCTAGGGGAAAAGAGAAAAGTTATTAAAAACTGCTCAGTAGAGCTGAAACAGTGAAAAGAGATTTATTTAATTCAATAAATGTTTATGAATCATCTACTCAGGGTTATGCATGTAATTGGTACTGGGGATTTGTTGATGAGCTGGAGAAGGAGGAAGGCTGGGAATGGAGGTTAAAAAACGTTATAACCACAAATATAAATGTGCTGAGTGTTACCAGGGAGGACATCTCTAGCTAATCTGGAAGACCTAACCCAGACTGGAAAGAAAGGGAAGACTTCCAGAGGAAATGACATTGAGCTGGACCTGGAGGATAAAACGATCGCAGCCAGCTTGGCAGCGTCAGAGCAGGGGGCCAATCATACATCGGGACGTGGAGAACATGAGGCAGGCGACTTTAGCAGGGTCACGAAATATGACGAAGTTCACTCTAGCTTAGCTTAGTGTGGAGAGCCTGGGGGAGAGGGGACGCGGTGATGGACAGGAAGTGGGCGGGGTTAAACATGCAGGGCACTGCGGGTCCAGGACTGTGGTCTTAATGTAAGAGCTGTGGAAGGACTTTACCTCCCCAAACAGAGGACTGACAAAATCAGAGGTGCTTTTTTAAAAGGTCACTTTCAGAGGAACTGTAGAAAACACGTGAGGGTGAATGAAGGGAGGCTGCTTAGGCAGCTAATACAGAACTTCAAAAAATAGGTAAGGGAGATTTGGGTGGCAGTCGTAGTAACAGGAATGGAAGGAAGTGGACTAAAGCATTTTGCTCCAGACCTCCTCTCCTAATGACTGAGGCTCTAGATAAGCAACCAGCCTGCCCTCTGTGAGGTATAAACCACATAGTTCCTCCAGGCTGAGAGGCAGGGGGTCAATCCCTGACGGTGACTGCCCTTTGTTTTCTAAAGGGACACGGAGTCATGCATCATTATGCCTTTTTTTTTGCGGTAGGCGGGCCTCTCACTGTTGTGGCCTCTCCCGTTGCGGAGCACAGGCTCCGGACGCGCAGGCTCAGCGGCCATGGCTCACGGGCCCAGCCGCTCTGCGGCATGTGGGATCTTCCCGGACTGGGGCACGAACCCGCGTCCCCTGCATCGGCAGGTGGACTCCCAACCACTGCGCCACCAGTGAAGCCCCATTATGCCTTTTTAAAGGTCATTTAATCTGTTTCATTTCAATGTCACAAAGTTTAAATGGGATAAATTGAATGTGATTTGGAAACTATGATCATTTTATTCTAAAACCCTAAACAGATATCCACCCATCTATATTTATTCATTAAACACTTCCTTTATGCTTGACATTGTGCTGGGCGTCATGGAAAAACCAGAGGAAATTTATGAATGTATTGGTGTGTGATTTAAAGAAGTGCTTAAAAGTGAATAGAATTAAGGGAACATTGAAAATAGTGAGGTGGACCCAGACCTTCTGCTCTAAGTATAGATCATGTTTCTCTGTTTTAAATCTGTGAGAAGTGTGCTGAGTTAACCTTGAAATACAATTCATCTTCTCTTGATTTGTTATTTAGAACTGTTGATTACCCTAGGGGGAGAATTATCTTGTGAGTGAACTTGGGAAGTGTCTGGTGGAGATTTTCCCAGCGGTTGGAACCCAGATGATTACTGTATCTGCCCAATGTCATGGCCAGACCCTCATTGTTTATGTTTCATCATAATCCAATTAGGTAAGCACAACCTTAAAGGTTTATAGATAACAGAGGTTCCAAACGTTTTAATTTCTCTTTTATTCTTCTTCTTGTGATGGAACATTCTGCTCAAAGGAAAAAACAGATTATATTACTGGTGAAATCATTTTGTTCTCATCTAAACTGTCTCTGGGCCCCTTCTTATTTCTGCCAGTCTTCCTGATCTAAACCAGGTTGTTATTGAGAGCACTTTCATTTGCACTTTGTGAAAACACGGTTTGTATCATCATTTATTCTCTTGCTCTGCAGTTAGGTCTATGTTCCGATGAACATAAAGATCGAACGAAGTTCCATGAAGCATACACATCTCGGGGAGAAAAGAAAAGTAAAATTTTCACTCCTCAGTTTATGGACTGTTAGACAACTTGTGAATATAGTTGATTATACTCATCTTTCTTTGACTTAAATTTTACTTTAAAAGTATTAAAATATATAGTTCAGTAATGGTAGAAAAGATATGAGCATATATTTTTGCAAACATAAAATTTTTTTATATGCAAGGAAGATATCAGAAGATATGGATTTTAGTTCTAATTCTTGGAAAAGTCCCAAACATCTCAAAATATCAATTTTCTTATCTTTGCAGTAGGAATAATAATTTCCATAGAATAAGGGGGTTCTGAGGATAAAATATGATAGCTTCTAGGAAGAGAGTGCAAGTATAAAGCACCACATAAATTTGACATTGACCAGCAGCTCTTGCCTAGATGTCCCAAGTTTAAAGATTTTAAAACATGATGCCAACTGAAAAGTATTATTAAATAAAATTCATGCTTCACTCATTCCTAAGTTTCACATTTGAAATCTTAAAAACTAATCCATTAATTTCATGAGATAATGAATTTAATAATTTATTTGATTTTGAAGTCAATTGTACTTTAATCTATTTTAAAACATTTTTATTTTTAGAAATTGAAATTTTTCTCTGAACTTGAGTAGATTACAATATGCCAATTTACACATTCATTCACTTACTCATCCAATAAACATTTATTGAGCAACTAATGTATAACCTAGACACTATAATAAGTGCTGGGAATAAAAAACAAAAAGATGTTCTGTTTTTAAAAAAGGAATTCCCAATATAGTAAATTAGGAAATGTAATATACAATAATACACATTAGTACACAAAACGTGTAAACCAGCAATTGTGATTCACAGTAGTAGGTGTTATTTTAAAACTGTTTAAAAGGTACAGTGAGTAAACAAAGGCAAAAAGAAGATTCTTTATGTGAGAGAAGGATTATAGAAGATGTCATAGAGGTTTCCTTTGAACTGAGTGTTACGAGCTGAACTGTGTCCTCCCAAAATTCACATGTTGAAGTACTAGCCCCCAGTACCTCAGAATGTGACCTTCTTTGAAGATAGGTTATTTGCAGAAGTAATTAAGTTAAAATGGGGTTATTAGGCTGGACACTAATCCAATATGACTGGTGTCCTTATACAAAGGGAAATTTGAACACAGACATGCATACAGGGAGAATGCCATGTGAAGATGAGGGCAGAAATCTGAGTTCTACAAGTCAAGGACCACCAAAGATTGCCAAAAAACAACCAGAGGCTAAGGCAGAAGCATGCAACAGATTCTTCCTCATAGTCCCCAGAAGTAATGCTATCACCTTGATCTTGAACTTCTAGTCTCCAGAAACATGAGAAATAAATTTCTGTTGTTTAAGCCACTCAATGTGTAGTACTTTGTGATGGCAGCCCAAGCAAACTGATACGGTATCTTAAAAAAAAATGAATAAGAATTCATCAGTATGACAAAGGAAAGAAGCATAGGGAGGGTGTTCAAGATTGAGGGCAGAGTTCACACAAAGACAAGGTGATATGAAGAAGCAGCGTTCAAAGGTCAAACTGCAAGAAGTTCAGTTCGTCAGAACATGGGATGTGAGGGAAATCCCAGCAGGAAAAAACCTTAGAAAGATGGTCAGGAGTCACCCTGTAAAAGCCCTGAGGCCATGCTACGGGGTTTGGATTTTATTTTAAAAGCAACTGGAGACCACTGAACGCTTTTAAACAGAGGGAACATATGATGAAGTGCATGTTTTATAAAGGCCTCTTACTTTTTTTTGTTCTTTGAAGGATGGTTTGAAGGGATGAAACTAGAGATCCAGTGGTCAGCAAGGAATCTACTGTGATAGTAACATGAGAAATGAAGTTTATTCGATAAAGGCTATAGAGTGGGATAAATGGGTAGATTTGGGAGATAGTAAAAAGTGGTAAAAATTCAGTGAGCAGCCAGTTAGCTGAGACACAGAGAGAGTGGACTGTGGTGAGCAGTAGGTATGGAGAAGGGAAGGATGAGACTATTTCCAAAGAAGAGCTGGAAGACGTCCTTTCTCCGGTATAGCAAAGGAAACCTACATGACCTTGACAAAATTATGACTTGCCCTTGACTACTGGTCTGGTTATTTGGGGCCTTTTTGGGAGAGCATCTTAATGTATTGTGATTCTGGAAGCCCTGGATGGATACTTATTCAAGTGCCACCAATTATATTCCAGCAATTCCAATGAACCATTACATTTTTATTATATTTTATTGTACATATCACAGATGCATATTCACTTGGATGGCAAACAAATGTTTCTGCATAAAAAATAATTTTATAAACTTTCTGTTTTTAGTGGAGAAGATAAAAATTCCTCTGGTAGCCAAACTGCACAAAATTTTGCTATAAAACATAAATGTTCGTTTTTTTCTAGTAAAAGAAAGGGAATGCAGATCTTCTATTCACTCTAAAGCAACTTTATCCTAAACTGCTCAAGCAACTTATTTTTTCTTAAGTTTCAAAATGTGTCACTTGAAAGTTAAAAAGAAAAGAGGGGCCGTAGCACTATTTTAGAAAGAAGTTAAGAACTTTCGTATTGCAGAAAATTACAAGGCATCCTAAGGGTAGTTCGGATGTTTTTCTCTTTGCTACTAGTTACAATAGCTTGACAAAGCCAGCCTCTTCTTTTTCCATTAAAATCAATTAGCTCCTAATGCATTTCCATGAAGTGATTTCCCAGGCTCTGGTTATTTTGCAGAGGATCTGTGAAATAACTAAATGAATTCCTTCCTTTACTTCTTTCTGTTGTAAAAAGTCCTTCTCTAAAGCATCCCATGATACTTCCCTAAGCCCCCTGCCCAGTATTAACGAGTGCTCTGTCCTTGCCTAGACTGGTGAATGAAAAATGTTTCCTGCTATATCAGTAAACAAAGGGCGTTGCAGCCATCAAGCCACTACAAGCACGAGCAATGGTGAGCCCTGAGGGAGCTCAGGTTGCAGACAAAACGGGCTACCCTCTGCCCAGCCCTCCGCCACTGCAGCCACGGAAAAGCACAGGATAACGGCCCCAGCCCCGGGAATGATTTCAATGAGCCCAGACTCTTGCATCTTCCCATACTTAGAAAAGTGCTAAAGTCTTTATCTTGAGATACCTGGTTTTCTTTTAATTAACAGTAATCTTTTGGGCTTCCCTGGTGGTGCAGTGGTTGAGAGTCCGCCTGCCAATGCAGGGGACACGGGTTCGTGCCCCGGTCCAGGAAGATCCCACATGCCGCGGAGCGGCTGGGTCCGTGAGCCATGGCCGCTGACCCTGCACGTCCGGAGCCTGTGCTCCGCAACTGGAGAGGCCACAACAGTGAGAGGCCCGCGTACCGCAAAAAACACACAAAAAACAGTAATCTTTTGATGTTCCGACTACCTGGTCTTTGTTGCCAAACCCTCTATATATCCTGGCCCCTCCTTTACCTCTTCGGATCAGTCCCTCAGAGCTATCTGAGCGACTGTCTTCAGAACTTGAAGTCCTCAGAAAGTCTGCCGAATAAAACTAACTCTCAACTTTTAGGTCGTGCATTTTTTTTTTTAGGTGGACAGCCTTGACTGGAGCCTTTATTCTCTGTTCAAGAGATTAGCGGCTCATTGCTAGCTCTCCACTTTGTAGTCCTCTGCTTTTGCCAAGATTTTCCCTCAAGCTTCTTTCTGCTAGTTTAGCTTGGATATCATCTCCTCAAGGCACCAACTTTTGAGACAAAGGCCCCCCTACTTTATGTGCTCCATAGCACCCCGTGAACGGCTCCATCATTTCATTTCACTCTATTTTACTGGAATTATCTAAATAAAACCTCCACCCATGGGATATGAAATTCCTGCGGGCAGATTGCTGTATAGAATCTGATACAAACTGTACTTTGCTTCACAGCACCAGTCCCTCTAGTCAATCTTTAAGATATGTTTGCTAGTGACAAATCCTTTTAGTTTGCTTTCATCTGAGAATGTCCTTAATACCCCTTCATCCTGAAGGAGAGTTTTCTATCACGGAATGTAGAATTCACGGTGATAGACAGTTGTTTTCTTTCAGCCCTTGAAAAATATTGTGTGACTTCATTATGTTCACCATGGACTCAGGTAATGTGTTATTTCTCTTTGGCTCATTTTAAAATCTTTTCTTTGTCTGTAGTTTCAGAAGTATAATTATGTGTTTTGCTGTGTATTTCCCCAACTGGGTGATTCTGTAGGCTTGTGTCTTTTGCCAAATTTGAGACATTTTCAGCCTTTATTTCTTCAAATACTCTCTTATTGCCTCTCTTTCTCTTCTCACCGGGACTCCAAAGATAAGAAAGTTGGATCTTTTTTTAATATTTCAACAGGTCACTGAGGATCTGTTTGTTTATTTTTTTGAGCCTATATTCTCTGTTGTTCAGGTTGGATGAATTCTATTGCTCCATCCTCAAATTCAGGGTCTGTCTTCTGTCATCTCCACTTTACTATTGAGCCCATTTACTGAGTTTTTGCCTGTTGTATTTTTCATTTCTACAATCTCTATTTTTTAAATTCTAAGTTTTGTTTCATTTCTAAGATTTTCCATGTTTCTCTCTCATTTCAAGAGAATTCATATTTATTTGTTAAGCTCTTTTATGACGGCTGCTTTATAATCCTTGTGAGATAATTGCAACATCTTATTCATTTCATCATCAGGTATGTTGGCATCAGTTGATTCTCTTTTCTTATTCAGGTTGTGATTTCCCTATGAGGCAGGGGATAGATGGGTCCCTGGGGCAAATGGTTTGAGTTTGTTCCTGTGGACTGATACTCTGAGACAAGAATAACAGAACAATTGAGAGAGGAGGGTGGGCCCTGCCCAGATAGAAGATAAGAGACCACATATTTCTCATTCTTGAAGTCAGGAGACCTCCTCGACTATACATGTGCAGAAAGGCTCCTTGGAGGTCAAAAGGGGATTGATGCCAAGTGGCTAAGTCTACACATAGGCCTCTTCAGTAGACTTCATCCTGGCTAAGAGATGCACGCACACACGGGAAGATCCTGAGATATACCAAACACAGACTTTGAACCAGGTAAATCTCAACGACTGGCCAGAGGAAACCTGGAAGAAATGCCCCATATAAGTGATTCAAACTGCCCCGAGGGTGTGACTTTCTCTCTGAGCCCACTCATGTGTCTATCCACATGTACTGAATTCTTTTTTTTTCCCCTAATAAGTACTTTACTTGTTTCACTACTTTCCTTCTTTGTGGGAATTCTTTTTCTACAAAGCCATAGGGCCAGGGCCTTGTCACTGACCACTGGTCTAGTGGCTATGATTTACTGCTCTCACTGCCACGACCCAGCCTCAGTCTCTGGCCAGGAACCGAAATCCTGCTTCAAGCTGCTCTGCAGGCCGAGGCCACCCAAGATCACCTGGTTCTAGGTCAGATGATGGGTTTTTTTAAGTCACTTCCTGAACATTTTAGATATCATGTTCGGAGACATTGGCCTTATTTAAATTATTTTATTTTAACAGGAAGACACCCTGTTTAGGCTTGGCATGCAGGTCCTAGTCTACTTTTGTGATTCCAATTACAGTCTAATTTTCAGAGATTGTGTGGTGCTGTGTTGGTCTGTTTGGTTTATTTCATGCCACTGGGGCTCGTACTGGTCCCTGATGATGCTAGTTGAGGGGTCTGAAGGAACTTATCAAAGCCAGGTTGCCTTGTCTCTCTAGAGGGGTGAAGAGATTCTTAGGCTCATTGCACAGAGTGCTTCCTGGGCTGGGTACTTGTGGTGAGATCCACCTTGTCCCATGGATGCATGGTGCTTCTGGGTTGGGGAGGGGAGTCATAGGACCAGTGGGGAAGGAGAGTGCTTCTCGTAGCTGCTAATTATCAAAAAGGTTTCCAACTGATCCTCCTTGCTGGTTCTGCTGAGTTTGCCTGGTATTGTCAGAGATACTCCCACTTGATGCAGTAGCAATGAGCTAATCTGGGATGCCCTTTGTTGTTAGGTTGGAAAGCAAGAAACACTGGGTCTAGGTCACCTTCTTCTGTTGGCTGTGGGGTTGAAAGACGTCCTCCCACTGTTCTATATCCCTAGCCCAGGGGTCTCTAGCCAGTTTGCCTTCCTCTTGCAACTTCCGAAGTTCTCCTTTGATTTTCTATTGGCTTATTTCCAGAGTTTATAGCTATAGTTAGCGCAGAGGAGCAGGGAGAGAAAAGTCTTTGCCATCTCGTCATGATGGGAAATTCTACTATGCATAAAGATGGCCAAGTTTGCTCTAGACTATGCGCAGGACTGTTCCACAGTTATGCAAGAAAGACTGGGCATAGAGAAGGTAACTGAGCTTTCTAAATGTTAGACATGGCCTTTGCACATTCAGACGCTATCACTTGCAACTGTGTCCTTCTGGGTGATGATTTACAGGATCCAGAAGTTTGCACTGGAACCTGGGAAAATGCTGCCATTTAACCGCAGTGCTTTCTGACTGTACTGTGTTTCTTCTGATTCCATTAGATATGATACTTTAGTTTTACCTGTAGAAGTAGTCAAAGCAAGTGAAGAATTCTTGAGTAGTCAAAGCAAGTGAAGATGGTAGCAAGTGAAGAACGGTAGCAAGGGAAGAGTTCTTGAGGATCTTAGAAACCATTCAACATCATTTTGTAGGTAAGAAAAACAGAGGCCCAAAGAGTTTTATTGACTTTTTCCAAATAATAGAGCCAAACAGTTGGAGAGCAGGATTAGGTCCCAGCGTTTATGACTTCTACTCAGTGCTTTTCTTCATTTCACCATGGAAATAAATAATAATGAATTAATGAATTTTCAATAGCAAATATATTATTCTAACTCCTTCACAATTTTTTTCTCTACACATTTAATTTGCTGGCGTATTTGGTTCTCTTATGTCATATAAAAAATACATCTGTTCTGTCATTTATGAGCCAAGCACACAGAAGAAGAGAAAAATTTTTAATCATGCTAGTATCTATTCATTGAGCAGATTTTGTTAAATGTTTCGTATATTCTAGGATTTAAGATAGTTGTGGAAGTATTGTAGAAACAGAAAGCTAAGTAAGAGATAACTTCCTAACTTCCATCCCTCACCCAAAGTAGTTTCCAGTCTAATGAGAGATACAGATGTATAAACTTACTATAATGTAAGATATGTGACATAACTGGTTAAAAAGGGGATATAAATCAAGTGTTGTCAAAGGGAATTGGAAATAATGGTAAAATCTGACTAGGTATATTAGGGAAGACAATATAAGAGACGTCTTAAAGGTTGAATAAGAGTTAAATAATGCTCCATAAGGAGCTCATTCGATGTTAGCACGGTGCTAAATACTTTATGTAGGTAAACCAAACAACATAAATAAAGCTTTTACATAGATATAAGTTTATTGATGTTAAAATGTAAAAATGAAAAGTTATTTAACTTATAAGTTTAAAGGTGTTAACATTTAGAGGAGGGTTACAAATTTGCTCAAAGCTACTCAGTTATTACATGGCAGAACTGGAAGAAACCTGAGGACATCTACACTACAAACTTTCTGAGTCTACAGATTTTTGTATCTCAGGAGTGCATAGTTCTGGGTTTACTGTATACTCTGAAACTATTGGTTGATGGTAAAATGTACTTTATTTCACATCATTTTAGACCTTGGTTATGTTTGTTAAATTTTTCTCAGTCTTTGTCAAGGTGTATTTTCTACCTTGGTCTCCTTCAAAATGCTAATTCTATGCTTTATGCCTGCTTCATGGACAGCAGGAAACATTTATAGCCTTCAGATAAAATTACAGGTGTGAAATGTTCCACAAATAGCAAAAATTCACCATATCATTTGACATTTTTTTTTCTGAAACATTGTATTCATAGATTTTTAAGTTACCAAATCAACAGTTTCTTCTAGTAAGGAGAACTATTTCATAACAATCTTTTAAAAGTATGTTTTTAAAGCAAAATAAATAAAACCCGAACTTGTAAAGTGAAGGCAATAATGGTTATGTGATGCTATGCCTTTAATTGCATGTCACTGCATTTGTAATTCTTGTAATCACTCCTTTTGCTGAATTTCTGATCTAAGGTCTATATAGATGGTCTAGAGTGTATCGTAAGCTAAGATAATTAAAAGATGAACTAACATGCTTGTCATGATGCCAGTCTACATCATAGCTAAGACATCACTAGAAACTTAACAACACAGGGAACTATTAGTGTCCCATTGCTGCTGTAACAAATTACCAAAATTTAGTGCTCACAGTGACACAAATTTATATCTTATCGTTCTGGAGGCCAGAAGCCCAATATGGGTCTCACTAGGTGTCTCAGTCAGATTGGGCTGCCATTACAAAGTATCACAGACTCTGGGCCCCAAGCAACAGAAATGTGTTTTTTCACAGCTCTAGAGGCTGGAAAGCCCAAGATCAAGGTTCTAGTCAATTTGATTTCCGGTGAGCACTCTCTTCTTGACTTGCAGTCGGCCACCTTCTCTACGTATCCTCATATGGTACGGAGAGACCGAGCGCTCTGGTATCTTCTTCTCATAAAGGTACAAACTCTATAGCCCCACTTTTATGACCTCATTTAACCTTTATCATCTCCCCACAGACTCTGTTGCCAAACACAGTCACATTGCAAGTTAGAGCTTTGACATATGTTTTTGGGAGTAACACAAACATTCAGTTAATAACATAAAACCTGAGGTCAAGGTGTCAGTAGGACTGCACTCTTTTGTGCACACTCTAGAGGAGAATCCATTTCCTTGCCTTTTCCAGCTTCTAGAGACTGCTCACATTGATTGGCTCCTGGCTCCCAGCTCCCTTCCTTCTTGAAAGTCAGTGTATTAGTTTCCTAAGACTGCCATAACAAACTGTCACAAAATGAGTGGCTTAAGTGGACAGAAATTTATTGTCTTACAGTTCTGGAGGCTAGAAGTCCAAAATCAAGATGTTGCCAGGGATCATTCCTTCTGAGGGTCGTGAGAGAGAATCAGTTCCATGCCACTCTCTTGGCAATTTTGTTGGTTTATTGGCAATTTTTGGCATTTCTTGGCTTGCGTATGAGTTATTCCAATCTTCCACCTTCATGTGGTGCTATCCCTATGTTTCTTCACAGAGTCTTCCCTCTGTGCATGTCTCTCTGTGCCCCAATTTTCTCTTTTTATGAAGACATCAGTGATATGGGATCAAAGTGTGCTCTAATGACTTCACTTTAACTTGATTACATTTTTTAAAACTCTGTTTCTGAAGAAGATCATATTCTGAGGTACAGGGCGTTAAGACTTCTACATATTTTGGTGGGGGACACAATTCAACCCATAGCCGTCAGCAATGGCCAGTAAAACTCATCGCATCACATTATTCTTACCTCCTCTTCTGCCTCTGTCTCTCACTTATAAGGATGCTCATGATTACATTGGGTCAACTCAGATGCCATGCAACATGACACATTCATGGGTTCCAGGAATTAGGATGTGGACATTTTGGGGAGGCCGTTATTCTGCCTACAGGGGAATAAATGTTATTAAAACTCTCAGAAAGAGTCCTGGATGTGGCTTGAAGGAAGAGTTAGAAAAGTTACTTATGTTTGGGGGGATGTGCAGGTGATGTGACTCTTCAGGATGCATGGTTGCTAAACTGCCTTCCGGGGAGAAGGGTGTTTGAGTTTCTGAAAGAGCTAAGTCAGCGTTAAAGTACTGTGGCTAGATGAGCAGTTGAGCATTTCTATCAGCGTTCTTGCATGAAGCATCCTCCAATCCTGCGCCAAGCATCAACTTCTCAGCTAAATAAATGCTCAACAGATACTAAGATTAGGTTTCAGAGTTAATCAGCTATTTTGTGCATAAGTGTGCACTAAAATGATAAAAGTTCAATTTCAAGGAACAAGTTTTGGTTATAGGATACAGTTCTAGAATAATCGCATGCCAAAAACCTCCTGAACTCCCTTCCCATCCCTGAAAACACACACACACACACACACACACACAGAGTTATTGTTGCTATATTGGTGAAACAAAGGAGAAAGAGAATAGGGCTCTTTATATTGTACTTATTTAAAACCTATTCCAATTCCTAAGTCAGGTTAAGTTTTAGAATTCTGGTATGATTTTCTCCATACTCAAGCCTATCCTTATCTTCACTGAATATTTAGATTTTGCTTATGGCTTTCCCATAATTCATACAATTAATATTTATTTTATTTTATCGTAAATTTACTGAGACCCCTTCCATTCAATATGTGAATTTATTTAGGAATGAATATATTCCAGCGCCCTGGACCCAAAGACTGAATTGAGTACCCCATTTGGTGCATCTGTCAAAGAAGAAGGATTATTTTAAAACATCCTGAATTCTTTCCAAAATCTTCTCCAGGGTCACAGTCAACTGACACAGATTGCAATTTTCCCTGGAAGTGTAAAACAGAGAGAAGGGATAAAACAAAGTGAAAGAGAGAAAGCAAGTAATTCAAGGAACATAAAGAAGAAAGAATGATGGGAATAAGAGAAAGATAAGAAATCTTTGGAGGCTAAAATTTAAAAGAGATTATTAAACAGGGAAAGATTGAGACTCCTAAGGAAATAGAGACGACACTCTCTGGACAGAGGTATACAGAAAGCACTAAGGAGGCAATTTTAAAGAAAGGGAATTCTAGATATACAAATAAAGAGGAAATGGGGGACTTCCCTGGAGGTACAGTGGTTAGGACTCTGTGCTTCCATTGCAGGGGGCCCGGCTTTGATCCCTGGTCGGGCAACTAGGATCCCACAAGCCAAAAAACCCCCCAAAACATAAAGAGAATGGAAGAGGAATGATAACATGAGCAAGGAGAGAGGGGAGAAAGCATGACCTGGAGGCTAAGATGTTTTTCATTATTCCACAGAGTACATTTTCTTTCAATATAAAAGGAAAGAAAAAGAATGTATGATTAGTTTATGATAAAAAGTGAAAACAGGATGGCAGCCAGAGGGCCAGAAATTTCTCAGGCCTCTTGAAGGATGCTGCACTCTGACTTTCAACGTTGGCTGGAATTCATTCTTACTGACATGAATACAGGAATGACAAATCTCTGGGTGCTCTGCAAAGGCCCCAGACACATTCATCACCCACGGACTCCACGCAGGGGGGTTTTATAAATGATTCCCCAGGCATAGTAATCACGGACTGTGGGAGAAGGAAAGCGGGATTTTGGCCTGCCAGGTCCTTCGTGGCAATTTTCTTCTGTGAAATTGTTGTACTCTTATTGTCCTCTGTCTGGAGTCCTGTCCCCTATGGAGGTGCTGCCTGTGTATCCCTCACAAGTCTGTAAGGCTGTTAGATCCTTAAGTGACTTCCAAAGCTTTCACTACATCATTTTCAGAGAATTCACAAATAAACATTTCAACACTGTATAAAGATTTAATGACGTGTGTGCTTAGGAGACTGGTCAGAGAAAGAAAAAGAAAAACCTAACCTCCTAAGGTGTGACTATCCAACCAAATGCCCCAGAGTCTTTCATCTAAATTTGATGTTCCTTTTGTAGACTCTGATTCCATGAAGATACACTCAATGTGTGTAAATATGCAAGTGAGGGGTGATCTGCATTACAGAATCTCCTTGCTTCTTTCTTAGACAGGATATGTGTGTGTGTGTGTGTGTGTGTGTGTATTGAAGATACCACCTAGATCCAGGATAGTTTTCTGAGTTACTTTTGATTTACTTCGTACTACAAAAGGAAGTCTCCTGTTGCAAACTACATGTATTTCCAAGGTTCTAGCCTTTCCTAATAAATATCTTCTCATTAAAATGCATAAGTAAAGAAGTATTTTGCTTTTCCTGATACCAACATTGGTATAAAATAAATAGAAGGTGAGAAAGTGCTCTTCCAATCATTCTAGGATCATCTATTCTGAAAGCTTTTTCTAGCACAAATTAAAGATAAATGAACTGGTGAACAGTGGACAAAGTCTTCTCAAATGAGTCAAGCTGCAGGTTCATGTGACACAAATATTGTCATTTTTGTTGTCGCTGTTGTTATTAGTAGCAGTTGCTTTGATGTTAGGTCTCTTCAGGGGAAACAGAAAAGTATAAAAGCCAAAGAATTCTAAACAATTTAAATTCTGATTTACCACTAGGCACCATGCCCACAACTGTAAGTCAAAGCATCAAATTATTTGGATCTAAGCCAGCACAAAAATGGAGTTTGAAACCCATAGCTGGGAGTCTCTACAGAAATTCTTCTTTAAATGTTGGGTCATGGGGAAGAAAGTTCTGAGAAAACAAATGTGGTGAGAGAGGGAGAGGAGAGAAGAGAATCAAAATGAGTGCAATGAGACCCAAAAGTCACATTGCATCTATTTTTTTATAGTTATGAGTGTGGGAAAAAGGAAATAATAAAAACCTCCATCATTCACCTGTCTTAATCTCAGTTATTTAAAATAATTTCTTGCAATATGCTTTTTATTAGATTATAAACAAATTGCTTTTGACAATTACCTCAAGAAATCTCTTTGTATTTTTCTTTCCTTTCCATAATGGAATGTCTCACCCATTATAAACATGATACTGCAAACAGACACTCCTTTGTGGAGATAAATATTAAAAACTGAAATTGTAAGAAGAGCTCCCAAGTGCTTCTCTTGCTATTTATTTGATTAATCTGAAACTCTGTGGTGGGAATAGCAAAAGATAAAACTGGGCTCTGAAACTCAGAATATTTTCAGAGACCTTGAAACATTTCACACAATTTTGAGACCAAGCATAATTGTTTTTAGTGTTATTTTAAAAAATTAATAGACACAGTTTTAGTTTGAGCTGAAAATACAAAGAGCTTTCATACACTCTCCTCCCCTAGTTTCTCCTAATATTAATGACTTGTATTAATGTGATACATTTGTTACAACTGATGAGCCAATATAGATATATTAATATTATTAACTAAAGTGCATAGTTTACAGTTGGGTTCACTCTTTGTCTTTTGTTATTTTTATTACAAAAAATATATAGCAAGGGTGAAGCCCTGATAGTTCCAAAGCCTCTGGTTTGTGGAAGCAACAGAACTGCAATAATGCCATTGCCATGTGCCCAAGAGAGAGTGGCTCACGTGATTGATAGAGGATGTGAAGGAGTAAGTGGGAGAGAAAAGACAGATGGAAGGAATGGAGGGCTGGTGAAGCCATTCAGCTCATCATGGAATCCATGGGAGCCTGCTGCCAATTACTTTGTATTCTAGATAAAGGAGGCCCAGAACCTGCAGTGTGCCATGCACTAGATACAATCCAACCCTGGACTTGTACCTTTTTGTTCTCAACTTTATTGAGATACAGTTAACATATAACATTGTATAAGTTTAAGGTGTACAGTGTGATGAATTGATGTTAGTAAATACTGCAAAATGATTACCACAATAAAGTAATTATAGTATCATCATATTATGAAATGCTCTTGACTTTTACTAAAGGTACTACAATGAAAGCCACCCAATTACTTCTTCACGTTTGGCTAAATCACTGAAACTTTGTGTAATGACCCTATATAAAATTTACCAACAGGAGTTGAACCCTAGGAAACCTATCCCTCTTCTAACACGCTAGTATACTTCTAATTATAGATAACTGATTGGTATAGCTACCTCTGCTAAGGAGATGAATTCTGACTAAATTTGGTGCCTAATTGCAGTAATTTTTCTTAGACAGTTTTTTATACAACTATTTGCATTAGGTCGCTTTCTTTTTTCTTTTCTTTTCACTGTGAGTGCACGTGATGGCAAAGAATACAGTGACAACTAGCACAGTTGGGTAGCACTTTGATTCATATTAAGGTACCAAAAGTTCTGCCCATCACAGGTTTGCATCATTAGTGCAAATGTCAACACAGTACAAAAGGCAAATCTCTTAGTATTACTAAAGAAATAGCTGTGACTTAATGGACCCCCTAAAAGGGTCTCTGGGCAACGCCCAAATGGGCTCAGACCACACTCTGAAAATTGTTCATGAAATAGATAAAGTTTCTTTGGGTATTCTCCTTTCTTCCCTAGAATGTAAATTCCAGAAAAGCAGTTGCTGTGTCTGCTTTGTTCTCTCTTGTATCTTAGCACCTAGTACTAGAGACAGATTAACTGAATCTAATGAAGCTATATAGATATAGATTAAAAATATTTTAATACTAAAAATCTGGTAAAATAATTTTTCAGAATGCCTTCGTTTGTATGGCATAAACCTACAATAGTATTTCTCACAACAAATAAACCTATGTTTAAAGTTTCATGTCCTATATAATAATAATAATTAAAACAAATTTGGATCAAACATATAGAGGAAAGATTACAGGTTTCCTACTCTTTCTGTAACATTGTAAAATTACTGCCATTTAAGAGATAATTAAAGCATCTGCAGCCAAAATATATAGGAAAAATATGCTTTAGAGACGTTAGGCTATTATTTCATGAAAATATTTTGTTTTTTCTGACTTCTGTGAAATTTTTCAGATTCAAAACATTTGTATTTTTGTTATCTTCTAACAAATATTCTAAACAATGTTCTTTTTCATACCTAAATTGGTTATTATTCTTAAAGAAGCCTCACTATTACCTTTTATGTAAACTTCAAGGCCTCAAAACTGGGATCTGCTCCTGACTAAAGTACATCTCACACAGTAAGTATTCACTGATTACTGACGGATTGACTGAATGGATCTATTTAAGTACTATAATAAAACCTAAATCCCTAATCATTTTTAATGATGGATGACCAAAAAAAAAAAAAAAAAGATACAGTCCATGTATTTCAAGAATGATCTTTATACTGAAAACTGTAGAATGAATATTGGAAAGAGACAACCGACACCCAGGAGAGGTGGTAGAACTCACAGAACAGAGCGGTGATCTGCACATATTAAATAGTTGCAATTCTCTCTCTCTCCCCATCTGTCTTTCCACAAGCTTTGAATCATCTCGTCTAGTTTTCTCTGAATTTGCCAACAACTCTGGATGCTTGCAGTACAAATTGTCCCATGGGGGATCAGTTCCCCAGAGATTAACTTTGTACTCTTCAGTTTTATCAAACCAAAGCCCATATTTATTTCACTACAACAGTGTTTACTTTTGAGATCATATCTTTGGAAATAAAGTGAAAGAACTTAAGTAGAAATGACTGACAAGGGCAGACACTAAATTATTTCACGTATATATATATATATATATATGTATAAAACTAGAGTACTTGGGCTTTAATTTAAGGAAAACATAATCAGAAATATGGAAACGGGCATGTAACCAACGATTACAGAAAATATCATTGAGCTGTAGAGATAAATTCAGGAAGACCAAGGTCCCAGATGAAATATGGTCTCCCCTCAATTCCTAACAAAAGAGGATGTGAAATATTCATCTTCATACACTTGATATGGAGCTCAAGAGAGAGAAAGATCCTATGATCTTATTTATCTAGTAAAAGGAAAGATTCTAGTGGCAAATGAGGGACTAATTTATGTATTTAAAGGTCTATAATGTAAAAGATGGATCAGATTTAAGTAACCAGAGGTCAGCTTTAGCCTACAGTGGTAAAGAAGCTATAGAAAGACACAAAAGAAGGCGTTTTTTTCTTACTTCTCAATTCGTGGATTTGATTTTCTGATTTCAAAGGTCACATTAAAGGCATAAGAAGAAATTTAAAATAGCCTAAATTTCAAAAAAATTTGATATCTTGGTGTTTATCCTATTTGTCTTTTTTATAAATATTTAATTTAAAATTTAAAAATTACATTTATAGACCTATACTAGGTAAGTTGTATGGAGATAGTGGAAGAATTTCAATGACTGGATGGGAGATTGACCAGTGTGCATTAAAGATCTTTACCAAACCTTAGATTCTAGGTTCTTTTTAATATATTTTAGACTTCATATTATAAAATATATTTGCTGCATTCCTTAATATTACTATGAAAACTTTAAGACAAAAATCCAATGAACATAGAGGTGCATTTTTTAACAGGTTTAGTTATTAAAAACTTTTATGTTGATTATATATACAAAACACCTACACACACACACACACACACACACACACACACACACATATGCTTTCATATATTCACTCAATAGTTACCATAGTTCGTGAAATTACCAGAAGGCCAATATGCTAAGAAAATAAACTAGTGGAAATTTTTAGTTGAGTTTCTATAGAATGTCTCTGAGAAGTCAGATTTTTATGGATTTAGGAGAAACCTCTGTTATATAAGAAGAAAAGCTCTTGGCATTCCCACTTTGTGTCTGACAGATTTCAAAGCCTGTTAGCTAAATAGAGTCAAGCCTTTCATGAGAAGATTTTGTCTTAGAATAAATTCTCTTGTTGTCACATGGTAATGTCCACAACACAGTCCCTCATCTGCCACACCTTTTTCTTTTTCTCTTAGCTAGTTAACTTAGTTTCTAACTCACCATTATAGTCATTATGTATATGAGCCATTAATAAAAATGTTTTTAACTTCATAATACTCTCTATTTTCTCACGCAAATATCCCCTTTCTAAATGAGTACCTTTTAGGTATATTTTAGAGGAGAAAGTTAACTATGAATGCATGCATCTCTTCCCTTCTTCTAGTCCCTCAGAATGATTCAGAGGCATAGACTACAGCAGAAAAACACAGATTCAGCTCTACAAACAGAACAGGGCTAAAAAAAAATGATCACCAGCTAAATGCTAACTCCATGAAACTTGGGAGAAGAACAGATTTGCTTTCAGTCTTGTCATTAACTTGCTCATTCTGCAGACTGGTGTTTTGAAGAATTATTTAAAAGTGAACTCAGCTATACAAATCAAAGAAGTTTTCTGCGACGACCACAGCTCTTTGTTCGTACATCCTCTTTCCATTGCCCCTACTTTCTCTGCACTTGTTAAATTCTTCTCTTTATAATTAATTTCGAAACTTTGTAAGTATTAGTCTTCTCAGGCCCTGCAAGAATGCTTAGTAGCTTCAAGCAATGTGACTATCCAAACCAAACCCCCAAATTTCAAGAAATCTACATTTCACACGTTACCAGGAAGAAATTTTATAATGGCAGATTTGGGTTCATAATTATCTATGTGGTGCCTTGAGTGCTTTTATTTAGAAACCATTTACCTAAATATAGAGTAAGATTTTGGAAAAAAAAAAAAAAGAATAATATTCCACACAATTATAATTAGAACAGTAAGTGTACAAGAATACCTAGCTGGCAAGGAAGCAAATGAACTTGTAGAGAATCTCATGAAGGTGTTTTTGAAGTTCAGGAAAGAGGAAAAATAAAGCATTTTTTGATGCAGTCCTCACATCAAGTACCATCTTTTCTTAATTTAGGGACTGCATTCTTAACTTTCCTATTTATTGGCCATGAGGTTGCTTCTGAGTTGAAGGTATTGTACAGACGTTAGAACTGATCTAGAGGCAAAAATTCACATTTGAATCCTACTTCTTCCATGGGGCATTGACCAAATCATCTAGGCATTTCAAGTCTCATTATCTTCAATTGAAATATATGGGGACTCTACTGGGTGATGGGTAAAGATCTCTTCCCACTCTATTATTTTATGATTTTAAGAAGAAGCATCTCCTACAGACTACCTTGGACAAAAGTGGGTTGACAATAATCATTGAATAAAAGAAGAAACTGAGGAGAATGAAAGGAAATATAAAGGAAATATGAGAATAAAATAATCTGGTTGTATCTTTAGAAAGGATTTTATAAAATCATGAACTACTGCTCTAAAGACCTTGGAAGAAAATAGAAAGAGCTTTATATATGGCTATTATGGCTTTTCCTCCTATGTGCTCCTCTAACACCCTATATGTACCTACGTCATCGAATTTATCACATTCCATATTTTAATTTGCTTATTCATTTCCTCTATCTGTAAGCTTCTGGGGGTGGAGGGCAATCACTCTGCCAACTTAATCACTGATTCCCTAACACTTAACCCTGTGCTGGACACACAGCAAGGACTCTGTAAATATTTGTTGAATGAAGGAAGTAACTTCCTTCTTTTCTGTATTAATACCACCTAATCTCCTTTTTTTGATTTCGCACCAGGCGTCACTAAACTCAGTACACCAGTTCATTTATAGAGTCAGAGTGAGCAAACTTCAGCCTGTAGGTCAAATTTGACCTACCATCTATTTTTTTTTAATAAATAAAGTTTTATTGAAACAGAGTCACATTCATTTGCTTAAATGTTGTCCATGGCTGCTTTTGCCTTACATTGGCAAGGTTGAAGAGTTAGGACAAAGCCTGGGTTGTCTGCAGAGCCAAAAATGTTTAATCTCTGGACTTTTATAGAAAAAGGTTGCTGAAGCCTGGTCTGGAGTTGTAAGCAGATCATGACTAATTAAAATAAGATGACATAAATCAATAGTAAAAGCCTAATACGACACTGTTATTCTTCAAACAGTTTTGTAAATATAACAATGTTATAGGAATCTTTTTTGAAGTTAATAAACAGGTTCCTTTTTCATCATTTATTATTTAAAACTTTAGCCTTCTTTTTTCTCTGTATTTGACCTTTATGTTAAAAAGTGCACTGCACTAATCTGGCCTCTGAAAGTCCATATCTCCTACACAAGTGATGCCTTTCATTCATCATTTAAAGAAATGTATTCTCCTCTCTGGCTTCAGCAAATCGGCTGCCTGATGTCAGCTTTCACACCAGGATGCCCAACAATCTTTTCATTGTCAAAGGCATCACACCACTTTCTTACTATTTCTTCTGCAATGATGTTACATTTCATGACTCATAAAGAAAGCTAAACAAAAAATGACAGAGAAGAGTGGCATAGCAACTGGGCTACAGAGAAGAAGTGATATGATATATTCTTGTTTGGAAATCCCTAGACAGGCGATAAGAACAAGAAACAATAGAATTAAGAAACTGTTCACATTCTGGGAACAGGGTAAACACAGTCCCAATTTTGTGCCCACAATTTCCTTTCTTTTTTGACATCTTTATTAGAGTATAATTGCTTTACAATCGTGTGTCAGTTTCTGCTTTATAACAAAGTGAATCAGTTATACATATACATATGTCCCCATATCTCTTCCCTCTTGCATCTCCCTCCTCCCACCCTCCCTATCTCACCCCTCTAGGTGGTCACAAAGCACCTAGCTGATTTCCCTATGCTATGAGGCTGCTTCCCACTAGCTATCTATTTTACGTTTGGTAGTGTATATATATCCATGCCACTCTTTCACTTTGTCCCAACTTACCCTTCCCCCTCCCCATATCCTCAAGTCCATTCTCTAGCAGGTCTGTGTCTTTATTCCCGTCTTACCCCTAGGTTCTTTATGACCTTTTTTTTTCTTTTTCTTAGATTCTATATATATATGTTAGCATACGACATTTGTTTTTCTCTTTTTCACTTACTTCACTCTGTATGACAGTCTCTAGGTCCATCCACCTCAAAACAAATAACTCAACTTCCTTTCTTTTTATGGCTGAGTAATATTCCATTGTATGTATGTGCCACATTTTCTTTACCCATTCATCTGTCAATGGACACTTAGGTTGCTTCCATGTTCTGGCTATTGTAAATAGAGCTACAATGAACATTCTGGTACATGACCCTTTTTGAATTATGGTTTTCTCAGGGCATATGCCCAGTAGTGGGATTGCTAGGTCGTATGGTAGTTCCATTTTTAGTTTTCTAAGGAACCTCTATACTATTCTCCATAGTGGCTGTATCAATTTACATTTCCACCAACAGTGCAAGAGGGTTCCCTTTTCTCCACACCCTCTCCAGCATTTATTGTTTGTAGATTTTTTGATGATGGCCATTCTGACCAGTGTGAGATGATATCTCACTGTAGCTTTGATTTGCATTTCTCTAATAATTAATGGTGTGGAGCATTCTTTCATGTGTTTGTTGGCAATCTGTATATCTTCTTTGGAGAAATGTCTATTTAGGTCTTCTGCCCACTTTTGGATTCAGTTGTTTTTTTGATATTGAGCTGCGTGAATCGCTTGTATGTTTTGGAGATTAATCCTTAGTCAGTTGCTTCATTTGCAAATATTTTCTCCCATTCTAAGGGTTGTCTTTTCATCTTGTTTATGGTTTCCTTTGCTGTGCAAAAGATTTTAAGTTTCATTAGGTCCCATTTGTTTATTTTTGTTTTTATTTCTATTTCTCTAGGAGGTGGGTCAAAAAGGATCTTGCTATAATTATGTCATAGAGTGTTCTGCCTATGTTTTCTTCTAAGAGTTTGATAGAGTCTGGCCTTACATTTAGATCTTTAATCCATTTTGAGTTTACTTTTGTGTATGGTGTTAGGGAGTGTTCTAATTTCATTGTTTTACATGTAGCTGTCCCACTTATTGAAGAGGTTGTCTTTTCTCCACTGTATATTCTTGCCTCCTTTATCAAAGATAAGGGGACCATATGTGTGTGGGTTTATCTCTGGGCTTTCTATCCTGTTCCATTGATCTGTATTTCTGTTTTTGTGCCAGTACCATACCGTATTGATTACTGTAGCTTTGTAGTACAGTCTGAAGTCTGGGAGCCTGATTCCTCCAGCTCCGTTTCTCTTTCTTAAGATTGCTTTGGCTATTCAGGGTCTTTTGTGTTTCCATACAAACAGTGAAATTTTTTGTTCTAGTTCTCTGAAAAATGCCAGTGGTAGTTTCATAGGGATTGCATTGAATCTGTAGATTGCTCTGGGTAGTAGAGTCATTTTCACAATGTTGATTCTTCCAATCCAAGTACATGGTATATCTCTCCATCTATTTGTATCATCTTTAATTTCTTTCATCTGTGCCTTATAATTTTCTGCATACAGATCTTTTGTCCCCTTAGGTAGGTTTATTCCTAGGTATTTTATTCTTTTTGTTGCAATGGTAAATGGGAGTGTTTTATTAATTTCACTTTCAGATTTTTCATCATGTGTATAAGAATGAAAGTGATTTCTGAGCATTAATTTTGTATCCTGCTACTTTGCCAAATTCATTGATTAGCTCTAGTAGTTTTCTGGTAGAATCTTTAGGATTCTCTCTATATAGTATCATGTCATCTGCAAACAGTGACAGCTTTACTTCTTCTTTTCCAATTTGGATTCCTTTTATTTCTTTTCCTTCTCTGATTGCTGTGGCTAAAACTTCCAAAACTATGTTGAATAATAGTGGTGAGAGTGGGCAACCTTGTCTTGTTCCTGATCTTAGTGGAAATGGTTTCAGTTTTTCAACATTGATAATGATGTTGGCTGTGGGTTTTTCATATATGGCCTTTATTATATTGAGGTAAGTTCACTCTATGCCTACTTTCTGCAGGGTTTTTATCATAAATGGGTGTTGAATTTTGTCGAAAGCTTTCTGTGCATCTATTGAGATGATCATATGGTTTTTCTCCATCAATTTATTAATATGGTGTATCACGTTGATTGATTTATGTATATTGAAGAATCCTTGCATTCCTGGGATAAACCCCACTTAATCATAGTGTATGATCCTTTTAATGTGCTGTTGGATTCTGTTTGCTAGTACTTTGTTGAGGATTTTTGCATCTATGTTCATCAGTGATATTGGCCTGTAGTTTTCTTTCTTTGTGACATCTTTGTCTGGTTTTGGTATCAGAGTGATGGTGGTCTCGTAGAATGAGTTTGGGAGTGTTCCTCTCTCTGCTATATTTTGGAAGAGTTTGAGAAGGATAGGTGTTAGCTCTTCTCTAAATGTTTGATAGAATTCGCCTGTGAAGCCATCTGGTCCTGGGCTTTTGTTTGTTGGAAGATATTTAATCAGAGTTTCAATTTCAGTGCTTGTGATTGGTCTGTTCATATTTTCTATTTCTTCATGGTTCAGTCTTGGAAGGTTGTGCATTTCTAAGAATTTGTCCATTTCTACCAGGTTGTCCATTTTATTGGCATATAGTTTCTTGTAGTAATCTCTCATGATCTTTGTATTTCTGCAGTGTCAGTTGTTACTTCTCCTTTTTCATTTCTAATTCTATTGATTTGAGTCTTCTCCCTTTTTTTTCATAATGAGTCTGGCTAATGGTTTATCAATTTTGTTTATCTTCTCAAAGAATCAGCTTTTAGTTTTACTGATCTTTGCTATTGTTTCCTTCATTTCTTTTTCATTTATTTCTGATCTGATCTTTATGATTTCTTTCCTTCTGCTAACTTAGGGGGTTTTTCGTTCTTCTTTCTCTAATTGCTTTAAGTGTAAGGTTAGGTTGTTTATTTGAGATGTTTCTTGTTTCTTAAGGTAGGCTTGTATTGCTATAAACTTCCCTCTTAGAACTGCTTTTGCTGCATCCCATAGGTTTTGGGTCATTGTGTTTTCATTGTCATTTGTTTCTAGGTATTTTTTGATTTCCTCTTTGATTTCTTCAGTGATCTCTTGGTTATTAAGTAGTGTGTTGCTTAGCCTCCATGCGTTTGTATTTCTTACAGATTTTTTCCTGTAATTGATATGTAGTCTCATAGCATTGCGATTGGAAAAGATACTTGATACGATTTCAGTTTTCTTAAATTTACCAAGGCTTGATTTGTGACCCAAGATATGATCTATCCTGGAGAACGTTCCATGAGCACATGAGAAGAATGTGTATTCTGTTGTTTTTGGATGGAATGTCCTATTAATATCAATTAAGTTCATCTTGTTTACTGTATCATTTAAAGCTTGTTTTTCCTTGTTTATTTTCAATTTGCATGATCTGTCCATTGGTGAAAGTGGAGTGTTATGGTCCCCTACTATGATTGTGTTACTGTCGATTTCCCCTTTTATGGCTGTTAGTATTTGCCTTATGTATTGAGGTGCTCCTATGTTGGGTGCATAAATATTTACAATTGTTATATCTTCTTCTTGGATTGATCCCTTGATCATTATGTAGTGTCCTTCTCTGTCTCTGTAATAGTCTTTGCCTTAATGTCTATTTTGTCTGATATGAGAATTGCTACTCCAGCTCTCTTTTGATTTCCATTTACATGGAATATCTTTTTCCATCCCCTCACTTTCAGTCTGTATGTGTACCTAGGTCTGAAGTGGGTCTCTCGTAGACAGCATATATACGGGTCTTGTTTTTGTATCCATTCAGCCAGTCTATGTCTTTTGATTGGAGCATTGAGTCCATTTACATTTAAGGTAATTATCGATATGTATGTTCCTATTCCCATTTTCTTCATTGTTCTGAGTTTGTTTTTGTAGGTCTGTTCCTTCTCTTGTGTTTCCTGCCTAGAGAAGTTCCTTTAGCATTTGTTGTAAAGCTGGTTTGGTGGTGCTGAATTCTCTTAGCTTTTGCTTGTCTATATAGGTTTTAAGTTCTCCATCAAATCTGAATGAGATCCTTGCTGGGTAGAGTAATCTTGATTGTAGGTTTTTCTCTTCCATCACTTTAAATATGTCCTGCCACTCCTTTCTGGCTTGCAGAGTTTCTGCTGAAAAATCAGCTGTTAACCTTATGGGGATTCCCTTGTATGTTATTTGTTGCTTTTCCATTGTTGCTTTTAATGCTTTTTCTTTGTATTTAATTTTTTATAGTTTGATTAATATGTGTCTTGGAGTGTTTCTCCTTGGATTTATCCTGTATCGGACTCTCTGTGCTTCCTGGACTTGGTTGACTATTTCCTTTCCCATGCTAGGAAAGTTTTCAACTATAATCTCTTCAAATATTTTCTCAGTCCCTTTCTTTTTCTCTTCTTCTTCTGTGACTCCTATAATTCGAATGTTGGTGCTTTTACTCTTGTCCCAGTGGTGTCTGAGATTGTCCTCACTTCTTTTCATTCTTTTTTCTTTATTCTGCTCTGCAGTAGTTATTTCCACTATTTTATCTTCCAGGTCACTTATCCTTTCTTCTGTCTCAGTTATTCTGCTATTGATGCCTTCTAGAGAATTTTAAATTTCATTTATTGTGTTGTTCATCTCTGTTTGTTTGCTCTTTAGTTCTTCTAGGTCCTTGTTAAACGTTTCTCGTATTTTCTCCATTCTATTTTCAAGATTTTCCATCTTAACTGCCATTATTCTGAATTCTTTTTCAGGTAGACTGCCTATTTCCTCTTCATTTGTTAGGTCTGGTGGGTTTTTATCTTGCTCCTTCATCTGTTGTGTGTTTCTCTGTCTTCTCATTTTGCTTAACTTACTGTGTTTGGGGTCTCCTTTTCACAAGCTGCGGGTTCGTAGTTCCCGTTGTGTTTGGTGTCTGTCCCCAGTGGCTAAGGTTGGTTCAGTGGGTTGTGTAGGCTTCCTGGTGGAGGGGACTAGTGCCTGTGTTCTAGTGGATGAGGCTGGATCTTGTCTTTCTGGTGGGCAGGTGCACGTCTGGTGTTGTGTTTTGGGGTGTCTGTGACCTTATTATGATTTTAGGCAGCCTCTGTGCTAATGGATGGGGTTGTGTTCCTGTCTTGCTAGTTGTTTGGCATAGGGTGTCCAGCACTGTAGCTTGCTGGTCGTTGAGTGGAGCTGGGTCTTGGCATTGAGATGGAGACTCTGGGAGATTTTCGCCATTTGATATTACGTGGAGCTGGGAGGTCTCTTGTGGACCAGTGTCCTGAACCTGGCTCTCCCACCTCAGTGGCACAGCCCTGAAACCTGGCTGGAGCACCAACAGGCTGTCCTCCACACAGCTCAGAATAAAAGGGGGTAAAAAAAGAAAGAAAGAAAGAAGAAGACAAAATAAAATAAAATAAAGTAAAATAAAATAAAGTTATTAAAATAAAAAATAATTAAGAAAAAAATTTTTTAAGTAATAAAAAACAAAAAAACGGACAGAGAGAACTCTAGGACAAATGGTAAAAGCAAAGCTATACAGACAAAATCACACACAGAAACATACACATACACCTCACAAAAAGAGAAAAAGGGGAAAAAACATATATATCTTTGCTCCCAAAGTCCACCTCCTCAATTTGGGATGATTCGTTGTCTATTCATGTATTCCACAGATGCAGGGTACATCAAGTTGATTGTGGAGCTTTAATCCGCTGCTCCTGAGGCTGCTGGGAGAGATTTCCCTTTCTCTTCCTTCTTCTCACAGCTCCCAGGGTCTCAGCTTTGGATTTGGCCCCACCTCTGCGTGTAGGTCACCGGAGGGCATCTGTTCTTCGCTCAGACAGGACAGGGTTAAAGGAGCCGCTGATTCGGGGGCTCTGGCTCACTCAGGCCGGGGGAGAGGGAGGGGCACGGAATGCGGGGCGGGCCTGCGGCGGCAGAGGCCGCCGTGACATTGCACCAGCCTGAGGCGCGCCGTTCGTTCTTCCGGGGAAGTTGTCCCTGGATCCCGGGACTCTGGCAGTGGCGGGCTGCATAGGTTCCCCAGAAGCGGGGTGCGGATAGTGACCTGTGCTCGCACACAGGCTTCTTGGTGGTGGCAGCAGCAGCCTTAGCATCTCATGCCCGTCTCTGGGGTCTGAGCTTTTAGCCGTGGCTCGCGCCCGTCTCTGGAGCTCCTTTAAGCAGCGCCCTTTATCCCCTCTCCTCGCGCACCAGGAAACAAAGAGGCAAGAAAAAGTCTCTTGCCTCTTCGGCAGGTCCAGACTTTTTCCAGGACTCCCTCCCAGCTAGCCGTGGTGCACTAGACCCCTTCAGGCTGTGTTCACGCAGCCAACCCCAGTCCTCTCCCTGGGATCCAACCTCTGAAGCCCGATCCTCAGTTCCCAGCCCCGCCCGCCCTGGCGGGTGAGCAGACAAGCCTCTCAGGCTGGTGAGTGCCGGTTGGCACCGATCCTCCGTGCGGGAATCTCTCCGCTTTGCCCCCCGCACCCCTGTTGCTACGCTCTCCTCTGTGGCTCCAAAGCTTCCCCCACTTCGCTCCCCGCAGTCTCCGCCCACAAAGGGGCTTCCTAGTGTGTGGAAACCTTTCCTCCTTCACAGCTCCCTCCAGAGGTGCAGGTCCCATGCCTATTCTTTGTTGCTGTTTTTTCTTTTGCCCTACCCAGGTACGTGGGGGGTTTCTTGTCTTTTGGAAGGTCTGAGGTCTTCTGCCAGCGTTCAGTAAGTGTTCTGTAGGAATTGTTCCACACGTAGATGTATTTCTGATGTATTTGCGGGGAGGAAGGTGATCTCCGAGTGTTACTCTTCTGCCGTCTTGAAGCTCCTCCCCACAATTTCCTTTCTTGATTAAATGCCTTAGATAGAGGCACTTAAGAAAGCTCATAAGGCAATCTATTGAATTCAAACAGGAGATGAGGGAAGGACCCTCAGAGACCTTGGATGTTGGCCAGTACATCAGTTCAAGCCATGGTGCCTGGGCTGGCTCCTGGACTCTGTGCTCCTTAGGTAAGATGTAACCCATCTAATGTAATAGATGTGCTCCTTAGGTAAGATGTAACCCATCTAATGTAATAGATGCTGTGAACTAATTAAGAAAGCAAGGGTAAACACGTGGGCGTAAACGTTTACAAAACAAAAAAGAACAGCCCTCTGCTTAAGTTTCAGGAAAAAATAAATATGCAAAAAATTTTATTTTGAAAAATTCCTGTAGTAAACCAGAACTGTGAAATGTCTCTCTGAATAAATATACATTTATGAATATCTTAGAAGGTCTACTGCTGAAACACACAACAGATATCATTTTAAGCTATAATTTATGACTTCTTCATCAGCCTCTTAAATAACTAAATTATTAAAAGAAGAAGAAGGAGAGGAAGAAGTCTAATGCATATAACAAGTAAGTCAAACTATTAAGTTTATTAACACCAGGAAATTTCTTATCTTTTTGGAGGAGTTAGGTGTTTGAGAAGAATTTTTGAATTAAAGTTAACTCAAAATTTTTGAGGTATAATTTTTGAGTTAAAATTTTTGAGTTAAAATAAAACACTTTATTAGTGTTAAAGATCTAGCTGGAAATAACTTTACTGAATAAATTCTCCAAGAAGAGTCTCTTATTTCTGATCTTATTTGCTTTCTAATGCGGGACTTTGATGCTTTCCTTCTACAAAGATTCAATGCATTTTCTGTGTAGGTAAAAATTTAAGTAAGATATGTAAAAAATAAAATATTTATTTGCATTCACTTTTGTGTTAGTTATTAAAAATATATGTGAGAATATCATCCATTATATCTCCCAGATCTCTCTCTAGAGTTTCCAGTGAGGAATATTTCCTTTGAGTTTGGGATAAAGATATATTTGTATTCACTGTTACCTTATAAGCCTTGAGTAACTTTCTATATTTCTCTCATCCCAATGTCTCTCAGAAAACTCAAGGCTAAATTTTATGGTCAAGTGTAATCACTGTATTTTTCCCTAGTGTTTGTCATGTTAGCTTTTATTTCCTTTCCAAACTTGATTTCTCCCTTGTCTTCCTCCAATTTTTTAAAAACAATTTTATTGTTATGGTTTAATAAGATGCTTTAAATCCTTTTTCTCTGTTAAGGAAGTAAATGAGTGCAGTACTGAACCCACACAAGCATCAATCAAATACCGTATGTGGGTTCTTTGTAAAGAAATTACTGTTTTCCACTCTGTGGTATCCTTCTTCTTATGAAACAAATGAATTCCTGCTTATTCTTCAAGGTAGAACTCAAGTGTCTCCCCTACTGTACCCCCTTCTCTCATCCAGAAAGCAGATTCCATCACTTTACAGTAATACTGCCCTTGCCTCTGTGGATTCACTCATCACACAGCCTCTTTCTGTTTGCATCTGTCTTTACTCACAGATTATCTGGTTGTACTTTTTTCATGTTTCTATGCCCAATATCTAGTCTCCATGCCCTTCTTGAAACCCAGTACCAGGCAAATGGTAGATATTAATCATTGCATGTAGATGAGACAAATCAATTAATGAATTTGAATATTATGAAAAAATATGATACCTTGGCAGCGTTTATGAGGATAGTGAATGCGTTGATGGACAAGTTACCACTGAGTTCCCTCTAAGTAACTGACACCATGCTATGTGCTACTGGGGGGCAAGAGGAGGACCCACCAGGGAAATGAAACTCCAACGTGTGATACCTTCAAGGAGTTAACTGTGCTGAGAAGGGTAAGACTAATATGAGTTTGAGTGAGTTGGATAATTTTTAAGACTTGGAATAGTCTTAACAATATACATCCATTTCTTCATTCAGGATAGGGTGGCAGAAGAGAATAAGCAACGATATGAAGACAAAACAATGAACATGACTTACTCAAGGAATGTTGAGAAAACCTGTTTAAAAGACTTGAAGGTGAGTGATAATTAAAGATGAGTAAACAGTATGGTTAAATCAGTAGTTGTGTGGGAGGATAGAAAGTAGGAGTTGGATTACATGAAATTCTTAAGATTCATGTAGAGTGATATTTTATATGCATAAAAGGCATAGTTCACTTTTCAACAAGAGGATGGTTTAATGAAAAGTAGATTAATTTGGCAACATTATAAACAATAAATTAGAGTAGTGTAAAACAGAGGTAGGGAGATTATATAAGTAACAGTAGAAATACGGTATGGGAAGGAGAAGGTCTAGATTAAAATGCTTATAATATGAATAGAAGCAAAATTTCTATCTGGAAAACATTTCAAAGCAAGAATCTTGAGCCTTGGTAGATGAATAATAAGCCACACTTTCTTAGTTAGAAGTAAAAATCTCACCATACCAATATTGAGAAGTAATAAATTTAATATATGCTATACTAGTGTAGATCTTTAAAATCGTAAATCAGTAGAGAGAATGTAATTCCCAAGCAAAAGGAAGAAAATGATGTCTGATAGTACTAGACATTGATTTTTTTTTTTCCTGGAATAGTTCAACACGGAAGATAATTCACACTCATCATTATTTTAATATTGATTATTTAGAAAGCTGTAGTTTATAGACTTTGCAAATGATTATAACAGAATTATTAATCTGTGTATAACATTGCCACCCAGGAAAGGGTTTGTATTAGTTTGGTAGGACTGACATAAGAAAATAATACAGACTGAGTAACTTAAACAACAGAAATTTATGTTCTCATAGTTCTGGAGGCTAGAAGTTCAAGATCAAGGTGTTGGCAGTTTTAGTTTTGTCCTGAGACCTCTCTTCTTGGCTTCAGATGACCTTGTTCTCATTATGTCTTCATGTGGCCTCTTCCCTATGTACCCACACTCCTGGTGTCTCTTCCTCTTCCTACATGGAAACCAGTCCTATTGGATTAGGGCCCCATCCTAATGGCCTCATTTTAACTTAATCACCTCTTTAAAGACCCTTTCCCCAAGTATGGTTACATTCTACTACACTAGGGGTTGAGACTTCAGTGTATGAACTTTGGGGTAACACAATTAAGCCCATAATATCCTGCCCTCTGGGCCTTTAAAATTCATATCCTTGTCATGTGCAAAATACATTTACCTGATCCCCAAAGTCTTAACCCATTCTTGCATCAACTCTTAAGTCTACATCTTATCTAAATGTCACCTAAATCAAGTGTGGGTGAGACTCAAGGAATGATTTATCCAGAGGCAAAATTCTTCTCCAGCTGTGAATCTGTGAAACTGAAGAAGTCATCTGCTTCCAAAATATAATGGTGGCACAGACATAGGATAAGCATTCCTATTGCAAAAGGGAGCAATGAAAAAGAAGAAAGGGGTCACAAGTTCAAGCAAGTCCAAAACCTGGCAGAGCAAATATCATAAGATTTTACGGCTTGAGAATAATCTTCTTTGGTGCAATGTTCTCTCCTCTGGGTCCACTGGGGTGACAGCCCCCTTCTGGGCCCATTTTGGTGATGTCATTGCCTCTCAGCCGTGGGCAGCAGTCTAACCTGCTGTAAACAAGGAGGTGGCCCCTACCTCTGAAACCTAGCAGGAGACAGCCTGGCTCCCCAGACCTGTGATGGCAGTGGCAGCCCTACTGATCTCTGAATCACTTTTAGGGTTATTCTTCCTTTTTATTTTTTTGAAGAATACTGCATATTTGCAGCTGGATAGCTTTAATGTTCTGTCCTGTATAATCCCTGATGCACAATAGCCTTCCTTCATTCTGTCCCATCTCTGCCCTCTTAGATCCAAGCTGGCAGTGTTGATGCTGGTATAACCTCTCTCTGCTCCTGGCTTCTGCTGAGACCATTGTATAAAATCATGAGTCACACCTATAATCTCTTTATGGAGTAATTGTGTCTAGCCACACCGATGGTGTTCTCTCTAGAACTTTCTCATTTTTCTGCAATACAGTCAGGCTGAGAATGTCCGAATCTTCAAGTTCTGGTTCTTTTTGCTTTACAATTCCTCCTTCAATTTCTCTCTCTCCTCTCACATTTTACTATAAGCAGCAAGGAGAAACCAGCTGCACCTTCAACACTTTGCTTAGAATTCTCTTCAGCTAAATATCCAGTATCATCATTCACAAGTTCTACTACCTTCCACAAAATACCGGAATACAATTCAGCCAAGTTCTCTGATGCTTTATAACAAGGATCATGTTTTCTCCAGTTTCCAATGACATGTTCCAGATTTCCGTCAGAAACCTGAGCAGAATCACCTTTCACATCCATATTCCTGCCAACAGTCTCTTCAAGGTAATCTAGGCTTTTTTTTTCTTCTTTTTTTTTTTAATGTCTTTACTGGAGTATAATTGCTTTACAATGGTGTGTTAGTTTCTGCTTTATAACGAACTGAATCAGTTATACATAGGCTTTTTTCTAACACACATCTCAAAATTCTTCCAGCCTCTACCCATTACCCAGTTCCAAAGTCAACTCCACACATTTAGGTTTTTGTTACACAGCATCCCACTCCCCAGTACTACATTCTGAGTACCTGGGTACCTTCCGGGGATATGGGTGGCTTAAACAACAGAAATTTATTTTCTCACAGATCTGGAGACTGAAAGTCCAATATCAAGGAGTTGGCAGGTTTGTTTTCGCCTGAGGCCTCGCTCTTTGGCTTGAAGATGGTGGCCTTCCGTGTCCTCATATAGCATGTCCTCTGAGCACCCACACCCCTGGTATCTCTTTCTTTCTTATAAGGACACCAGTCCTGTTGCATCAGGGCCGACCCTAATCACCTCCTTTTAACTTAATCACCTCTTTAAAGAACTTATCTACAAATGTGGTTACATTCTGAGGTACTGGGAGTTGAAACTTCAACATACTGTATTAATTTGGGGGACAAATATGGTTACATTCTGAGGTACTGGGGGCTGGGAATTCAACACATTAATTTTCCAGGAACACAATGTATCCCACAACAGGGTTTATGCTGTATATTTTCAACACAATAGTCTGTTTCACTTCTTCTTTGATTTCTAATATCTACTAAAGGCTTCTTCATATGATATAAAATTGTTTTCAGAAACCCAAAGAACCTCAAAATCTATGCTTAGGTTACCCAATTAATTTTGTTCTTTTTCCTTCTCTGTGATAGCTGAGCCTTTTGAGTTTACAAATTTTTACCTCTAAGTTAATGCATATTTTATCCTCTCTTTTTATAGTAACCAAAAAAAGTTCCACATTAATTGATTTTTTTAGATTATAACCATACTCCCTTTAACTTTTTATTTATTTTGTGATAAAAAAAATATCACTTTTACAAAAGACAGACCTGTTCATTTTCATGTATGGACTTGGGCATGTTACTTAATTTTTCTGTACCTCTGTTTTCTACTCTTTGAGGTAGAATAAAATTACTAAACTGTTAGAGTTGCTGAGAAGACTAAGATACAATGTGTGGATGTATATGCATAGAGTTCGGCTCCTTTCTCACTTTATGCCCCAAACTATTCTTATGAAACCTGAGAACATGAACAGGGCCTGTTCTCTGATCAAAATCCAATAGCACAATATCTCTGTTGAGAGCATTGATTGGTGTACTGTATTATAATAGTGATTCCTCATCCCTTTCATGTTTGTAGGACTGTTTGTTGCCGAAGTAAATGTCCCAGATCTCTATGTAGCTTTATCACATCTTATATGTGTTTTTAATTTTTCTTGTATTGCTTTTGCCACATCAGGTTACCGGCTGTCACTTCTTAGCAAAATCAATAAAACTTGTTCTAACAGCCTCCCACACTTTAATTTGCTGTTTCAAATAACTTGCAAGCTGGAAAATCAGATGATCAAGCCTACTGGAATTTGGGGAGATGTAAAAGTGTAAGTCCCGACTCTGGACTTAGTGCTATGCTGCATGATTTACCTAATTATATCATTCAATCTTTATAACAACCCAGGGAAGAGGTACGATGATTACTTTCATTTTGTAGATGAGGAAACTGAGACTTCAGGAAGTAATTTGTTCAAGGACAAATATGTAGGAAGGAGTAGAGATATTACCTGAAATCAGAACTTCCAGGGCCTGACTCAGTACATTTACATCACATACCCTGAAGTGAGATATTCCTGTGATAGATTACTAAGGGTCCTAAACTTGTTGTACCATATTGATTTAATAGTTATGATTCTGTCTCATACTACTTTTCTCAAAGATCATAGGTACATTCATATTTAACTAAACACCATAGCACTTTAGTTCTCTGTCAGTTTATATATGGTAACATTTAATCACGAGGTACAAAGATTACTCCACAAAATCTTATTCAACAACAACAATAATAAAACAGCTGATGTGTACTCAGTGATGACTGCATATGTCTCCATCCCATGTTCTTTACATTTACTTTACATGGATTATCACATTCAATCTTCAGAATCACTCTGTGAAGTAAATACTATTATTATACCTATTTTGTAGGTGAGGAAACTGAGGTCATGAGTAATTAAGTTTTTGGCCAACCAGCCAGTAACTAATGGATCTGGGATTCAAATCCAGGCAACTGAGACCAGTAGAAGAACTGGAAACAGAGATGGTGCCTTTAGCACTCAGCACTGAAAAGACAGAAGAAAGTTCCAAAAGTGTCGCTAAATATTCATTAAAGGTTCAGGTTCGTTGAGCAGAAAATATCTTACCTTGATGGAGTTCAGTCTCAGGAAACCAAGCGTAGGGATATAAAGTTGTGGGTAGAAATAGAGGACTGGGAAATGGAACCTACGCGTTCATCTTTAGATTAATATACATATTCTCCCCTGAGACTGCTGAATGGTAAGGTTTCTGAATTTCATTAGTAAGTCACCTAAATGTACAGCTTTCCACTGTCAACCCCAGAATTGTTGGTCAGACCTAAATTTTCCCCCTGTGTTTCCTTAGGGAAGAAGGATTCTGGGGCTTGGTCTGTTTGGTCTGTTTTTTGCACTCTGTGGTTGCTTCCTTCACTGGTTCTACCTTTTGCTTTGGTAGGTGGGCTTTCCTACCATTTCCATAGCTATTCCCTTTCTTCCTTTTTCTCTGCTTTCAAGATCATTACATCTGTGTGACCTGGCTCACAGTCATCTTCTCTTTCCCATTTTCTGCTTAGATCTGTTGAAGTTGAACAGCCCACTCCACGAAGTCTGCTGATCTCTTTAATTTTAGCCATCCTTTGCTAACCTAAACTAGGACCTTCTTATGTGGCACTTTCTTAATTCCAAATCTGTAACCATACTTATTATCTTTCTAACATTATTATTACCCTATCCCCACTCTATTGGCTCATCTACCTCAAAAAACCGAGCCCCTTAATCCTTCCTTTTTTCCCATGTCCAATCCCCAGTCATTCCTTTTAACCTCATACTCCCAATTCATTCCTGCCTCTTTTCCTTCTCCATCCAAACAGACCACATAGTCCAACTTTTCCATTCTTTGGTGTGGGGGGGATGGTGAAAGAGGACAGTGCTTCCTTTGATAAGAATAATCTAGAATCATACAGGAGGCATCTTTCCAGCCTTGAGGTCCCAATAGAGCAACAGCTTGAGAAGCAACAGGCAGGATTGAATATTCCCCTGAATATGCAGCATAAGGAAAACCTGAGTTGTGAGTCAATACAGTCTCTGTCACTTGTAAAACAATGACCCTTATCTACTTGTTTTACACCCCAAATCTCAAATGCATTCTCCATGTCACTAGGAAACCTGAAAATTGCTCCTGTTGAGGAAGGAGTGGGGAAGACAGCAAGAACTAGCTGTTAGCCGTAGAGAGTGCATAAATCATGGACAGGGCGATCAGCTCATGGAACAGGGAGGGAGGTCCTCTAGAAATTCAGGCCCATTGAGGATCATGCCCACCCCACGCCTCTGCCGAAGTACCCATGGTGCCAGGAAGAAGATAATGGGGCACACACATTTGGGTCAAGGAGTGGAGGAGGGGCAGGGGGACAATTTACCAGGTGGTAAAGTATGATCCTGGCCATTTCATCAAATGACATTTGCAAACGCTATAACCTCTCTTCTCTTGATTCTGTTCAAAAAGAAACGCTACAATCCCTTCCCACCAAATGAAATTGGGAAGATGATTGATAATATGCTTTTCATGCTTGCAACTCAATTCTGAGGAAGTCTGCATATGAATAGAATTTATGATTATTATCAATACAATTCTGGTTGCCCAGGTTTCTCAATAAAGTTCAGAAATTGTGCTAGCAGCACTGGGGTAAGGGGGTTGTGAAAAGCGTCTGGAATACTTCAGGCCGCCCATGGAGCAGGCTTTGGAAAATATTTTTATTTCCCTTTGTCCTTTATTCATTTTCCTGACACTATAATGAACTTTGTAAATGATGGCCTCTGTCGTCCATCCATCAAAAGACTCGGCCTCAGACCATCTGTGAGACTTTTTTTGCTAAAATGAGATTTTTTTTGAAAACTTCAGCTTAAATGCAAAAAAAAAAAAAAAAAATTCCCTGCAAAGGTTAAAACCATAGCGAGGCACATCTGGTGGCTAAAATTAGGCTTGTTCCTATTAGCAAAGGCCAGAACCCATGATGGGGAAATGTGGAGGCACCTTTGTTGAAAACATCCTAACCTTTTCATCCTGGCTGGATTCTTACGCAGCAACAGCCGTAATATGTTCTGCTTTCAGTTATGCTTTCTCATTTTCTGCATCATCTTCCTTCAATGCATGGAAAGGCCATTAGAAAAAACTGTCTAACTGAGGTTCTCCACTTAAGCATATCCTTTTAATGAGATTTTAAAACAAAAAAATGTAATCCTTGGTAATATTTTATGTCAGTATTGTTTTTTTTCCCTGTCATAATTAGAAATAAAAGTGTGGCCGCTTCTCTGAGCCATTCCCTCTTGAACAACTGAAAACCTGAGGAAAATAATTTCAGTGCTTTCTCACTTTCCCAAGGTTCGGAAATCAGGAAAACTGAGATTTTAGAATTAAACCACTTCTGCATAAGAAAAGGATCACTTTTATTTAGTGAGGGTCTCCAGTCAGGGCTGAAGAAAGCCAGTTTCTGACTTTGCCTCAATTTCTCCATTTCTTCAAAATAGAGAAATATGACTAAAAGTCACAGAAATAGCAGCATATGAAAACAAAGTTGGTAAATTTAGCATAATAGACTTTAATGAAAGTGTTTCCAGCTTTGTCCTTAAAGATATGGTAGTCTTTTTTTGCAACTTTATTGAGGTATGATTGACAAATAAAATTGTATACATTTAAGGTGTACGATGTGATGTTTTGATATATGTATACATTGTGAAATGATTACCAAAACCAAGGTAATTAACCTATCCATCACCTCACACAGTTCCCTGTGTGTGCCTGCGTGTGTGTGTGTGTATGTGTGTGTGTGGTAAGGACACTTGAGATCTACTGCACATTTCAAGTAACTATAGTCACCATGTGATACGTCAGGCCTCCAGACCTTATTCAACTTAGGTACCTTTTGACCAATACCTCCCCATTTTCCCCAGGTGTGGTAGTGAATGCTGCAAAATAATTTTCCTCACAGTACAGTGAGAAGAAGAAAAAATAAACATATCAGTAGCATATCCCTGCAAGCAGAAAATAGCTCCAGGGAAGAAATCAATCTGCAGCTTTGATACAGGAGGAAAACCAATGGTATTTATTTCATCAAGGCATCTTTATAAAAATGGAGAAATTCAGTTTGTGAATCTTGGCAGCCTCTCCCAAATAATCAGAATATTCCGTGAGCCTGTGAGTTAACCAGAGAGGGGTTGCTAATCAAACAGCCATTCCAGCTTCAAGTTCTAATTTGGGAATTTTAATAAAGTTCAACCACCTGAAATGCTTTTTTTAAGCAGTGTTCTCTTTTTCTGGAGCCTAAGAATTATGATTGCTACCAGAGTCTCATTAGAGAATTAAAATCAGCCTTGGTTTGTGATTTCCGTGGCAATAATAATTAATTTAATTTCAGTTTTATTTAAATTATTTCATAGATCATGACATGGAATCTTTTTAACAAAATAAATTGGGGTGTTTTGTTTTTTTCAAATATTGGATGCATGCCCCTGTCTCCTTCTGCCCTCTAAAATAACAAGGATAACAAGAAACAGAAGTGCGAACTCACACTTCAATAAAATTGGACACACTGGTAACCAGAACTACATTGTATGTAGAAACACTGCCAAACGTAGTGAAGGTCAAATAAAGATGAGGGAAGATGCTGAGAAAGCATGCCTGAAACTAGAATTTCAAGCAATGGGACAGAACATAGTTCCCCCAAGCAGGTTTTATGAATTTAACCAAATGATCAGAGTTAATGTCAACCATAATGGTGAAAGTCAACATCACAGGTCTCTTGAGAAAGGCACAACATCACTCATTCCTGTTCGTACCCCCTAAAAATCATAGCCTAAAATGAATTTTGAGGAAACCATCACACAGTCTAAAGTGAGGCTGTTACGGACATCCAACAGCATTGAAATGGACCCTCACCCCAAATTTGGATCCAGCATTGAGACTGATGATCACACACACACACATGCACACAGGATGAAAGGGAAAGGTTTAGTACTCGCCTAATGAAGCTTTCTGGGTTAAGGGGAGTGGATCCTAAGAACATCCAAAACCAGTTTAAAAGAGAACAGGAGCCTGGCTTGGGGATTTTACTGTGATTAGGAGGTGGGGACAGGGCAGGTGGTTCCTCCCCAGCGTGGATAGGAACTTGCACGGTTTGAACCTCCAAATGCACCCAAAAGGAAGAATCTGGGTTTTCCTACCAGCTTGTCCAGACGTGAAGCAGAACGGGAAGACGTAGAGAGGACTGAACAGTTGTCAGCAAACACCAAAAAACAGAGTACAAAGGAGCATATTGAAAAAGAATTGGTCCATGCTCTTCTAAAATGTCAATATAAAGAGGTGAAAGCACACAGAACTCTTCCATATTAAAGAATAATCCTTTTTAGAGACATGACAACTATATTCAATGTGTGATCTTGGATTGGAAACTGGATCAGAAAAAATGCTCTAAAATACATTATTGGGACGACTGGTAAATTATGAATATGAATGATATAGTTATTTTGTATCACAGTTAATTTCATGAATTTAATAGTTATGTGGTTTTCTAATATCATTTTATGTTCTTAGGATATACATAAAGTATTTATGGGTGGAGAATCTTGAAGTCTGCAACTGGTTCAGTAAATAATATTTATATATGCATATTGTCAGTGTGTGTATACTTATAATGTACAGAGAGAGAGAAAGAGAGCAAATGGTGAAGAGTGCATACACGTGAACTTTTGTAAATTTTTACAGCTTCAAATGTTTTCCAAGATAAAAAGATGAAGTGAAGGAGGTAGTATGAAATCTCTTTACTGGAAATAAAGGAACAGGATTCATGGACTAACAGATGGAAATTCGTTGGGCCCTTCGTGCCAGTAATGAGAAGAAGGAAGAACCAGGTGAATAAAGTCCACACAGGAGACCACCTTTACGGGATGGAGGAGAGAAAGTTCAGAGATACGAATTTTTGTGGACAGTGGAGAAAACAAAAAGCATCTCACACTCTCACTCTGGGTTATACCAAAGAACTTTCTCCATACCAGGAAGAAAATCTACTAACCCAGAATTCACTTCATGCAGTCAACACAAAGAAACCGGCACATTACCCATACAAAGACCCAATAACCAGTCTCAGTACTGTGGAGTGCAAGTCTGAGCAGTTTTTACTTTTTCTTCAATCACTGCCTTCAGCCAGACCATGTCAAATTCCCTTTCTAGTTCCTTAAGGATATCTTGGGGAGATTTCATAAATTTTCTTTTATAGTTAGTCATTAACTCTTCAGTCTAATATTAATATTTCAGGCAAACAGTCACCTTAAAGGTCTCCTTCTCTCGCACTCACAGTAGACCAGATGTGAACTACAAGGGCCTGAAATGAGAAGGATAGGAACAAAGGACATAGCACTCCTCTCCCTCTCTCTTCTGGATCCAACTATTCCAGCAGTGGGAGTAGACAGAAGGGAAGAGGGGAAAGGCACTTATCCTTTATTTATTGGAACACAGAAGTAATCCTCATTTCTTTGTTATGAGTGTTTTCTGGCTCATACTGAGTTGCTATAGATATCTCTTGTGCCTCTGGAGTCTAAGTGCTAGCTCACCCATAATAAGTAATACATTAGACACACATGTGACTTTGGCTCAACTTCTACTACCTGCTCTTCATAACATGGTATATTTAGCAGCATCTTGCTGGCTGGGGCCCTCCTCAACCAGGAAACAGCTGTCCCAGAGGGATGATGCTAGCCACACAGCTCAAACCCAGCTACCTCCCAGAGTGCCCTGGATATGCTGTAAAATTTGCCTCCTTGCCACTTGTAGCAGAGATTGGGAGAGAACAGATGGCTCTTCCAACTACTCCCTCCTTCTACCCCACCACCTTCTTCTGCTGCCTAAGCCCAGGGCCAACCAGGAAAGGGAAGGTCAGGCTTTCCTATCATGTTCTCTTTTAGAGTTTCCCTAAAACTTGGCTTTAAGTTGGGTTAAGAAATAGCTTTCTACAGCCAGTAGAAGCTGAACACCCTCTAGGGTGCTTTTTCTTTTCAACTCTATCTACTCCTCCTCCCTCTGGTCACAGAGAAAGACACATAAACTATGTATAACTGAAACTGAGAAAGAAAGAAAGAGGAAAAGAATGTGGAAGATGAGGTAAGTATTGTGTCTTCTTCATTGTGAAGAACCAAAGGGTACAAGAATTTCCAGTTGTTAATCAAGAATAAAGATATGGGGCTTCCCTGGTGGCGCAGTGGTTGAGCGTCCGCCTGCCGATGCAGGGGACACGGGTTTGTGCCCCGGTCCGGGAAGATCCCACATGCCGCGGAGCGGTTGGGCCCGTGAGCCATGGCTGCTGAGCCTGCGCATCCGGAGCCTGTGCTCCGCAACGTGAGAGGCCACAACAGTGAGAGGCCTGCGTACCGCAAAAAAAAAAAAAAAAGAATAAAGATATGGGGAAAAATAATAGAGATGTGAGTATATGTAAAGGTAAAAATGATAAATACCAAGGAAATGGCAAAAAGTGTAATACAAAAATAATATTAAATAGTGGAAGGAGAGAGAAGAGAAAAAAGCAATGAAAATGTACTTATTTATCAATGCTGATGCTGGCTACAGAAATAGAAGTTTAAATACATGAAGTTATGAGGTTGTATCTAAACTATAATAAAAAATAAACATTCTAAATTGTAAGCATGAACATAACAAGTTAAGGAAACCACACCATGTAATTAAACAAGAAAAACAAAAGCATTAAAAACAAACAATTTAGCATAATGTGAAAAGACATAAAAAGTACATCATATCAATGAATGCAAATGGGTTAAAACTTTCCCTTTTGAATACTAAAGGCCAAATGTTTTCTGTTTACAGCAGATCTCCAGTCTCCAAATCAAAAGGAATTCACAAAATTTGGAAATAAGAGGATGAGCCAAAAAAGCAAACCAAAACAAACAAAACGGACAAATATAAGCACAAATAAAACAAAAATTAAGATCTTAATGTCAGACAAAATGGACAAAAGTCTTTTCTTTTCTTTTCTTTTTTCGGTACGTGGGCCACCCACTGAGGCTAGTGGAACGGGAAGAACAGGGGAGCCTGTGTTCTGAATGACATCCTTGAACAGCTTCACCACACCTAGGCCGCCATCTAATTCCGAAGGAATAAAAACCCTTATCTATTTAAGCTGGTGGTAGATCTACCTTCCGTCACTTTAAGTAAAAATCCTTCCTGGTTGATATGCTTGCGAATTTTCTTACTTTTAACAAGAACTGTCCATCAGAGGGTTAGGCTGTTGGCAGGTAGCCAGGGGACACTGGGGTACCTCCTAGATTGTTTTTATCCTTCTGATATTCGGTTGGTTCATCATTCTAGGCGCCCATACTTTAATACTGTAGGCAGTATATAAGGGGATATGGTTTATTTACTCCGGATTCATTCACTGAAATAAAGTTTGGACTTGGAACCCGATGCCTCTGCCTCTTACTACCGTGCCTCTGCCACTTTCACTACGGTGATAATGATTAAAATAGGTATCTGAGTTTTCTCCCAGAAGCTAGAGAGCTAGTCCTTCAGAGACAATGCATCGGTACAATTCTATATCACTTAGGGAAATAGAGTTTCATATATGAAAGCAAAAAAAAAAAAATCACTTTTTTTTTTTTTTTTTTTTTTTTTTGCGGTACGCGGGCCTCTCACTGTTGTGGCCTCTCCTGTTGCGGAGCACAGGCTCCAGACGCGCAGGCCCAGCGGCCATGGCTCACGGGCCCAGCCGCTCCGCGACACGCGGGATCCTCCCGGACAGTGGCACGAACCCGCATCCCCTGCATCGGCAGGCGGACCCCCAACCACCGCGCCACCAGGGTAGCCCAAAATCACCTTTTAAGATGAGTTTTCGTATGTCTTTTTTGCCATCCACTTTATGCCCTCATGAATTCTAAAGGTGCTCAGTAATTCTAAAGGTGTACTTCAGTAATCTAAGACACCCCATGTGCCCAACAGATAGCAATTCTAGATCTTTCTAATCTAGTGCTTCATGCCAAGCGTCAGCTGCCATCTGATGAAGATGGTCTTAGAGAAGTGGGATGCATTTTATGCTTCGTGTATTTTTTTAAAAAATTAAAAATATGTTTTAGAGTTGCTCAGCCCTCAAGATGGAACATTTTGTATCATTTTCTCACTTTTAGTTACATTATTGTTTTCATCAATTTTCACATATCTATAACTCCTTTTTATCTACTACTGTTTTCTTAAAAACAAAACGGCATAGAAGAAAATCAGTAAATACTGAGTCAAACACTTGACTTCTAGACCCACCTCTTCAGTGATCACCTTAACAAGGGATCTCTAGGAATGCTACTTAGGAGAGGCATAGGAGCAGCAGCCTGGCTGGCAAGGATATGGGAGATGGAGATCTATTGGCACAATACCCAGTGGTATACATAAATTAGAGATTAGAGGAGAAGCTAAAGCCTACCGCTGACGCTCTGCATCTTCATTTCCTCATCTATAAGGCTGATTTAAATATAAGCATTTTAAAATTCTATCTTGGGCCTTCAATTACTTTATTTCCTAACTTTCATCACGTTCCCACCACTTACATACCTGTAATTCCAATTGTTACTTTCCTCTAGCAAAGCCAGTATCCAGCTTTCCCTCACACACCTAATCTGTACCATATCATTGCTACGCCAAAGTCATAAGTTCCTCCAAGCTTTTCTTATCTCATGAGATTACTCTAGGCCAATTATACATATTTTATTTTTCATAATGTTTGATGAGTTCCAGAGAAGTTTGTCACATAAATATGTTGTGCAATGGCTCTGGCCTAGGAAGATTAGCTGAGTCTCGAGAATAAAAATCATGCTAAAACTTGTACATCACTAAGTAACAAAAATGACCACTTCTTTGGCTTTTGTATGTGCCAGGAACTGTTCCCAGCTGGTTTTATTCATTGTATCTAATTTAATGTTTCCATTACAAGTATTCCTAGTTGGTAGACATGATTCTCTTTTTTACAGGTGAGAAATGTGAGGCTTGGATGGGTCGACTATCTCACCTGCTGTCATAGGCATAGTGAGTGGATCATTCTGATTCAAGCCCGGATCTCTTTAACTCCAACACTCCTCTCTTCCAGCCACAGGATTCTGCTGCCCAGTAGGTGATAGCACATTTTTAATGAATGCAACCATCTCTGCTTGCTTTTCTCCTTGCTGGGTCAGACTCCAAACAGATATAGCTTTAACCATCTGTTCACATACTTTATTACCAAACTACCAGACAGTATACCATTTTCAAGACCAATTCTTCACTCCACAGTCAAAGAAAATGTTTCAAAAAACCAAGGAGACAATGTCCATCCAGATTCCCACTCTGACTTTGTGCTGTGGCGTGGAGTTCAGGGCCAGGAGCAGTGCTGATTTTAGCAGTGGTCACAGAGGCCTTGAAAGGGAAGGCAATTTTTTTTATTAGATAGCTGATATGGAATGATAAACTTTAACCTGCATACTTCCTAAAAGTGACTTAAGGTGATTTCAAATAAAAAAGAGCAGATATAATAAATCTCAAAAGAGATGTGATAAAACACAAAGCTAATTGTTAAAATAAAAAATAGGGCTTCCCTGGTGGCACAGTGGTTAAGAATCCGCCTGCCAATGCAGGGGACATGGGTTCGAGCCCTAGTCTGGGAAGATCCCACATGCCGCGGAGCAACTAAGCCCTGCGCCACAGCTACTGAGCCTGCGCGCCACAACAACTGAAACCCACGCACCTAGAGCCCGTGCTCCACAGCAAGAGAAGCCACTGCAATGAGAAGCCCGCACACCACAACAAAGAGTAGCCCCGGCTCGCTGCAACTGGAGAAAGCCCGCACGCAGCAAGGAAGACCCAATGCGGCCATGAATAAATAAATAAATTTATAAATAACAATAATAAGATAGGTGTCACATACCAGAAGGGAAATAGGAATGAGAAGAGAAAAATTGTGACAGAGAAGGTTTTTAAGCAAGAGAAATTGCTGCAAGTGAGGGTAGAGCTTAGTTCAGACATATCTGCAAGCCCAGCTGGAGAGCGATACACGATGAAGCTACAGCAGCACTTCTCAAACTTGAATGTGCAGGTGAATAGGCTGGGAATCTGGTTCAAATACAGATTCTGATTTAGTAGGACTAAGGTTGGGGTAGAAACTCTGCACATTTAACAAGTTCCTGGATGATGCAGACTACACTTTAAGTGGAAAAGAACTACATTCATAGTCCGATAACTGAACATTTACCATGACCCAAAGAAAGGCTTTATTTCTTTTATCTCTGAGTGTTATAAGTTGAATTGTAACCCCATCCCAAATTCATATGTTAAAGCCCTAACCCCAAGTACCTCAGAATGTGACCTTATTTCAAAATAAGGTCATTGCAGATGTAATTAGTTAAGATTTGGTTATTTGGGTGGGCCCTAATCCCATATGACTGGTGTCCTTCTAAAAAAGGGGAAATTTGGGTACAGAGATACACACACATGACAAACACTATAAAGATGAAGGCAAAGATAGAAATGATGCTTCTACAAGGCAGGGAATACCAAAGATTGCCAGAGAACACACAAGGTAGGGGAAAGCGTGGAGCAGATTTTTTCCTGCAGCCCTCAGAAGGAACCAACCCAGCCCATATCTTGATCTTGTACTCCTAGTATCCAGAGCTGTTTCTTTAAGCCACCCGGTTTGTGGTCTTTGTTCCAGCAGCCCTAGCAAACTGATATGGAAAGAAAATATGTCTCTGTAGAAGAAATATTGCACCACAGGTCACCCTTAACTGTGATTTAATGAGAGGTTCCTAAAGTGCCTCTTAGGTCTGAATGTTTGTTTCCCAGACTGTATCCCTGGATATTTTGATTTCATAAGCTTGAGGTGGTCCAAAGAACTCGAGTTCCTATAAAACATCCCAAGTTACAAATAATCAGATATGTTTGGGAACTAGTGGTTGAAATTAACATTATGGGGGCAATATGAGATAATTGTCAGATATAATATAGAATTTGTTCCCTTCCATACACTGCAGTTTCTACAGTGATTTTTTTTATCTTTAATGGAATTAATTGACTGAACTATTGGTACACTGGATGAAAGCAAAAACACTTTAGGACAAATTTCTTGCCCACCGTCTATAATCACTCTAAATGGTTTTTGGTTTTACCACCTAATATTCCCAAAATAGAATTCATCAAATAAACAAGAAAATTCATCTACTGACTTTGTTATAAATTTACTAATATCTTTTTAAGCAGGAAGAATGAATGACTTTGACCTGTGTTTCCAAGCCACCCAGCCTGAGCCTTTTGGTTTGGTGAAAAAACCAAAGAGTGGTATCTTTAGAGAAGGGCAAGGTTTCCAATTCTTCCCCACAGCCTCAATTCCATTAGCATGAGACCTTGAAACCGCATCTGTTTTTACTTATGAAATTCAAACAATTGCCTAACCTCTTGGCTCTTAAGTAAAATGTTCAAGGGCTCACATGACAACACTTTGTTGTATACATGAATCTTGTATATTGTGAGTCTGTTGTAATTATATAATCTGTTGTGTATAATTAAACTGTTTTTGCAAAAAGAGGGAATAAATGCCTATAAAACATCTGGTTAGGATCTGCAAAAGGTTACACTTTTTCTGTCTCTCCAAAAGGCTTGTTCTATCTGTCACCCATTGCTTTGTTTGAGTTTCTGCAGGCAACAAAATTATGGAGAAGTCCTGTGGATAAAATTACAGTGTCTGGAGCCTACTATGCCTTCCTGTTTGGCCGGAACTGAGCTAGTCCATGGACAGACAGAAAGCGGCTGTGTAAGAAAGTGTTTAGAATAGACTCAGAGGAAACTCACAGCACCCTGCAACACATCTCTATTGAAACATTGCACAATGTGCAAGTTCGTTTGTCCAAGATTCAATTGTATAAGTTTAGTAGGTTGTATAAACAATAGAGAGAGGGGAAAGATAAGGTGAGAAGATTCATCAAAAAAAAAATCAATGCTTTATGGTTTGCTCAGATGTAACTAACTATGTGCCAGAAGGACTTACTTTGTTTTGATTTGGGGTGTGTGTGTGTGTGTGTGTGTGTGTGTGTGTAGACACAGTGTAGGTCTTTGCAACCAAGGTGAAGGGGACACTAAGAATCTAAAGGATGAAAAAAACTTCACTTAAAACTGAGAAACCTATGTATATGAAGCATGATACTTTTAAAATTAATTACATGAAAATAAATATTGATTAGTTTCATCCTGTAGCTAATTCTTTTATATTTGTCAGCACATGAAAGTGAACACTAACACACAGGGGGAAATGTATAGTTAAGGTAATTTAAAATAGTTACCTAAGCAGGACCTCAGAGAACACCCTTGAAGGATAATAATAGTAATGGTTTCACTTCAAAGTCATAAAACTTTAGAAATTTAAGTTTTATAAGCCTATATGTTCTTAACTAATGTATATTGAATATTTACGACGTCATGGAATACTCTGTTTTATGTACATTAATTTAACTCTCATTGCATTGTATTATAATGGGATTATTGTACCCATTTCACAGGAGAGGAAATCAAGGCTCAGAGTGATTAACACCTTGAACAAAATCAAAAGCTTGTAAGTGACAGAGCTGGATTCACTCTCCAGGCTTCTCACCCCTCTCTGTCTATAACCTGATTTCTGTGCCTGAATTACATAAATTCATCCCTTCATTTTAAGTGTTTAAACCCAACCAGGCCTCCCGAAAGGCAAACTATGCTTGTTGTACTTCATGCTTATAGCAAACCAATACTGCTTTGACTCGTGTTCTGTCCACCTTGTGTCTATTAATATTGGTGGAAAATGGATGACAAAAAACTCACATATTCTTGTATGACAAAAGTTTTCTATGAAAAACTGTCAGAGAACAGATTTAATTATTTAGTGAGCGATAATTCATACGGGGGGTGTCTAACTTATTGCATTCTAGATTAAATGAGAAGTGACACTGATGCTTAGCATATCTAAAATTCAAAATGAGAAAGGGAAAAATTTTAGTAGGTAGACATTTCAGTAAGTTATTTGAGTTGGCTGGCTTTTTACACGGAGTTGCCATGTTGATTTATTATTTGTGCTGGTGTGATATAAACAGGCTGAGTGTTAGTATACAATAACAGCCAAAATTTAGTATAGTTTTAAATGTGTCAAACCACAGCAATATAAAGATGGAAGGGTCCTTATCAATCAATGAACCCCACTCAACACAGGAACCCTCTACAATGATTTATGGTCTAATCATTCCATTAAACACATGAGGAAGCTGAAGGTAAGCTCAGTTAAGTGATTTAAGTTTAGAAAGGGGTTAGGCCTCAGACTTCCCAATTCTCAGCACACCGTTCTTATTTTAATTGCATTCCTTCACAGTGGCCTCTGCTTTACCGAATTAGTGCCTTATACCATCAGCTGCAAAATGGTACCAAAATATGAAAGGCAAAATTATGTCTATGTCAAGCGAGGTAGCAAGGTGGATTCCAAGGGGCATCTCATGTGATGTTAGAGGGTACTTAGTTTGAATTTTGGGTTCTCTGTATTTTACAACAGTACCCTCCTGCCAAGCAGCATGACTCCCCATGCATGCTCGCAACGCACAAATCATAAAACTAATCTTCCATCCTGTATTCAACCTGCTTTTGGTTCCCAATCCCTATATGTAATCCCCATTGCTTCTTCCTTAGGCACAGTGGTACTTTTCTAAGATCTTTGAATCCATATTTTCTTCCTGGTCATAAGGGATAGGTGCTAGCCGAGTAAGGACAGTAAGCAGACCATCATATAAGACCCATGATAGGAAACATTGGGGTTGACCAGATACACAGTCAACATGAGTCATGCCTCTCAAACTGTGCAAATAGTGAGGATGGGCTCCAGCACATAAAAGCTCAAAACCCCTCAAGAATTCTGACTTCCTCATTCTTTCCCTCCAAATTCCATCCTGCTGAGGTTGTTACAATTTGCTAAAACTTAATTTTATACACGACTTAAGTAATAAAAGTGAGTTAATAAAAAAATAATAAACCCTTACACTCAAGTCCCTATCATTGTTAGACTGTCCTTCAAGTTGATGGCTTTGCTTTGATCATTTATGATGCAGAACTACTCTTGTGGGAGGGAAAGCTTAAACTGAGCTTGGTGTCCTGTAGTTTTTCTTCGTAGCCAAAGATGCTGTTGATGCTGGCATTGTTTCCTGAACGTTGCTTCTTACCATTAGTTGTATTTACACATGACCTGTTTTTTTTTGTTTGTTTGTTTGTTTTGCGGTACGCGGGCCTCTCACTGTTGTGGCCTCTCCCGTTGTGGAGTACAGGCTCTGGACGCGCAGGCTCACGGGCTCAGCCGCTCCGCGGCATGTGGGATCTTCCCGGACCGGAGCACGAACCCCCGTCCCCTGCATCGGCAGGCGGACTCTCAACCACTGTGCCACCAGGGAAGCCCAACATGACCTGTTTTTTAACAGAACTTGGATGTAATTTCCAGCACAGTTTGCATTAACTTGTTTCACTGGGAATTTAATGACAACTTGAGTAAATGTTAGTCTCTAGAGAAAGGCATTTTAAGGCAATCATAGCTTCTAAAGCTACATTTTTCCTAGGGTCTATGTCACAGTGCGGGGCACCAAGGGCATCATTTATACTCACAGGAAAGCTCATTAGCAGTGTTAGGACTTCAGGATAATATTGGATGTCTTCCTGTTCCCTGAGTATTCAGCCTCTTCTTTGGGAACCAAGTCCGCCATAAAGCCGGTGAGGTTATTGATTTCATTCTGTCCTCAGCTACTGTAGCAGCAAGGTGCTATCTGTTCCAAGGTATTATTTCTCTCCTACTTGTATTCACTTTCTCTCCAGCGGTCCTTTAGATATCAGTATTTTTTGAAGTAGTTTTACATAGGATACTACAGACAGTTTAGTGGTTTTACCACTGACAATTTCTGAAGGTCTGTGGTTGTAAATTATTCATCAAGGGGCTCACTCAGAATACCTGAGATGGATGTCCATACTTTCCTGCTCATCCTAAAACTGACGTAACTGGGAAGTGTGCCCGAGTGGATGAAGGGGGTCTGGGGTGGAAGCCAGCCGGGATTGCCCAGTCTCTGCAATGCTGCTCACTAGACCTGTGGCCCTGAGAATCCTACTGTACCCATCTGAGCTTTAGTTCTCCCACTTACTAAACCCGTCTATCAAACACCAACTTCACGGGAGAGATGGGAGGATAAAATTGAACAACATACGTGGAAGTACCTTGCACAAAGAAAGCAATTAATAATTGCTGCTAAATAAGTAATGATAGATAATATTTAATAATACTCTCTTAGTTTACAGCCCACATTTGCATACATTATATTGGTCCTCTATACAGTTTGAGGCAGGTAGCTGTCATTATGATTTCAACTTTATGGTGAGGAAATTGAGTCTAAAAGGAGTTAAAGGACTTGCTTAAATTCATAAACACCCAAAACTAAAACTTCTGACTTTCATTTCCATGCTCTCTTGAGGCTCAGGTAAGCAGCTAGTAAGTGTTTATTGAATAGCCACATCTTTTCTTTCTTTATATTTTTTAATTTAATTTAATTTTATTTTTTTGCGGTGCGCGGGCCTCTCACTGTTGTGGCCTCTCCCGTTGCGGAGCACAGGCTCCGGACGCGCAGGCTCAGCGGCCATGGCTCACGGGCCCAGCCGCTCCGCGGCACGCGGGATCCTCCCAGACCGGGGCACGAATCCGTGTCTCCTGCATCAGCAGGCGGACTCTCAACCACTGCGCCACTAGGGAAGCCCTTTTCTTTCTTTTTTAAAAAAATCTTATCATGGAAAATTTCAAACAAACACAAAAGTAGATAGAAAAATACCATATGATCTAGCGATCCCACTCCAAGGCATATATCTGGAGAAAATTATAATTCAAAAAGGTACATGCACCACAATGTTCATAGCAACACTATTTACAATAGCCAAGACATGGAAGCAACCTAAGTGTCCACTGATAGATGAATGGATAAAGAAGATATGGTATATATACATGATGGAATATTAGCCATAAAAAAGAATGAAATAATGCCATATGCAGCAATATGGATGGACCTAGAGATTATCATACTAAGTGAAATAAATCAAACAAAGACAAACATCACATGGTAGCACTTACTTGTGGAATCTAAAAAAATGATACAAATGAATTTATTTACATAGCATAAATAGACTCACAGACGTAGAAAAGAAACTTATGGTTACCAAAGGGGGAAGGGGGAGGGAGGGATAAATTAGGAGTTTGGGATTAAAATATGCACACTACTATATATATATATATATATAAATAAAATACATAATCAGGGACTTCCCTAGTGTTCCAGTGGTAAAGAATCCGCCTTCCAATGCAGGGGACTCAGGTTCGATACCTGTCAGGGAACTAAGATCCCACATGCTGCAGAGCAACTAAGCCCATGCCTTACAACTACTGAGCTCTTGCGCCTTAATGAGAAAGCCTGCGTGCTGCGAACTACAGAGCTCACCCATGCGCCCTGGAGCCCGCGCGTCACAGCTAGAGAGAAGCCCGCGCACTGCAATGAAGAGCCCACGCGCCCGCAACAACAAAAAAGATCCCACGTGCCTCAACAAAGATCCCGCGTGCCGCAACTAAGACCTGACGTAGCCAAAAAGTAAAATAAAGAAAGAAAGAAAGAAAGAAAGAAAGAAAGAAAAAGATAACCAACAAGGACCTACTGTATAGCACAGGGAACTGTATAGTCAGTATCTTGTAATAACCTATAATGGAAAAGAATCTAAAAGAGAAGTTACAAATATGTATAACTGAATCACTTTGCTGTATACCTGGAACTAACACAGCGTTGTAAACCAACTATATTTATAAAATTGTAAACCAATTTATATTTATAAAAGTTTTTTTAAAAAAAGAAAAATGAGTCCCCACATACCTATCACCCAACTTCAACAATTTTTAATATTTTTCCAACCATTTCTGTGTATTGCCCCCATCTCTTTTCATTTTGGCTGTTTTAAAGAGATTCTCAGGCATAATTTCATTTTGCTTATAAATACTTGAGTATGTACAATAATTTTAAAGGAAATTTTTACTATAGCCACCATTCCTTGATCTTTACAAACAAAAAAATTTTTAATTCCTTATTGTTATTCAAATTTTCCTGAGTTATCTCAATACTATCTTTTTTCAGTTGATTAGCTTGAGATGAAATTCAAACAAGGTCCGCACACTGCACTTATTTTTTATATCGCTTACGAATCTTTCATTCTCTAACTATCCTCCTTCCTTTTGATTTCATGTCATTGGTTTATTACAGGTATATTATTTTTATTTTTACATCATAGAGAATGGTTCATATTCTGAATTTAGCTGTTTGCTTCTTCATGGTTCCATTTAACCTGTTCTTCTATGGACCCAAATTTCCCATTAACCAGAGTTTAGATGTAGATTCCCGATTAGATTCTGATTCAGATTTTTAGGCAAAAATATGTCATAGGTTATTAACACTCCCTTATTCTTAAGCTTGGCTTCTATCACCCCCTCCCTACACACCTTTTTTCTTGCCTTCCATTTTTCAACCCTTATTCTATCCTGACTTCATCTGGGGATGGCTTTACTCGTTGTTAGAATATCCTTTCTTCTTCACTTCTCCAGTACCAACCCTAATTGTGCCAGTACCCACTGCAGTTTTGGCTTTCTTTGGCTCTGTGTTTTGCAGCCTATGTCACCCCTTTTGCTTCATGAAGCATCTTGGAGGATCTTCCTAAGGTTTTCACCTAGGGCCTCAATTATAATGGAATGTACACTGACGCCTGAAAGTTCAGACTATATATTTAGAATCTGTTCCTCCGGGAGATATCAATTTGTGTTTTATTCTGTATTTGTCTCTCACATCTTGCCCTCTGCGGGACTCCAAAAATTTCTGTATGTTGCCCTCTCCTGTGCAGTGCTCTGCCCTGACAACTCTATCTGCCTTAGTCTCCTTGGACTCCCAGCTCCATCGCTTCAATTCAGGGTGTCCCCTGGACTTTGTCCGAATTTCCCCTCCTTGCAACACGGCGTGAAAACTCTTTCCAGGCAGTAAGCTGGATGCAATTGTACGTACGGCTCATCAAATTTGTTTCCCATATTTAAGGAATTCTTAACTTTCCCTGTCAGTGATATGCAGTGTCCTGAAAACCAACGCGCTATTTGTTTTGTTTGTATTTTCGCTATTTCAGGTGCGTGGGGAAATCTGGTCCCTGTTAAACCAGATTTAAAGCAAAAGTCTATAGTCTATTATTTGAAGTCTTTTGAATCAAACTTTGGGATAGTAAGGGGATATTTCACTGGGGATCTAAATCAATAAAGAAAATGTTATTTTGTTGTATTTTAAACCATGGGAACAAGACATACAATAGCAAGGATAAGATTGTAAAGCTGGGTAGAGCACTAGAATTTTCCTCTCCTATTTTGATAAGGTTGTGTTCGTTATCCTTGGGTGTTGCCTGTTTCAGATTAGTGGTGGAATTTAAGCCCAGTGTGAAGGACTTGGCAGATAATAAAACTGAATGTAGCAACTGACTATTTGGAAACAGACAATACCAGTGAGGATCTGGGAGATACTGAAGACTTGGAAAGGCAGCTAACCTCAAGCCACAACACAGAAGTTCTGGGGGCTCTAGTGCATGGCTCCAAGTCTCATCACCAAAGGAATGATGTAATGACATTCAAAATCATAACTGTGTTCTTCTCCATAGCCCCAACATTTGCTTCTGTTTTTTTCTACACAGGGAAAAATATGTACATGTCACAAATTAATAGTTACATAAATTGTGAAACATAGCAATGATTTTATTTGTTCTGTGGCAGCGCAAAACAGACGAATTTTTCTGCATCAAAATAGAAAATGAAATCACAACAAACAAAAATAATGAGCAGGGCTTCCCTGGTGGCGCAGTGGTTGGGAGTCCGCCTGCCGATGCAGGGGACACGGGTTTGTGCCCCGGTCCGGGAAGATCCCACATGCCGCGGAGCGGCTGGGCCCGTGAGCCATGGCCGCTGAGCCTGCGCGTCCGGAGCCTGTGCTCTGCAATGGGAGAGGCCACAACACTGAGAGGCCCGCGTACCGCAAAAAAAAAAAAAAATAATAATAATAATGAACAATAACACAATTAGCAATATTTTAATTGCACCATCCCATCCACGTAAACCTGTTTATTCATTTTTACATTATATGTCTCAGAAACACTTTGTTTGCTTTCCTCTGTTCCTTAATATTTAGACTTTTTGTCTAGCTTATTTGTAACTGTGATGTATTTTCTAGGCAGCTATAATTATTTGGAAACAAAATTAGAAGCTTTTAATAAAAAAAGAATTCCTAGAAAATTAGAACACATGGAAAAGTAATATATACTTGAAGTGATTGCTTTTGGAGTCAAAATGGATTTTGTGATGGAACTGTTGCAGATAAATGATCTTCTCACAAAAACATATTGAAGGAAATGGAAGAAACCTGAAATTCAGAGTTAAAAATATTTATTTGTCGGGAAATAGTATTTACTGTTAAAAGAGTATGATGAGTCTGTTTCATTTGTAAAGAAAAGAGATTTTTTTTAGTTGTTGAAAATCAGAAAGGTAAGAAAGAGATGTTTTTATGTATGAGCTCACAGAGTGATTTGAACAGTTCTGTAGGCAGAAAAATAACAATGTAATTCAGAATGTGTGAAAACATTGTTTCCATTAGATGTCAATCAACAAACAATGGAGCAAAAGTGGTATGGCTATCAATTAGTGTAAAATGCTCTCAAAGGGCATCAAAGTTTCTCTTAGATAAGGGAGCATTTTGATTTTCATTACATTGGAAAGATGACTGAGACCAATCTAAACAGAGTGATAAAAATTTACCTGCAGCAAATCAGAGTTCATTTTAACATAATTGAGTAGGCAGAAATATAATCATGCTGATAACATGGGTGGAAGGTTTAATAGTTTTGTCAAAGTTTAGGAAGAGAGAGAGAGAAGACCTTTTTATACGTACTGTCATGATCACCATTTACTGTTAATTTGGAGGATGCTCTCTCAGCAAGTGGCACTCCAAAACTCTGTGAATATTAATAATTCTTTGAACAACAGTACCAGCCTTCTGCAAAAAGACTGCAGCATTTCAATACACTATAAACCAGACAAATGTATTGAGAAAACTATGTGGCTTATAAAAATAGGTTTGATTGAATGTTAACAGACACTGGAGACTGTCTAAAAATGTTCAGATAGTGTTGAAATATTGGAAGTGGAATCAAATGAATATTTCAGATACACAGGTGGCTGATGAATTAAATGGTTTGCTGAATTTGGTTTCCAAATTGGAAATTATTATCTCTCGAAAAACAATTTAGCACATGTTAAGTACAAGTATTAGGAAAATTCTTTCTGAGGAACTTCAAAATAAACTATGTATTTTTCTTTAAAAATGAAATAATTTTGTACTGTTCATCATCTTAGAAAAATGGTGAATATTTCAAAACAATCTGTGGCAGGCCAGAGTATGAATTATACTTTCTGATTTCCCTTTCTAAATCTAAATTGTTTAAAATTTAGGAAAAAAAAAAAAAAAAAAAACTTCAGAAGAAAGATTTCTGAAATATTTCACAATGTTTTTTCTTCATCAGAATATTATACAACTCATATTCAGATTTCTTGATGCTTTAAGTGGAATGAAGATATATTTTAAGCAATAATTAGATGTGTATAAAATTTTTATAGACTTCATGCAAATAAGATCGCATATCTTTGACTCTTACAGGAATTATGCAAAGTTGGCTTCATCATAGAACTTGACCAATAATAATGCTCTTTGCTTCTGAGAGCTATTGCGTGTTGTGTTGTCTTGACCAATCTCTACAACAGCACATAATGTTCACTGTCTACTTTGTGTTGCAGAAGAATGCCATTCCCTACCACAAAGGCAGAAGAGAGAGTCAGTGGTTGGAACTGAGGATTATCAAGTAGAAATTGGTAACCAATTTATTCAGCCTGAAAGGCTGTCTGTTCCTAGAGGAAAAAACTGCAACATCAGTTTGAACAGGGATAATACAGTATTTTTCAAAGCTCAATCATAAAAATTTTGCACAGACTTCATATATTACCCTGTTTAAATTTCCAACTGTTAATTATAAGTTTAAAATCTTCTGCCTTGTTTTTGGTTTTATGCAATGATGGCTCTTTTGGGGACTGTGTACTGGAATTAACATGTTATTTTATGAAAACAACACTCTATTATTCAAGATAACCAATTTGAAAAATGTTAACATGAAATTATTTGCAAAGCTCCTTGCTTATTAGTGGTCATTCATAGAGAAATATTTCTCTACCTGTCTATATAACCTGCAACTCCAATTACCATTTCAATAATGTTAGGCTTTTGGTCCAACAATTAAAATTTAGGCAGCATTTGCCGTTATGGACTGAATTGTGTTCCCTGATAATTCATATGTTAAAGTCTTAACCCCCAGTGGAACTGTATTTGAAGGTAGGGTCTTTAAAGACAGAATTAAGATTAAATGCTGTAATAAGGGTGGGGCCCTAATCTGATAGGACTGGCGTCCTTATAAGAAGAGAGACACCAGGGATGTGAGCACATGGAGAAAAGTCCATATGAGGACACCTAGAGAAGGCAGGCTTCTGTGAGTCAAGGAGGGAGGCCTCTGGAGAAACCAAACCTGCCAACACCTTGATCTTTGACTTCTAGTCTCTAGAACTTTGAGAAAATAAATTTCCTGCAGTTTAAGCATCCCAGACTATGTTATTTTGTTATGGTAGCCCTAGCAGACTGATACATGTCCCAACAAGTGCTACCATATTTTCTGTTAATTAGATTTCTTTCTATCATATGTTTGTTTTATATAAATAAAGAATATGTGAGGAGAAATAGTTCTTATTCAATTTAATAGATATACCCAAGTGTAAAATGGGGATACACAAACCAAACAAAGTGGGCTATTCCCATACTTAATAATTAGATGTTTTATCTCAATCTGGGTAAAATATAGTTGCTTTAAAATTGATCTTCTTCAATTACCTCTTTTATTTCCTTAACCGGGTGCTACAGAATCAAAATCTATTTGCCAGCACTGCATTTCCCCATCACATGGATTGAATTCACAAGACGTCTTGAGTGTCTCATGCATAAAAATTACCAAAAATGATCCTGAGTCTTGTTCATTTTATATCTCCATCATAGAGTGTACTTTAAGCAAGTTCCCTTGGTATTCTTATATGAGATTTGTTATTTGTTAGCTAGTTGGAGGAATCTTCATATTTCTCTCTATGTCCATGTAATTTCATTTCATAGCACAAAAATATAAATAAAGGAAAGAACTTTTATTAATTTATTTAGTTTTGCTGTGTTGGGTCTTTGTTTCTGTGCGAGGGCTTTTCTCTAGTTGTGGCAAGCGGGGGCCACTCTTCATTGCGGTGCAAGGGCCTCTCACTATCGCGGCCTCTCTTGTTGCGGAGCACACGCTCCAGACACACAGGCTCAGTAGTTGTGGCTCACGGGCCTAGCTGCTCCGTGGCATGTGGGATCCTCCCAGACTGGGGCTCGAACCCGTGTCCCCTGCATTAGCAGGCAGATTCTCAACCACTGCGCCACCAGGGAAGCCCCAGGAAAGAACTTATAAAAATACATAGTACACAAGGTGTGCTGAATTGGCGAGTGGGATTGACATGTATACACTGATGTGTATAAAACTGATGACTAATAAGAACCTGCTGTATAAAAAAATAAAATAAAATTCAAAAATTAAAAAAGGGCTTCCCTGGTGGCACAGTGGATGAGAGTCCGCCTGCCAAGGGAGGGGACACGGGTTCGTGCCCCGGTCCGGGAAGATCCCACATGCCGCAGAGCGGTTGGGCCCGCAAGCCGTGGCCACTGAGCCTGCGCGTCCGGAGCCTGTGCTCCGCAACGGGAGAGAGGCCACTACAGCTAGAGGCCCGCGTACCGCAAAAAAAAAAAAAAAAAAAAAAGTAAATATATATATAGCACACAAGAAAGGAAACTACAGAAATAGCTTCTTCCCAATCCCATTGATGCCCCTCAATCCCATTCCCCCATATTTGGTCCCAAAGCAGGTTACTCTGAAGTGAATGGCATTTCTTCTCTTAAATGGAAGTTGTCGATAATGGGGTTTTTATTAAATGTTCCTTTTGTGTGAAGACTTGGCTAGGCCTTACCCTCCAGTATGGTCTTCTTCTAGAGCAGGAGTTGACAAACGAACCTGCAGACCATATCTGGCCTACTGCCTTTTTTTGTAAAGAGGGTTTAATTGGAACACAACCGAGCCATTCTTTTTTGTTTTGTGTAGGGCTGCTTTCTCTGTATAATAGCAGAGTTGAGTAAATGTAACAGAGACTTGGGACCCACAAAGCCTAAAATACATACTCTATGGTCCTTAAAATAAAAGTTTGCAGCCCCCTGTCCTATGGTATGTAAGGGGACTAGAAAGGAGTTGGAGAAACAGGATTGGGTCTCAAGGCGTCATTCAAAGAAAAAGGGTAGACGACATTTGCAAATGACTTGGATAGCATGCCACTAGACTGCATCTGAATATGCAGGGCCCGCTTCCTATTGGCCTTTTAATCCCAAGATTCCCATAATCCTGGTAGTGGTTTATTTCCTCTGAACACCCAGTCGGCAGACAGGGGTTTAATTTTAATTTTTATTAGCTTAAGGATTTTGTCTCATTAGAGAGTAAGAAATTATTAACTTGCCATTAAAACGATTTGAGCTCTTATTGAAAGTGCTTTTAAACTCAAATCTGACAATATGAGTATCTGAACCTCAGTAAGTATGATTCTAAGTTTTTCCTTCACAAAATAATAGGACTATAACAATACATTTTAGAAAATTCACCTTACCTAGGCTAACACTTGCTCCCACTTTGTAACTTTTCAAGGGACACACAGTCAAACAAAATTTTAAGAAGCTTCTTAGAAACCTACTGAATAAACTGAATGTAGGAAATGTAGGAGAGTGGTTAGAAGGCCAGGAAGGAAGCCAAGACTTTTGGATATTAGACAAATTAAGTCACATTCAAATGAACTTGAGTTGTATGCATTTTTTCCTACTACCTGCAATGCCAGCCTCCTTTTCATGCCTGAAGCATGAATTTTGCATGCTATAAAGTTTAGAAAGAAAATCTACACAAAGTGAAGGGCACTGAGCATTAGTTCATAAAATGGTCTGAAAATCTCCTATCCTTACCGAGCGCAAACCAAGCAGTGCGTAAGTTTATTTCAGTCCTGCAGAGCTAATTAATGAGTTACATCTTGGCAATCCAAATTGTTAACTCAGTCTACCAGAAGTCTGGAGTTTGTTTTGTGTTATCTATTGTTGTGGTTGTTTTTTACCTGCTTAAACTTAAACACTTACTAATAAATCTGTAGCAATCTGGAAAGACGGTAGTAGCAGTGGCATAGTTTTTAAATCTACATAAATTGTACCTAAAAACAGACAGCCATTAGCACAGCAAAAATGAAAACCTGGAGTCAACATGTACAACAAAGTTAGGCAAAATGTATGACAGCAAACCCCAAATTCCATTGGACTGAAATAAACCACTGACAGAAGCAAAACTCACAAGGAATCAGAAAATGAACAGGAAGAGTCAAAGAAAAGGCAACATAAATACAACCACTTTGAAACTGAAGAAAAAACTACGTACTGGAAACCTCAGTGAGCCAATCAGAGAAGAGTAACAGAAACTGAGAGGGAGGTGGACAGTCATCAGTTCACAGCTGATTTTAAGGACCCATAAGAGGTCAAATGGCACTGAAGTTACCTGGGCTCCTGAAACACAGAAAACTAACTCAAGTTCTCTTTTAGGATAGAGTCCTATGGAAAGAAACTGCTAACAGAATAATTCCTACTCTGGAGAAATTGCAAAAAAGTAGAGCCAAGGAATATCAGGGAAAAACAAGAGGTTTTACCTAAAATTGGGAGAGAAGAAGCCAGAATAATTCAGAAGTTATAGAGTCATAATGTTATTACCTGTGATTATATCAGAAGAGAAATATTAAGAGCTATGAAGCTAGGAAAACTATTTAGTTCATTTTCCTCCTAAAATTACCCCCCAAAAAAAGTCACCTAAAAAGGAAAAAAGGCAAATATTGCTGTTGAATCCCGTACAAAACTACATTAGGAAAAAAGAATCTAAGAAGCAGAACAGTCATACTATGGAAATGAAGGCAATCCAGAAAGAATACCCATTAGCCAGTGAAAACAGTAATCTAATAATTTATAAAGCATTAAAAGCAAGTTCCAAAAAATAATAATAATACAAGCAATGAAGGAATAACATAAACTAGAAACAAAACTCAACTATAAGGCAAATAAAGGAAAGAAGATTTGAAAAGGGCAGGTTACCTAGAAACAGAGCCTAAGACAGAGATTTCTATGTATGTGATTTTATTGTGAACGTGTGATTTAGAAGAAACAAAATCTGTGAGGGAGTGAGGGGAGCTGGGGAGGAAAGGAGACAAATCTGAGAGAGGATGTGGTCTCAGGTCAAGCCTCACCTTGGTCTAGTCCAAGGTGTGCAAGAGGAAGAGTACTGAGAAGGATGTATGCACAGCAGAGCTGCCTCTACCTTTAGGCAAGAGGTCCAGTCTTTCATGCCCCATATCAGACAGTCATGAGCTGTTGGCCATTCCCCAAGAAGTATGTGACCTTCCAGCAAGATGGTCCCCATCAGCTAAGAGCAATCTTCTGGAGAAAAGAACAGTTGTGAGTTTTTAGTAGCCAACATTCATAGTACCAGGGGATGGGTGCACCTGCTTCTTAAAAGACATCCAGCGTCTACTCTAAAGTTAGTTGTAAGAAAAGACTATCGGGTTTATATTATTTTTTGACAATAACACTTTACTCCAGAGGACAGTGGAATGACATATTTAAGATACTGAAAGAAAATAAGATTTGATAGTCAGACAAAATGTTCTTCAAGTTCAAGGCTCCTAAGAAACTGTTACGAACATAAAGATAGAGAATATTGTTCCAATGAGCACTTCCTAGTATATCTGAGCAAGAATTTCACAAAACCAAAATGACTGGAGGGATGTCAATATTATATACATGTGGCAAGATCATATGATGGCTATAAGGGTAAACGTATTACAGGTAATAGTACCATAAAACATAGATACAGTAGAACAATCTGTGGAATGAAGAGAATGTATGGAAAGAACAATTTTACCAATTAGGATTTTAAAATATATTATTTCAAAGAAGGAAGGTTGAGGAAAGAAAACATTACTAACTAATAAAAATATTGTACAGAAGAAGAAAAAAAACACAAGAGCTTATAAAAGAGGACCAATGGTAATATATAGGTAAACAGACTAAAATGCAAATATATATGTGTGTATTACAAACATATATTTTTATATGTATGGGTGTGTGTATTAAAGTACATATACATGTTTGTGTGAGTATCTATATATATAAATATATATATATGTTTGTACGTGTATCTATACATAAAATACTCTAGAGGTCAAAATTTTGATAATATCAATAAATTTAAATTGATTTTATTAGACTATTAAGAAAAATACTTCAAATAGGATACCAAACAAATGTAACACTGCACTGTAAACAAGGGACATATCTAAAACAAAGAGACTCAAAATGTTTAAAAATGAAAGTATAGACACAGATATAAGAGACCAAAGGAAATAAAAAGGAAACAGAGGATGTCAATCTTGGTATCTGACAAAGTAGATTTCAGACCAAAAGGCATTAAAAGAAACAAATAAGCACGCTGAAAATGATATATTTAAGAGTTTGTAATATTTATGTAACTTAGAGCAACCATATACATTACAGCAGAAAACAGATGCAAGGAAACGAATATTATACACCTCTCTCAATACAAGACAATCAAATGGAAAAAATTAGTGAGTAGACAGAAGATTTAAAAAATATATTACATTGAAATTTATAAAATCATGAACCTCAAAAATAGAAACTATACCTTTTTAAAAGCACATGGAATACTTGCAAATATTGACCTTTCCTTAGTCCACAAATAAAGCTTTAATAAATTCCAGTGAATTGGAAAAATATGAACAAAATAAAATCAAGAAACAAAAGAGCCCTTTTCACACCAAAAATTTGAAACATGCTGTTGAACAATTATTGTATAAAACACAAAATTCAAAACCAAAATGCCAAAATACTTGAAAACAATAGTGGAAAAATATCAGAATCTCTGGAATATAGCTTAAATAGTTATCTGAGAAATTGCATAACATTTAATACCTATATCAAGAAAAATGAAAATATATCAGTTGGGACTTCCCTGGCGGTTCAGTGGTTGACTCTGTGCTTCCACTTCACGGGGCACAGGTTTGAGTCCTGGCTGGGGAACTAAGATCCTGCATGCCGCATGGCATGGCCAAAAAAATATATATATCTATATATCAATTGATAAATAAGTTACAAATAAAAATTTTGATTAATTCCAACTCAAAAACCTAAAAAGAAAAACATAGTAAGCCAAAAGAAAGTATAATTTAAGAATCATTAAAGAAAAACAGAATTTAATAAGTTAGAAAATAGTCATAAATCTAAAAAAGCAACATAATATATAAATATCTTTTAAATATTTTTCATACATTTTTTCATATTTTAGAAAATAAAGTCAAACTTTAAAAAATCAGCATAATATGTGAATTGTTAGCAAAATTAAATAAACAACTATGCAAATAAATGTGAAAGTGTAGATGAATTAATACTTTTCTACAAAACTACAACCTGTTAAATTTAGCTCTAGTAGAGACAGAGATTCTAAACAGACTAATTGCTACAGAAGAAATAGAAATTTTACTGAACCTCTAAAGATCAGATAATCCTAATGCTACTTAAACTATTCCAGAATACAGAAATGAAGAAAACTTCCTATTTTATTGTATGAAGAAACCCCCTGAAAGAGATTTCAACAAAAAAGATGAAAAATAATACAACCCAAACTCACATATGAACATCAATGCAAAAATATTAAATTAAAAAAATAGCAAACAGGACTAAATGATCCATTTGAAAAATTGTGGGGTTTTATTCCACAATTGCAAGGGAGATGCTACATAAGGCAATTCATTAATACTAACTACTCATTGTTTTAGGTCTAAGGAGAAAAATCATTATATATTGCCATACATTCTGAGAGATTTTTTAAAAGTCAATTCCCCTTTCTGTTGAAAACATTCATTAAAGTAGGAACTGATGGATTTTATTTGCTCTCTTTGTCTCTGTCTTTCTTGTCTGTCTATATCTCATTCTCTATCTTTCTCTCTCTCCACATACACACAAATATACACACATATTGCATACATATATATACACATATATTACATGTATTTATTTATTCATATTTGTATGTGTGTTCATATATGTCAAGAGCCAACAATGTATCTCAAAAGCGACTTTCCTGTTAAAGTCAGGATGAAGAAAGAAGAAAATACACCCATAACATCCACACTATTTAATATTGTATTGAAGATATCAGCAAATGCAATTGACAAGAAAAAGAAATCAACTGCATTAAAATTGGAAAGGATGAGGTAGAACTATCTCAATTTTCCAAAGATTTGTTCAATATTGGGAAACCCAAAATAATCAATGGTAAAATTACTATAATAATATGAGATTTAAAAATAAAACCACAGGTTAGAAATCATCAAACAAAAACTAATAATCTTCTATACATAATCGAAAACTAATTAGAAGATGTAATGAAAATCAGACATCATTTTTGAGGCTCATAATTTAAAAGAATTAAAAACTATAATACTCACTCTTGAAAAAATCAAAAGTGGAGTTGACAAAAAGGAAAAAGGAAAATTCTCACTGGAGAATGCTAGGCACCGACACATTATTTTGGAAATTGTTTTATAAAAAAATGGTAGTGGCAGAAGCAATTACTCAAGCATTTATCCTGCCTGTAAGAATTATCCCACAGGGTAACCAAATAGATGATAAGGAATATTTTACCTTTATAGAGTTCTCCACTTAAAAATAATGAATGATATCTACTCTCCTGTATATGATGAATCATTTTTTCCTTTTTTTTTTTTTTTTTGCGCTACGCGGGCCTCTCACTGCTGTGGCCTCTCCCGTTGCGGAGCACAGGCTCCGGACGCGCAGGCTCAGCGGCCATGGCTCACTGGGCCCAGCCGCTCCGCGGCATGTGGGATCTTCCCGGACTGGGGCACGAACCCGTGTCCCCTGCATTGGCAGGCGGACTCTCAACCACTGCACCACCAGGGAAGCTCTTTTTTCTTTCTGTGTTCAATATTTTACTTTTTGGCTTTAAGCAGATAGATTATGATGAGTTTAGGTGATCTCTTTGTATTTATCCTACTTGGAATTTTGTTAAGATTTTGGATGTAAATAATAATATTTTTCATCAAACTTGGGAAGTTTTTGGACATTGTTTTCACTCTTTTCTCTCTTTTCTGTCTGCCTGGGACTTCCACCATCCATATGTTGGTTTGTTTGACCATGTCCCATAGGACTGTGAGGTTCTGTTCATTTTTTCTTTAGTGTTTTTTTCTCTCTTCAAGTTTATTGATTTTTTTTCTGGCATCTCAAAACTACTGTTGAGACCATCTGTTGAATTTTCAGTTCAGTTATTGTGCTTTTCAACTCTAAAATTTCTATTTGGTTCTTTTTATAGTTTGTCTTTATTGATTCTCTACTTGTTAAGCCATTGTCACCATAGTTGCTTTTAATTCTTTGAACATATTTTAAATGGCTGCTTTGGAGTCTTTACTAAATACAACTTTAGGTCCATGCAAGTCAGTATGTACATTGTCTGCTTTCTGTCCTGCCCCTTGGTGTGTCTGCTAATGTTTGATGAAAAACTGGACACTTTACATAATACTTTATATTAATCCTAGGTCTTGTTTTTATTTTTTTTCTGATGTTTGATATTTCCCCTTTCTTCTTTTTTACCTTCCTTCCTCCCTCTCTCCCTCTCCTCCTCTCCCTCCCTCCCTCCCTCCTTCCTTTACTCCTTTCCTTCCTTCCAGACTTAATCTTTGGCATTTGTCTCTCTTGTGGTGTTTACCTGCTGATGTCTCTACACAATTTTCAAAAATCATTTATATTTTCAAGTCTGATATCCTATAGCTCACTCAACCTTCTGTCTGAATAACCAAGTGGTCAGTCAATGATTTGGGCAGAGTTTACATTTCAACACCGTGCACTCATGAGCCTTCCACTCCTTGTAGATCAATCTGTTTGGAGTCTGGTGAGTACATTAAAATTTTCACCCAGTTTTTAAGTCTGTCTTGGTTTTATTTTTCCCCGACCTTTCTAGGATCTCCTCCATGTACGTGTGTAGTTTTTCAATCTGCCAGGGATGGATGAAGAGCTTATCTCAGCACTTCCATTTCTCCCTCATTTTCAGGATATCTTGAGACCACAACTGCAACTAGCAAAGTTGCGCAACTGTCAATTTTTCTCATTCATTTCCTAACAAGTTCATCATATTTAGTTGTCAAAGTCTGGGCTCCAAATATAGCCCCTTCTCTCTGGCAGCAAATTTGTTACTTTTCATGGCCAGACCCACACTGGAAAGCTACAGTTCTCATAAATCAACACTAGGAAGAGATGAGAGCAGCTGCAGGCAAGAACACATGCTCCTGCTGTTCTTATGTGAAGCCCTAGCAGTTATTAAAGAATGAATGCTTCTCAATTTGTTGTTTGCATTTCATTTATTCCCACAGCTTGAAATTATTGTTTTTGACAACTTATTCAATTTTATATGGGTTTTTCTTTGCTTGGTTGGGTTTTTTTTCTCCAAAAACGATTTGCCAGTCCCTTTATTCTTCCATAATCAGAATCACTTAGTTTTTAAATTTACTTATTTTTAGGTGTGATAATAATACTGTGGGTATTTATCACCATGAGATACATATTGAAATATTTATGGTAAAATTATATGATGATAATATTTGCTTTAAAATAATTTGTATCTCAAAGAATAGATGGAGATATAGATGAAACAAGACTGGATGTGAGTTAATAGTTGTAGAAGCAGGGTAACGGGTACCTGGAGATTCATCACAGTTTTCTCTAGTTTTGTGTATATGTGAAATTATTCATAATAAAATCTTAAATGAGAGAAAAATAAACGTTTGGAATCCTCTTAGTTATGTGCAGCATCAGAAATAAAATGAGACAAATAACTTGTTCTGATGCAGTGTATTATAACGAAGGTCTACACAGGTAACTCCAATTCTCTTAACATATTAATCCAAACTCCTTTGAAAGGCAAGGTGTCAGCCTACTGAGATTGCAATAGAGATGACTACCGTCTCTATATTTGCTTTTTTCTTTATCAAAAATTATATAATAATAAATGACAGCTTTACATTTTTTTAATGCTTACTTTTGCCCAGTACTATATTTAGCATTTGGCCTACCTTGCCAAGAGTCAATGCTTGGTGTTCAGAAATTCTGATAGACCTGTGGTTATTTCCTGCTCTTCTGTCTCTTGAAGTTTAGAGAGAAAAAAGTAGCAGAAGATTAAAAACGATAAATTTGATCAAAATTGTGACGGGAGGGTCCAAGCACAGCCCGACACCTCCCCTGTGTTCCCAAGAAGAACCTTGTGCTTTGTACAGGAAGTGCTGGTAAACTCACAAATCGCATAGTATGAAGAGAGTCAGAGCACGGGCAGTGGGTGTTGCCTCTGTATTAGGTATATGTAAACTATTCTTGAAACGGCTTAGTTATGCATGTCTCAGTGACCATCAGGCATGCTACCAACTTTCTGTGTTCAGACCCCACAAGAGTCCTTGTACTGTAGCACTAGGTGGGATTCATGGGGCCATATTGCCTGTCTGGGCTGCAGAATGGATCCATTAGCCATGGGGCACCACTGTGTTGCAAGGGACTGATTCTGTATACGTTCTCTCCTCTGGCTATGAGTAAATGCTGGGTTACTTCAGCCCACTGTACATGTTTTCTGTTCTCAGTGACCTTGACCTGGTAGGTAAGTTCCACCCAGGGTGTCTTCCCTGGGTGGGACTTACCTACCTTTTGACCCTGGCCTCACTCATGTTATAGTCTATATTGTGGCACAGCCTGACCACTTAGTGAAACAGTAATCTTACATTATATGTTTGGTATCGGTTAAGGATGCTTTGGGGAACTTTGAACTGCTATAGATTGGGACAAGTGAATAAGGTAAAGAAAATATTCTAAATCACTAGAGTAGGGGTCCTGGGATTTCTGCAACTCCCTAGGAGTCTTCTGGATTTGGAGGACTTTTCCAAAAAGAAATCAGGACCCTACAAAAAAATTTATAGACAGATACAGGCCCTCAAGGTCTATCTCTGACTCACTCTATACATCTAGCTTAATCCTGGGAAACTGCACCTCCAACATAAGCCATGGTATCTTGGTATGGTGTAGACATTGCATGTCAAGGAAACAATGAGCTATTAGCTGAGCTCAGGGCTTTCAGCACCTAAGTGGGATGTCCATAGAATGAAGGGACAGCTCTCATGACTACTGATTCATGAGGCAGTTCAATTTTCACCTTTATCAAAAACGATTCTGCTCTTTCAAAAGTTCTGAATCTCTTACAGTGACTTTGGACATAGACATCTTTGAAAATCTCTCTGTTGACACAGAACATGATTCATCAGTCTATATAAGGACACATTGTTATCTTCATGTGAGTATTTTGACTTACAATTTGACAGCTAATATATTATGGAGCCATTTCAACATTATTACCTCTGCTCATAAAGACCTGGGAACTTGTCCATGAAGTACTCAGCTGGATGAGGATATGCCTTTGTGTACCCGACAAGGTCCTTCTAAAGAATCATGCCTGAAAGCATAATGTGAATGGAAAAGTAAGGCAGGAAAAGGACTAGACTTATCTGATGAGGGACACTAGAAACTAAACCTTCTCCCTATATGACTGTCTTTGTCATATTTCACCAAATGAACGAACACCATCTAATAGTCTTGATTATCGATCATGTGATTTCTGGACTTCAGATGAGAAAACAGGGAGGGAAGTAAATGGAATTCAGACCTGCTCAAATTCCTCAATAAATATACAATCTTCTGCATTTATTTAACCTGGCAACCTGACCCACTGATGTTTTATTTTGTTTTTCTTTTCTTTAGTGGTAGAAGAGGATTTTTCTTTAAATTCATAGCAATGGGGAATGATATCCTTATAACCTGAGCTTGTGAATTTAAGATTTAATGATCTTTATTCTTTGAAAGGGAGATTATTTTGTTTCTGCTTGTATAATCATCCCATCTCCTGCATTCTTGACTAAGGCCCAACTGAAAAATTTAGTGTTAGTTCTTATTTTTCGGTGTACTCTTTGGGTTAGCAGATGCTGTCCAGGAGAAATGAGAGGGCATTCGCAGCAATGTGAAACCGTTTTCTTTGCACACTGCCAAACAGGCATTATTGCATAAAAGATTCAAGAGGGATGGATGATGGAAAGCATTTACTTTGCTTTTTAAGATCTGCTGTTTTCATCAGAGTAGCATATGAATTGCAGTTTGGAATATGGGGACCTTCTGGTATGAGCATACTATGTATTTTCTTTGGAGTTTACTTTCAGCTATTTGAATTTAATGCACCAAACTCTGTTTCTTTGATTCTTTGCTCAAACAACACCTCAGTGAGGCTACCTGGCAAACCTGATCCCCTTACCCTGCTCTCATTTTTTTTCCATAGCCTTTGTTGCCTTTTAAAAGATATATAGTGGGGCTTCCCTGGTGGTGCAGTGGTTGAGAGTCCGCCTGCCGATGCAGGGGACACGGGTTCGTGCCCCGGTCCGGGAAAATCCCACATGCCGCAGAGCGGCTGGGCCCGTGAGCCATGGCTGCTGAGCCTGCGCGTCCGGAGCCTGTGCTCCGCAACGAGAGAGGCCACAATGGTGAGAGTCCCGTGTACCGCAAAAAAAAAAAAAAAAAAAAAAGATATATAGTTTACACTGATTTTAGTTTTATTGTTTGTCATTTATTTTCTGCTTCTCTGCCAGAATGTAAATGTCAGGTAGGCAAGGATATTTGTCTGTTTTGCTCTCTGTTATACCTTAACTCCACAAGAAAAAAAAAAAATCAGGCACGCAGTTGGTATTCAAAAATAAGTTTTCAATTATTGAAAACATCTATGATACAAACAGCACAAAGATGATTTTCTATTGTTCCAGACTTGGATGGTTTTACATAAGTATATAAAAACCACCAAATTTCGAAGTCTAGTTAGTCTAACACCTTTAGATTTCCTTAGTCCTTCTGAATCAGGCTAGTTTATTCAGAGCACATGCAATTAATACGGCTTACATACCAGATAAATTATTCTTCTGGGACTTCTCAACTTGTCCTTTCTTTGATGAAGTTTAATTATTTTAAATTCTTTATCAAGTCCATTTAAAAAAATCTCTAAACAATAATCATATATGAACTTTTTTCCTATTTTTGTATTCTGTTACATCTGAGAAACTTAAAATATATTCATGTATGTATTTGTGTGTGTGTGTGTGTGCATTTTACAATGTAACCTCTAAGAATTCCTTATTGGAAGAAATACTAAATATTGGATGTTTTATATTAAGTATACAAACACTGTATCACTCTATTTTCCTGGTAATATTGGACTGTCTTTCTCAGCCACTTTGGAGACTGAGTCAGGAAACAGCAGCGGTAGCTTTGAATTACTCTATAATCTCATCCTGTTTTGATTCAAATTCCCTAAGCCTTCAATATCAGTCTCTACTGGCTTCTTTCTCCCAACAATAATTTAGACTCTATCCTCAAAAATGTCTCAGTAATGTTTTGGATATCCACAGTGTCCTGGGACAATGTACTTAAGAACAAATCTAACCTTGTTCTCTGACTCTGCCCTACTAGTTAAGATGCCTTGTCACTGCTTCCTTGGGGAAGATTGTTACCACTGCCTGCTACGCATCCCATAGTATGTGGGGAGGAAAAGAGTGTATCGCTCTTTTTAAATACAAGGTGGTATTTTACTATCTGGGCCCCAGACTATTTGGGCTTATAGTCTACAGACACTTTAATGAACACAGCTGGTTTAAAAAGCAACCCATCATGTTAGCGTGGGACTGTGGAGTAGCTGTAAGTCTCACTGAATCACCTCCATCTTTCTCATCTATCTTTTGTACTCTTTTCATGCACCCAAAGTTGCTAAATTTTGTAATTTATTCTTCAGGAAAGAGCAGAAGTCCCATATATATCTTCTGGGTCACCATTTTGTAGCAGTTGCAAAAACAGCCATCTAACTTGAGCTTAATTAGGACACTAGAAACTCTACCATGGGCACTCCTGCTTATGAAGAAGTTAAGTCTGGATGCAGAGGACAGTTTACACAGGATGAAGGGCTGTCTTAGTTCAGGCTATTATAACAGAATACCACAGACTGGCTGGCTTAAACAACAAACATTTATTTCTCACAGTTCTGGAAGCTAGAAAGTCTAAGACCACAGTGGCTGCAGCCAATGTCTGGTGAGAGCACTCTTCCTAGCTTGCATATGGCCATCCTCTCAATGTATATTCATATGGTAGAGATGACAGAGGTAATGCAAGCTCTCTCATGACTCTCCTCACAAGGGCACTAATCCCATTCTTGAGGACTCCACCCTCATGACCTAATTACCTCCCAAAGGCCACATTTCCTAATACCATCATACTGTGGGTTAATATTTCAACATATGAATTTTGGAGGGACACAAACATCAAGTCCATGGCAAAGGGTGCCAACCTACCAGTCCAAGAGAGGAAAAGCCAAAATGCTATTTTCGAAGCCTTCAATTCTTTATTTTTCAATAGAAATTTAAAGTTGTGAAAATGTCAAGCAATGATAACTTTTAGCAAAAATTACTGGGTTAGTCATGGGTATGCAACTATATGAATGCAAGACAACACTAACATGAACTCAAAGTAACAAAAACCTAAGACAAAATTATGGCATTTATTTATTGAATACACACACACTGAGTGCTTAATATGTCACCAGGTAGCAGATGATTAATAAAACTATCTATCTTTGTCCTCACAGATCTATTTATAGAGGAAACTATGTGTCTGTCAAATATTTATTACCAGCTGGCCACTGCATTTGTTGCTTGCAAAGTTAATACACACAACAATAGTCCTGAACACCAAGAAATACTTATTTGGTTACCTGTTACTTGACAGACATTGTGCTAGACCTTTAGTGGTACCAAGAATGAATTAGCCATGGTCATTGCTCATGAAGATGGTGTAACATAAAATAAGAGAACAAGTAGTTACTAATAAGGCTGAATGGATATCAGGTTTCTTAACTGAACCCAAGAGTAGTGGTTAGGACTTTTAAAACAAAATAAAAATTAAATGGAAGGCAAAGAGGTATGATTCTAAAAACTTAAGAACTTTCTCAATTTTTTTTTTTTCTGAGTTGTTTTGAAAGAATATCAGAAGCTACAGAGTAAGGCAGAAATTGTCAGGTTGATATGTGACAGGCTGAAAAAGCCCACAATGTTTCTTCACAATCAGTCATTTAAAACACAAAATAGCCTGAGGCCATCTTTTAAAGCAGCAATAATTTAACTGAAATTGATCACTTAAGGAAGACAAAGTATTACTGAGCTCAAATGTGTCTATCCACACTTGCTGAACTATCTCCAAACAAAATCCACAAAGGCAAAGGATGAAACTGTAATTGATATATACACAATCCACAGTCACATAAATCTTCAGTCAATCCAGAGACAAAGAACAGAGGATTTCACAGTTCTCTAAATTATTTAAGTATCAACCTGGAAAGGAAGTAAAGGACTGACAAAGATTTTTATGTGTAAAAACAATTATTTAAGAAAGAAATTTTTAAAAGGGGCTGTGAAATTAATATTAGCCATTAAGAACACTCAGTTAAAATGTCATTGTAAGTTGATTAATAAAAGTGGTATGAAAAGGGCATGAAACTACGTCTGTGAAGGTGGCATTACTCTCATTATGATTGCTATTGTTTATTTGTCAGAAACACAACTAATTAAAAAAATGCCTTGAAAATGTGTTAGCTGAGGCAACTTTAAGACTTAACAAAGTACAGAACTATGCAATATAAGTTTTTTTGTTTTTTGCGGTACGCGGGCCTCTCACTGTTGTGGCCTCTCCCATTACGGACCACAGGCTCCGGACGTGCAGGCTCAGCGGCCCTGGCTCACGGGCACAGCCGCCCCGCGGCATGTGGGATCTTCCCAGACCGGGGCACGAACCCGCGTCCCCTGCATCGGCAGGCGGACTCTCAACCACTGCGCCACCAGGGAAGCCCTGCAATATAAGTTTTAAAAATAAAAACCATTCAACATAAATTATCTTTCAAACCATAAAGAACAGTCAATATTGGTAGGTGAATGAAGAAATTCTTCTCAAGGCACAAGCATGACTGATATTTCTTCAGAATTCTCAGGTATGTCACAAAAAGAAGCTCTGATGGGCAGGGTGAGCTTGAAGTCAAGAACTGAGATAAATATCCTCAAGAAAATTCTTACTGATGCTCCCAAATTAAATAATAGTTCTATGAAAAGTGTGTAGATTATTCAACGGACAAAAACTCAAACATAAAAAGACAGTTTAAGATGCGTAAGTCAAGATCACCTGACCAAGATGGGGCTTCATGCTTTATATCATTTTTGTCTCTCTTTCGAAATTGGTATTTTGTAGTTCTAAAGTAAAGTCAGGTTTCAGATTACATTGTCAAAATTTCAGAGCCACCTCCCCAGTGTGGTGGGAGGAACTAATTATAGAGCTGTGCACAGAGGAATCAGAGGTTCCACCTGGTCCTGCAAAAGGCCAACTTGTCCTTGGGTTTTGTCCCCACCACCTGAAGCAATGGGTTGGTGGAGGAATGGTCAAGGTTGGTGGAAAATATCTTGTGGGTTACATTTAGGAGGAACAACAACATGAGCAAGACTCACAAACCTTAAGAAATAGGTTACAAGAGCAGATAGGTAAGTGGTAGTGTATACCCACTCCATTATCAAACCATGGCGGAAAATGAATCTCCCAACCAAAGGTCAAACAGCAAGTGTTTATTACTCCTATGAACAAACTTTGTGCTAACCACTCGTATAAAGTATCTCACTTAGTTTAAATCAATAAGCCTTGTCTCTTTGTAATTCTACATTAAAATAGCCCTATTCTTTTAAGTTTCACCATGGCAAATGTCTGATTCATGGCTGGATGTTATACTGTTCAATGCTCTCTAAAAGGACTAAAGGGGTCTTATGACCCATCTAGAAGGATGGATTAGACAACTCTCAACTATCTCTTTGGACAACCAATGCAATTTTAATATTGTACAAAAACAAGTTGTACTTTTTAATGAAAGGGAAAGTTTTTAGTTTAAAAACTAAAAATCAGTCAGAATCCTAGAACAGCCTCGGTGACATGGAAAGTCCTCAGAATCATGATGACATCTCCCTCATTAGCTGTCAGAACATCACCAAGTATCATTTGAGAGTCTTTTCTCCTTTTACAAAAGAATAATGTAGAAACAGCATCATTAAGAAGAGTTCAATAAATTACTTTTTCTAAAATTTTATATCATGAAAGACTCAGAATTTTTCATCTCACTAAAAGAAAAAAAGAATCAGTAATATTTTTAAAGCTGTCTTTGCTTTGCTGAGATCTGTAGAGGGAATGTCTGGAGTGGGTGAGGAGGAGGAAACAAAGAATAATGCTGTCTGGCTTCATCACCTGTCTAAAGAAGCACAGCAACAACTGGTCAAAGGGAATAAAAAACATTGCATGGAAGTTCCTAAGATATCTCTCAAAAAAGTTGCCCGTGATATATGGACAACAGGAAATATGATATGAACCAAAAATGCTGCACAGTCAAAATTTGTATATACATCTTCTTAATAGAAGAGCATATTCATTTAGAGCTTCACAATGAAAGAAGGTTTATAAACCTGCATCTTGTTAATAAGAATGTATAAATAGCTATTAACTCCCCTGGATGTTTGGCTTTATTGATGGGAAGAGTGCCAAGTTCAGTTAATAACACAGGCATCAGTGTGTCAGCTGCCAGCCTGGGGTGGGTAATGACTGGCTACAGCAGTGAGGAAAGCCTTCCTAGAGAAAAATCAGAAATAAATCTTGGTTTGAAGATGAGTGCTAAACATTTGGGAACTGAACACAGAGATCAGTTAAAACTGAAGATGTGCTTATAAGGTGACAAAATTTGCTTGTGGAGTTCATTAAACCTTCCTCGCTGTGCCACAAAATGGAATTGGGCTGATGAAAATGTACATTAACTTCTGCTCGAGTGCATCTTAAAAAACCCATTATTACCCTGTTAAGAAAAAAATGTGGTAAGATCATTTCTTCCTCTTTTAATAAACAGCTATGACACATTCCATCAGATTGTTTGTATTTCTTGAATATGCATTCATTATTCATGCAAAAACAGATCATTTTGAAAGTCTGTCACTCCTAAAGAAAGGTCATCGCCCTTTTATTGGAAAAAGAAAAATGTATATAATCCTTTGCATTTCCTTTTGTTGCTTGTTCAGGTTCCTTTTACTCATAATAATGATATAACTTAATGATCTGGTTTTACTATACCCATTGTTTCCAAATACAAGTTTTTTAACTTCTGTTTTGATTTTAATGATCTAGTAAAATAAGTCTAGAGTTATAGGTTATCTCAATTTATTTTCAGAAATAAAAACCGTTCAAACAGTAATTATTGTTTTATCATGAAACTTCAGGGTATTTGGCCTTTCCCTACCCACCCAAATTTACTGAAGAGAAATCACTAGTGTTCTGCATGTATCTTTCAATAAATTTCAAATTCTAAGTTGGCTTTTTCCCTGGGAAATTTAGGCATTTCTGTGTTCATTCTCAGAGCAAGGAAAAGCTAAAAAATATTTGTGAAAGGAATAATAATTTCAAGAGAAGTAGAATCTAGTGTAGAAACTAACTACATCTCATAAAGTATACCGATTGGTTTTTAAGATTAATTTTGACAACCACTGTTTTTAACTAGAGCATGTAGTCCATTACAGGTAATCTAAAAGTGATTTTTAAAATATATAACATATTATTTTACATTTCCTACTTACGAATCTGTCTTATTTTGTTTGTCCCCTTTCCCTATTCTTGCCTTCTGAAATTGTTTCCATCATCATCTCTCCTCTGTTGGTTTGGAAGTAATATACCTGTTTTTATTACTTTAGTGAATACTCTGGAAATTACAATGTGCATACTTAACCTACTAAAATCTACACTCATCAATATTTTTATCTTTCTTCTTCTTCCTCCAAAATACAAAGATATTAGAAAATTTAACTCCACGTGGCAGTCATAGAAATATGTTTCTCAGATCTGCTGGGGGGAGAATAGTTGACACTCAGCCTCTCTGGATCCTCCACCTTGAGGATGGTGCGGCCATGCTTCCCCTAAGCTGCTGTCATGCTTTCCCCAGGATGACCACAGTGAGGACTAGAGTGTCAGACATTCCTGCCCAATGCAAGTTTCCTCTGAGTGACAACTTTCACTGGCGAACTCTCCATTGGTCTGGATGAAATATTATCCAATCTATGCTGCAGCCTGATCCTCTTTTTACCCAATGTTCCCTCCTCCTCTCTTTACACATGTGGGAGACCTGTATTGTGGTCCCTTTCTCAGCTCTCCTCCCTTTATCCTTCAGGTAGTCTAGTCAATCCCTTGCACATCTAATCTTCTTTGACATATGCCTCTTGAGGTCCTAACTTAAAACAATTCATTTATTCACTTCCTAACTTATAGGATGTTGTTTGATAGCTTATTTCTCTCTCATTTTAATCCCTTGGCATGTAATTATTATTCTTTTATACAACAGAAGTTCAGCAAGACAAAACCAATATGTACTGTTTTCTTTGATTTTTATTCCTTCTTGCATTTAAACCCTTGCAGCTGGAATAATTTTTCTTCTGAAGGAACTTTTGGGGATTCATTGGGCTTCTCCAATATTTGGAGTTATTCATCCTTTGAACACTATGATTATATTCTATATCTTTGATTTGTATCACTTTGCCTCACCATGTGGCATTCTAGGTAGTTTCTTTTGACCTACCTTTCCAACTCATGAATTTTCTTTTTAGGTATTTCAAAATGGCTTATATATATATATATATATATATATATATATATATATATATATATTTTTTTTTTTCCTATTTCCGGTACGCAGGCCTCTCACTGTTGTGGCTTCTCCCGTTGCGGAGCACAGGCTCCGGACGCGCAGGCTCAGCAGCCATGGCTCACGGGCGCAGCCGCTCCGCGGCATGTGGGATCCTCCCGGACCGGGGCACGAACCCATGTCCCCTGCATCGGCAGGCGGACTCTCAACCACTGCGCCACCAGGGAAGCCCCAAAATGGCTAATATATTTAACCATTTTGTTTTCATTATTAGTTACAGTTATCATTTCTAGAGTTTCCATTTTTTTAAATCTATAACATTTTCTTATAGATATATGTTCCTTGCTTGCTTTTAGTTTTTGAATGTAGTAAGAATATTTGCTTTATCTTTTTTTGATACTTCCAGTACTTGAAGTCTTTTGGGTCTATTTCTGTATCTATTGTTTCTGCTGTTTCCCACAAAAAAATGCTTTGCTTCCTTTTAAGTTCATAGCTTAAGGGGTTTTTTTAAACCAGGAGATGGAAATTTGGGCTGTGTGTCCATAGGAGAAGTTTCTAGTGATTACAACTTCTTAGTGATGATGTCTCCCACACTGCATCTTGGCCAGCTCCGTTCAGTGTCAAATGTTTGAAGTTTTCCTTCATGCTCAAAACACCACCAAAACCTTCAAGTTCAAGTTCCTAAGTTCAAGTTTTGGCAGCGTGCCCTCAGCACAAAAGCAGTCACAAAACTCTGCTTGCCTATTTGTGTTCCCACTTGCATTCATATTTCCTTCCTCTGTGGTCATTTCTTCAATACTTTAAAAAATATTTTAAAAACATATTTCATAAAACATAATTGTTTTCAGTAGGGTACTTTGTCTAAATAAGCTAGCTCATTATGTGACTGGAAAGGGAATTTCTAATGCCTAGATTATAAAAGTACTATGGGAATGATTAATTTTAGAATCATATACATTGAAGTTTTTATAGGGTATGGTTTAGTATGGGCCACATCAGGATTATCAAATAAAACAGATATGTTATTTTCAGTTGTCCCCTAAAGAAATCATAGCACTTAAGTTTGTGAAAACCCAACTGATTATTTAGATATTGAAAATATAATAATTCCTATTCCCTTGCTGGCACCAGATAAATAGAGCTATAACCTAAATTGAGAGAGTAAAGTGTCCTTCATATTGTAGCAGATATCCTTATTTTTTAAACCAGCACAGTTGAATAACAAAAATATCCCAGACAGTTCAAGAAAGAAATACTGACAAACTCCAAATGTAAGGTCTGAGTCTGCCACACAATAAGCTTAATTAGCACATCTTAAAGCAAAATTTAACATATTAATGTGGACCCTCTCATAACAATAATTACTAGATAATGCATAAATTTACTATATCCAAATCTCACTGTGAAAGAATTAACCTAAGTCAATGTGAGTTGAGCAAACAAATGTTCATCAGCTAAATTATGCCTATCAGACAGTAAATGAGGTAGCAATGAGCTTTGCTTAGGATATTCATAATTATTATTTGGCATGTGATTGCTTTATCCAGGAAGTTAGTCTCAATAGAAGAATCTCCTTATTAATTTAGTAATTGTTTAGTAATCTTGAGAAGGAAGAAAATAGCAGAGGTCACCCTACAGAAAATGTAAGACAGACTATTTGTTTATTTAATCCAGTTGTAGGCCTATTTATTTTAACTTGACAATCCATTGTACATTGCCTTGGAGGGAACGAAGGAAATATGGTTCCATCCATATTTTCTAAGTTTTTCTTACCAGTCTTCTTTCTTCTCTTGTTCAAGTTTTTATCCTCATAAACATTTTGGTTCTGTTGAGATCCTAGTCTCTATCTGCACAGAATTCCTTGTTCTTTTATTTATCTAATCATTTATCTATTTAATATTTATTGAGCAAATATTATTTTTTTCTTTTTCTAACCATATATTCGTATCATCAACAAACATTTTCTACATATTTACTATATTCCAGGTACAACAATTAGCAGTGGAGACATTCAGGAACATGCCATGGAAGACTGCCCTCAGAGAGCTTACATCTAACCTATATTATAATGATGAAGCCCGTTGTGACGTTTATTCCAAGGCAGCCTTATCTCATACCAAAGTCTGCACCTACTATGTTTCTGAGAAAGTCAAGACCATCCCATAAGAGTGCCATCACCTTCTTTCCTAACCACATACATTTTTTTTTTGCCTTTTGATTGTATTGTTTATTTTTATTTATTTACTTTTTAAAACATCTTTATTAGAGTATAATTGCTTTACAATGGTGTGTGAGCAAATATTACTTATCCAGCAATGTCTAGGAGCCAGGGTCTTGTGACTTAAAAGACAGACCCAATCCCCATTCTACAAGCTTGCTTTCTAATGTGAGAAAAGAGAAAATAAACATAGAAAGTAGTAACTAAGTAAGAATTTCAAAGAATGAAAAAGTGCTACAAGGAAAATAAGAGAGCCTTGATTAAGAGGTAGGAAGATAGGGAGAGGACTTCTGGATTTAACTATAGGGATAATGGAAAATTTATCTAAAGAGATAACATTTGGGCTGAGACTGTAGTGATGCAGAGGAAACAGCCATGCAAGGATAAACTTAGATGTTAAATGGAAATCACTTGTGGCAGGAATGGGCACATGGTACATACCATCTTACCTCCTCTTCTCTCTAACTAAATACCCTATGTCTTGCTGTCCTCATTGTTCAAAGGTGAAAATAATATCCAAGGAAAACAATTGGGAAAAGAAAATAACATCCAAGGCAAACTGGGGAAAAGAAAAAAGGTTATACACGCAAGTGCCAACAGAAACGTTAAACTCTTTCAGGAGAGCACAGATAATGAAAAGGGATCTGGGAAAAGGTTAAAGGAGCGATACAAGCATTTTTGCTTTTAAAAGTCCTATGTAGAGAAGTAAAGGAACTAGAATGGCTAACTTTGTAACAAAATGCTGATGTGTGCTGTCAAGCAGTTATGATTACTATTAGACAGAGTACTGTGTTCTCTTTATCTCAAAGATACTTACGTTTGCAGTGGTGCATGGGGAATGCGCATGCGGACAAACGTCCTGACTAGAATCTGCCTAGACTTTTACTAGCAAAAATACTTGTGCTTCTCTTTTAAACTTTGACTACGTTCTTTTCCAGCTAGAAACTTTTAGCTGTCTATTTTAACATGTATTTTGACTCATGAGTTAAGCATCAAAATCATGAGGTTCTCTGTGACTTTTTTTTTTTTTTTTTTTGTGGTACACGGGCCTCTCACTGTTGTGGCCT
>NW_020837959.1:28958299-28974756 GCF_003676395.1 Aethalodelphis obliquidens | reverse complement strand
AGGCCACAACAGTGAGAGGCCCGTGTACCACAAAAAAAAAAAAAAAACAAACAAAACAAAAAAACCCCCAAAACAAACAAACAAAAAAGAGCACAGCTGTGAATAGTGCTTTCAGATTCATTTTTAAAGGGTTTACCTAGCACTTAGGAATGGACTAAACAGAGCCAACTTCAAATGTAGGTAACAACCGTTTCTATCTTGGTGACTTTCGGCAAATTACTTAACCTCTCTGGGCTTTCATTTTGTCATCTGAAAATGTGATACTTACCTTGAAAGGTTTTCTGAATGAGAGATAAAGGAATATATAGACAACACCTGCTTGTGGGAGTATGCTATATTAGATACAATGCAGATTAAATTTCTGGGAGAGAAAAGATCATGAGAGAGTCTATCACATTTTAATCTACTCAAACTCTTTCATTAAAACAGACAGAGCAACTAGGATAGCAAAGGAAGATATCTGTGTACAACATGTTAGACAATGTTAGATGAAAAATGTCCCTCCAATACCAGAGCACAAATCGGTGGTGGATGGGGGCAGGAAATTACCTGAGTGGTTTTAGCCTCCACCAGAGGAGGAAAAACAGGTAATTATTTTTGTTCTGTTTGTTTGTTTTGTAATTTCAAGAGCTTGGGAAACCAGAAATGCTTTCCCAAATGAATAGGAGCCACTGTGAGTGCAATTCTTAGCAAGTGGATCAAAGAAAAAACTGAGTAACAGAGGAAAGTATAGAAGCTTTGAAAGAATACCATTAATCAGAAAGCTTGGAAATGACATTATTAAACAATAAGAGAAACATAAAGAAGGTCGACAGCAGTGAGTAGAGTTGCAAAAACAAACCAACCAACCTTAGAAATATTCAAAGTTTTATTTCTTTCTAGTGGGAAATCTGGAGGCAAGGCTGGTATGAACCTCCATTATACAATCAGAAATCTAGGCTTTTATATTTTTCTTTTCCACTAGCCTTGGTGAGGGATTGTCATTCAACATCAAGGTCATTCAGTCACATTGTTACTGATGCTTCAGCCCCTATATCTTTATTTTAGGCAGGATAGAGCAGATGAAGTGACAACTAGGTCCATGCTAACCTAATCTTTCCCATTTTCCCTGAAGAACAAGCCAAATTTTGCTTGCTTCTCATTGACCAGAATGTGCTTATTTAATCACCTTATCTGGAAGTGTACTGGAGGTGCTTTGGGTTTTTTTTTTATTATTATTGAGCATATTGCTGTCCTCCCCCCAATGAATCAGAGTCCTATCAGTAAAAAAAAAAAAAAAAAAAAGAACTAGCAAAAAGACAAGCAACTAGCAATGTATTCAATTCTCAGTAAATGTCAACTCCCTTCTCAGGTAAGAATTACAGGTCAATGCATGGCACAGCAGCAGGTAGCAAATCTAGAAACCTATTTATTTTGTGGACTTGTGCTGGAAACCACAAGTATACCACAAATTTTCCAGCCTGGTAAAATGTCACATGAGCAGAGTGGGAAAACAAAGGTGCACTTGAATTTAGACTTAGATGCTGAACTGGATGAGGTTTGTTCTGTGGTCCTACCTATGTTTATTTTATCTCATTCTAAGCTTCCTTTTTATTCACAGACCCCATATTTGAGAATGTGCCTAAATGCTAACATGTATTTGTAACCCCCAAATCCATACCCATGGTGTTTTTATAGTCATTTGCAAACACACGAAGAGCAATGAAAAATTTTAGTTGCCTGATTTGCATGTTCTCACCTGATTTTGAACAAGGTGAAGCTCTACCTTCTCATTTCAGCTCTCATACTATAAACAAATGCCCTTTTAACAGTCTATTTATTGCCACTTTTTTTCCCTCATTTTTTGGGTAATTTTGCCCTTTAAAAGGCCCCAAGTAGAGTGCTGAAGGGCTGTCTAGTGTTCCTAAGCTGGGATGTACCTTAGGAGGAAATGTGTGTGTTAGATAAGTTTTGTTCACTCATTACTTGTAGTGCTGTTGGCCATTGAGTTCAATGTTAATGAATTAACAATACATATTAAATTAAGTATCTTTAAACAGAAACACAAGGTTATGGATTGCTCAGTTGATGAAAATGTTGTTACCAGAGACTTGCAAGAACGTAATCCTGTATGTCCTGGTTCAGTATCTACTAATTCAGTGTTTGTTGCAACTTTATAGAACATTAACTGCCAGGAATAATGAGTATCAACTATATATCCCTACCTCTTTACACTGTAACTTTGGAGGCCGAAGTCCAGAGGAATATTCTTGAGCCAGTCGGTAGACTGGGCAGCAGCATGTTACACAGAAGACTATTCAATATCCTACATAAATGCAAGGAACTGTGGTGACACCAGATGCCCAAAACCCATCTCTTGCCCTTTAGAAGCGTATAGTTTACTGGGACCTATAATGCAAAGCAGACTGTGATAAATGTGATGCTTTGAATGTAATAAACTTCTGCCTATTTAACCAACTGACAAAAGTGGGGCTGCTGTATTTCCTCTCTTTCTCATTTTAAAAAAAATTAAAGGTATTATTGGATACCTTTAACAAAAATTAGTTTTTCTACAAGATTCATATTGCTGACATTTATCCTTACAAGTAACAATAGGGCTCATTGTTTAGGAAATATAAATCGAGTGATACATTTTGGTTCTTAAAATGCTTCTGTAGGTGTACTTCAACAAAAGTATGACTTTTCTTTTGTTAAGCTAAATTTTGGCTCTGGTATTGTCTTTGATTTGTTCAAAATCTTCTATTATATTTTACAGCATTTCTAACTCCTAAACATTTTCCTTTTTTCGGTAGTTTAATTCTTATTTATGACTTCCATTTGTCCCTACTTCCTTCTTATCCTTCCTCAGTATATTTTCGACAACACCAGAAGCTTGTATCACCTTATGATATGAATCTAGCTATTCCAGTTACCCTCCAACCATTTCAGATACTTTCCCTTGGCAACTTAATCTTCTACGTAACCAGCAAAATGTCAAAAGACATCCTTGACTACGTGTCGTAATGAAGTAAGTACCTTAAATAGGACTCTGCAAATAATGTTCAGAACGAATCTCAATTTATTTGCTGAATATCTTATAACGGAGTAAGTTTTTAGCTGAACAACTGCATTAAAATGTTTTTCCACATTTCTTTAGTGATATTTTGAATTGAAATGAATCATTCTACTTTTTGTAAATTTCCCATTATAAGTGAAAGAAAATCTCGAAGTAAGTGATGATCCATTATAGCTGTGTTTCGAGCATTAATTGGACTGTGATAAAAATTGCCTCCCAAAGTATAAGTTTTGTTTTCTGAGATATGTTCTTTTTCATGTCTTCTAAACACATGAATGCCTAGCTAGAGAAGGCATTTATCCACCAATAACATTGTTTTCTTTTTCACCTAGAGCATAGGTCACCACTAAATAGGAATGACATCACTGTAGAGAGGATATAAATTGTGACCAAATTAAATATCTTATTTTGCCTTAACTGTTAGAGACATGAACCATATGGCCCCCATTTGAATGTCTAGATTGTTAAAATAGAAGACTTCAGATTCCTCAGACTGTGTCCTATTGACACATAGACATATGAAAGAGTTCTCAGAGCTTACAGCAGAAACACAAAGACAAAGGTTTCTAACACTGAGTTAGAATCCTTAACTAACAAGCACTGGTATTGAAGGATGAATCCAAAATGAACATCCTTCCAACTGAATCCTAACAATTGGATCTCTGTTTTTCAAAGAGTACAATAATGCCTCAGTTGTTAAGCATTATCTGAACCACATATTTCTTCCAAAGTGTCCAAGTTTAGTGACACTGTTGCCTCTACTATGGGTTAGTTCACACAAGTAAATTCTCTAAATTATGCATTTAGACATTTTTGCTACGAAGGATAAAAATATACTATATTTTTCACTATTTTTTAAGCAGAACGTGGGGAAATAACCTTGGGTCTTTGTGAAATGTGATGATTGTGTGACGCTGAAAGGCAAAGATACCCCTAGCTCTTAACACACTAATAATGTGTTTCATGTATCTGCTCCTCCTTTGCGGAGTTGAGACTGGGAAGCTTAGACTGTGCAGAGGAATGGAAGGCTATTACATAGAACTCACAGAAAGTTTGTCTTGATATTAAGCACTCTGAATGTCTATCAATTAGCCCAACTATTTGAAAAGCACTTTTCTAGGCATTCACACAAGAAAAGTAGGGGGCAAAGAGGGTAAGTTACAAATAAGAAAAGGACATGATCCCTGTTCTTAGAAAAACTAAATATATAAATTTTTATTATTATAAATAATAAAAATAGATAGGAAAAAAAGGGAAATGTCAAAATAAGGTTTAAATATAGAATTGTGGGAAGAGACATAGGTTTTCAATCCCATCCTAGTGGCACACTGGGGAGAAGGGTAGGCAAGGATGGAAGAGACATCAGCTAGGCAGTAAGTCAGGCCTGTTTCCAACATCTCTGCTTTGTCTTCAGTTTCCAAGTTTCTAGCCACTGCTGCTGCTTCTACTGCCTCCTCTTCTGTTTTCCCATGCTTTTTCTCTTTTCTTTTCTTTTCCACCTGGCTAATTAGTCTCCTTTGACTAGTTTCCTTTTTCCTGTAGACCTGCCTACACAGTGAGAAGCTTAATTTTTCAGAGCCCTTGAAGGCCGAGAGAGGAGCTTCTTTCTTTCCATCATAGAGCATCAGGTATACCCTTAAGCATACTGAGTTATCGTTTCATACCCAGAGTTTTATTTGTTTTCCCATATCTAATGAAAAATGTCTAGTTTTAGCATTCTTTGCATGTTTGACTTTGCCAAGGGCAGTCTAGTGGATAACTGCATTACCGTTGACTTTCTATTTTAAAAGAAGGCAAGAAAGAGAAGAAAGGAAGATGTATTTTGAACTTAAGAGTAAAGTTAGTTGTGCTTTAAACTTGAGGGAAAAGTTATTTTCACAGTTAAAGCTTGGCATTTTTTTTTTACTTAACAAAATTTTTACCTTTTATAAAGATTAAAATTACATATATCTTTTACAAAAACTTTAATAACAAGGTAATAAAGAAAAAGCTTCACTCCTGATGTCATTATTAAAATTCAAGCATATTTTATTTCGGTCTTATTTTGTGTGATTATCTGTGGTTAGCTATGTATTGCATTTTTATATAAATGGAATTAAACTACCAACATTTTATATTTTGCTCCTTTTAAACAGCCTTTTAGGTACATACAATAAATTTACAATAAACTACATGTTAAAGGTGTACCATTTGAAATATTTTGGCAGATAGATACATTGGCAAACCATCACCACAATCAAGATAATGAACATATGTATCACCTCCCCCCCAGTTCCTCACGCACCTTTGTTATCCTGCTTAAATCTCCTACCCTCCCCATCACAAATGATCTGCTTTCTGTCACTATAGTTTATCTTACATTTTCTAGAATTTGATATAAATAGAATTATGCACCATGTGTTCTTTCTTTGGGAGGTGGAGGGTATTGTTCTGGCTCTGTTGCTCAGACAGTCTAGCCAGTATGTGGTTTTATCTTATTGTGGTTTTCATTTGAATTTTCCTAATGGCTAAAGATATTGAGCATGTGCTTTTATTGTCATTGATATATCTTCTTGGGTGAGGTGTCTATGCAAATTGTCCATTTTGTAGTTGGGTTGTTTTCTTACTAGTGAGTTTTGAAAGTTCCTTTTCTATTTTGGATACAAGTCCTTTTCCAAATATGTGATTTGTAAATATCTTCTTCAAGTGTGAAGTTTATCTTTTCATTCTCTGAAAAGTCTTAAAAAGAGCAGAAGTTCTTAATTTTCATGAAGTCTAATTTAGTGGTTTATTTTTAATTTATAGATTGTGCTTTTGTTGCTAAGAAATATTTGCCTAAGCCAAGGTCAAAAATTCTCTCCTATGCTTTCTTCTAAAAGTTTTATAAGATTAGATTTTTAGTACATGATCCATTTTATACTAATTTCAGTATATAGTACAAGGTATTTATTTTATTTATTCTTATTTTTTGCATATGAATATACAGTTGTTATTTCCATTTGTTGAAAGACTATCGTTTCCTCCACTGAATTTCCCTTGTACCCTTGCTCAAAATCAGTTGTCCATAAATATGTGACTCTACTTCTCCATTTTCTATTCTATTCAATTGATCTGTTTCTTTGGTTTGACACCATTACCACTTTATATATATATATACACTTGAGATTATTGGTATTGTTAGATTTAAATCTACAATATTACTATTTGTCCTTTTAAAAAAAATGCTTTCTGTTCATATTTTGTTTTCCTTCATTTTTTGCCTTCTTTTGGATGAACTGAGCATATTTTATGATTTCATTTTATTCACTTTCTTGGTTTATGAGCTATAAATCCCTTGGATGTTTTTGAGTGGTTACTTACTTATTGTTTACAGCATACATATTTATTTTATTACTGTCTATTTTCCAGTTCATTATACCATTTCTATATAGTATAAGAACCTGACAAAAGTATACTACTGTTTCTTGACTCCAAGCTTGTATGATGTTATTAGACATTTTATTCCAACATGTCATAAACCTTATAATACATGATTATTTTTGCTGTAAACAATTAAAATTCTTAAAGATTTAAATAATAAGAAAAAATTTAATAATGGCCATAGTAGTTTCCATTTTGCTTCTCTTTACTCCTTCATGTAGACCCATATTTCCATCTGGTTAATTTTTCTTTTCTGTGTGAATGACTTCCTTTAGCATTTCTTGTAGCACATTTCCTCTGGTGATGAATTTTTTCAGCATTTGTGTGTTTCAGTAAGTATTTTGCCTTTGTTTCTGAAATATCTTTATGCTAGGCGTGGAATTTCAGGCTTCCAGAGATTTTTGTAGACAATAAAGATGTTACCTCTCTGTTTCCAAATAGAAATTTGCTGTTACCATGTTTTCCCCACTGTACCCACTGTTTATTTTCTGTCAGTGTTTTTAAGGTTTTTTTTCTCTTTATCACTGGTCTTAAGCAATTTGATAATGATGTACCTTGGTACAATTTCTTCATATTTCTTGTGCTTGAGGTTCATAGAGATTCTTGGATCTATGCACTTACAGCTTTAATTAAATTTGGAAGCTATCCAGTCTTTATTTCTTTGAATAAATTTTCTCCCCTATTCTTTCTCTTTTCCTTTTAGGACTCCAGGTGTGTGTATATTTAACTTCTTGAATTTATTCCACATTTTATTGATTTTCTGTTCATTTTTTTTTCAGTTTTTTTCTCACTGTGTTTCATTTTAGATAATTTCTATTGCTATGTCTTTAAGCTCATTAATAATGTTTTTCTGCTATATCTAATCTCTCATTCATCCTAGCCAGTGTACTTTTCACATTAGACATTATAGTTTTTATCTCCACAAGTTTAATTTGGGTCATATATATATCTTTCATGTTTCTACAAAACAGGTTCAATCTTTGTTCCAGCTTCTTGAACATATAGTCATAAACTGTCTTAATGTCTTTATTTATTAATTTTCCCGTGTGTCGTTTCAGGGTCAGTTTCAATTGACTGATTTTTCTTCTCACTATGAGTTTTATTTTTTGCTTATTTGAATGCCCAGTAATTTCTGATTAAATATCAGACTTTGTGATTTATTCTTGTTGAGTGCTGATTTTTTCTTCATATTCCTAGCAAAGCTATTTATGAGCTTTGTTCTGGGACATCATCCAGTTAGTTAGACACAGTTTGATCCTTTCAGGTCTCCTCTTTAAGCTTTGTTATGTAGGCTAGTATTTAATTTAGTCAAAAGTTAATTTTTTCCCACTACTAAGGATACATCTTTGTACTCTAACTGATGATCCGTGAATTCTAAATTTTTAAAATCTCACTGAGAACAGACTTAATCCTGGTCTTGTCCAGTCTGAATACTATTTTTTCAAACCCTTTCATGTGGTTCTTTCCTCCAGCTACTAGAATTTTCTTCACAAGTATGACCTAATCCGGACTCAACTAAATACTACTGAGAGGGACCATTTGTAAGTCTCAGAGTTGACTCTCTGTGCTGCTTTCTCCTCTATGATACTCTGTACTGGATTTCCCTAAATTTTAAAATCTAGTCAATAGACAAGCATTAGCAAACAAAACAAAATAACAAACTTAAACATGCTACTAATTATTAATTTATTAATGAAAATAATAGTGGTCTATATGAAAACAGAAGCAACTTAATTCAGATTGGGAGAAACGGCAAGGGTTATCTCAGGAAGTGAACTTTTTTATAAGCTTTAAAATATGTTATAGTATTTTACCATTCCCATTCTCTGAACTCTTTAGTCTCATGCTGGTACTGCTCTGGATTAGATACATGTTTTCTTTTTCAATTGTCTCTTGACCTTTCTTTCTAAATGAACTTTCTTTAGCTTACTTAATTTGTCTCTCTTTTCCAACCTGCTTTTACAGGCAAATGTTTTAAAAGCATGTGTGCCTTTTCTAAAAGGAAATGAACTTTATCAGCAAATGTAGTATGTATGCCTTTCCCAAATTGAGGTGAACTCTATTAGCAAGTGTATTTTTAAGAGCATTTGTCCTAATGTCTCTAAAATATTAGCAAACAGGAAGAGTCAGGTTAATTCATAAAACTGCATATTCACTGACTATTCCCACTCACATTTCTGTAGGTGTATCAGGGCCTGGGTATAACTTGAACTGGAATTTAGAAATATCTGCACAATTTTGCATAATGTTTGTGTAATTTTCTGTTGAAGAAAGCCACCAAGAACTGATTTACATAAAGATTTACATAAAGTAACTGGATACCAATGAAAGTGTCAATCCTGGTATTGGAGACGGGAAGATAAGAGATGGGGATGACAAAATGGTAACTGCTTCTTTTTACAATAACTGTCAGTGTAGTACTGCTCACATCATCCTATTTCTGAGTCTAAGGAAAACTGGGTTACCAAGGTAACCAAAAATAATTCAGATATATTTATTGAACAATATTTAATAACTACTCTATTCCCAGTACTGGGGCTTGCTAGGTATTAAATAATAGTGTTGAAAAAAGGGCGTGGATCTCCCAGAATCTTAAAATCTATTCAAGAGACAAGCATGAGAAAAACAACAAGCAAACAAACAAACTTAAATATGCTATTAATTATTAATGAAATTTATAATGGTCTATATGAACACAGAAGCAACTTAATTTAATTCAGATTGGGAGATATGGTAAGAGTTATCTCAAGAAGTGAACTGTAGGCTAATACCTGAGGAATGAATGGACATTTGCCACTCAGGAGCAAGTGGAAGGAAGGGTATTTCAGGTAGAGGAAATGAGGGATGGAGACACTGATGCAAGAAAGAGCTTGACACATTTAAAAAATTAAAAGACAACATGACTGGAATATAATAATCAAGAGTAATGAGATTAGGTTGGAGAGCAGGGTAGGGGTATGATCCTGTAGGACATTGCTAAGGCATGTTTATAATTTGGGATCTTATTCTAAATACAATGGGTAGTAATTTTAAAAGTATATAAAATAAGTGTGGGACATGGATAATTGCTTATTAGAGAATGGATGATAAAAAACGAAAGAGGAAGCAGATAAGTCAAGAAGAGAGAGTAGCAGCGGTTGCTGTGGGGCAAAGTATATAGGTTCCAAATATATTTTTGAGGAAGCAGTGGAACCAGAGGAAGAAAGAGGAACCATTTTTTGAATTGATGTGTCAAGTGAAGAGAGGCAAAGGGAGATCTCAAAGAGCTTCCTCTTCTCTGGCCCAAGTAATGGGGTAGATCGATACCAATTACTTATAATAATAAGACCAGAATAAGGTTGTTTAACTCAAAGATGGAGAGTTTAGTTTTAGATATGTTAAGGAATTTGTGTTGCCTGTTTGATATCTGTGAGATGTCAATGAGAAGCTGACTATAAAAGTCTAGCTCACAAGAGTGGCCTGAGCTGGGAGCACAAATTTGAGAGTCACCACCATATAAATGTCACCGAACACCAAGGAAATAGATACTCTGACCCAGTGAGAAAATCTAGGATAAAAACTGAAAACAGTTCAAGGTCAACCTCAGTAGCACTCCCAACTCCAAGCAATTGCTTAGAGAAGGAAGCAACCGTTAACAGAACTGGGGAGGAGAACTCAGAGGTCAGAAGACAACAGTGGACAAGAAAATATGGTGTCTGAAAGATAAAAAAAGAGAGATCTAGTGTGCTAAGGGCTAAGAGGTCCATCGCATTTGGGCTATGGAGAGGCTTCTGTGGCTTTAGCAAGAGCTGTTTCTTTGGAAAAGTGAGGGGAGAATCCCAAATGGTGTGAGTAAAAGGGGGAAATAGGTAAGAAGGTAGAAACACTACAGCAGATGATTCTTATGGGATTCTGGGTTATACAAAGAAATGGAAAAACAGAGTAGGTCTAAAAGGGATGTGAAATCAACGAAAGCTTTGGTATTTGTCTTTTTTTTTAAAGATATGAATTATCAGAGCTGGTTTTCAAGTTGTTGGAGAAGATCCTGTAGGTGAAATAGACTGGATATGCAAGTGGAGAGGAAATACCCAAAGAATAGAAGTTAGAATATAAGAGGTATCGGCATTTGACAGGAGTAGGGCTTTCCTTTTGTCATTAAAAAGAAAAGAAGACTGAAATGGTCCAGATAGATGGAAACTTGGTAAAGGAAGATAAGATTAGTATGGAAAAGAATGCAGACCAAAGATTTTCTAATTCCTTTCAGTAAATGTGATATGATCTCACTAATTATAAAATATTTTAAATAAACTATACTTTATATAATTTATATTTATAAAAGTATATTATTTTTCTATAAAAATAAAATGTAAAAATACAGTTAATATATACAAATACAGTTAAATATACAACAAATTTAGCAATGGAAGTTTCCCCTTTTACACTTTGTCTTATAAAGCAATTGGTAGGTCTTGTATAATAGCACCCAAATGGCAATCTTGCCTTAAATTTTAAGGACAGAAATAAAAGCCCAACTTATGTGAATGTCTGAGAGTACATTTGATAAAACATCCTGCTAGAAACCATCAAAAGTTGAAAGACTTATGGCTCTGATATAAACCCAGCTTTATTCCATCTGCAGAAATCTGGTTAATACATGCAATAAAATACAACAGCCCCAATAACGGATTGTTTTCCACCGTTTTCCTCCTCAAAATCTTACACTTGCAGAGATTTCTGTTTGGTCTCTCTGTTTAGTAAAATACATTGGCAAGGAGCCAATGTATTTTTAAATTACCTAATATTTATCACGACAAGCCAGAAAAAGGTAGCTTCTTCCTCCGTTGTGTATTTTAGTGATTTATTTTATCCTTTTCCTTTTCATCTTCAGATTCTGACTGAAAAACTTTAAAATCCAGTTTTAGTTCCAAAAACCAAATGACTCATTAGGATTAGGTGCTGTAATAAAAGGATTCTTTCCTTCCTCCTTTCCTTCTTCCCTTCCTCCTTCCTTTCTTTCCTTCCTTCTTTTTTCTTCCTGCCCTCCTTCCTTCTTCTTTCTCTCCTTTTCTTTCTTTTTCCATTCATTTATCTTTTTGACCTGCCTGCCAGCCTGCCTGAAGATTTGAAGATGAAAAGACGTTTATTCCAAAATATTGTACAGAAAACTCTCATTACCGCAATATTGCCTACCTAAAAAGCAAGCATGAATATCCTCCAAGGTCACTGTTAATTCTCTGACTCAACATCATTGTAAAATGATTAATATTCTGTGAAATAAGTTTGAAACCAGGAAAAAGAGAAAACTTGTCAGCAACTGTGTGTATAATGCAATTAGCCAAGGCAACCCTGTTACCTTCCAGTTGGATTTACTGTCTGGCACTTGTTCAGGATGCCCATCCACTAGCCTTATTTTGGAATTGCCCTTGGAAAGCCGCCCAGAGTAAAAATCCTAATTATAGATCCAGTGGCAGTGGTAATATCAGGAAATGGCAGGATGGTTTTCAGAACAAGAGACACAATAGGCCTGTACTATGGTTTGGAGAAATTTTAAAAATAACCTTTGAATTATAGAAAGGAAAACTAATTTTCTTCCATCTCATTTCATTAAACTTCAATCACTACCAACTTACATCAAAATGAATTTCAAAAAGTTATCTAATCTCTTTCCCTATTTTAAACATATTCATTAAACTATATGCTTCTGTGCAAATGGCAATTATAGTCTTGAATTATATTAGCGATATTCTTATGTCTTCAGAAATGGTAATCATGCAATCTCCTTTTCTTTCCTGCTCTAGAGATTCACAGTTAAGGTATTTTCCTACTTATATTTATCAAAACATTCCTTGTTACAACTTAAAATGACTCCTTGTGCTGACTTTAATGAGGTTTATCTTCCTTAAAAATTATGGCCCATTTTACAGATTCTCATCAGAACAAATTCAAAGCCAAGCCAAATTAGAATAGTCAAAATATTTCTATAGAGATACAAAGGAAATGTTTTAAAATGCTTTTCTCAGCTTTTATAAGAAATTGCATTGAACTTTCACTAACTGTCAACATTGATAAGGAGGAAATTATTACAATCTTATATGTAGCTTATGATTTCTCTGAAATGAAATAATCTCAGACTTTAATATTCTTCTTGTCAATTAACAACTTGGCATCAGGATTAAATACTGGGATAAATTATACTTTTAGGGAAGCTAAAGCTTCAGGAAGGAAAGGGTTCTTGAGCTAAGTTTCAAAGAATGAGAAAGGTTCAGAAGGTAGAAACGCTGAACGCCATTCACAGCTGAGGGAACCATGATGATATAGGGTCATAGTGACTATCTCCTAAAAACCCATTATCGTGATTTGTTCTGGTTTCAGAATTACTATTATCTCCTTGGCCTCCTGTTTCTATTATATTTTCCTTGTACTCAATGCCATCCTGCCTACTTTCTCACTTCTATATATCATGGTGCCTGAAATCAAGAAAATAATTTAGAAAGTTGTTGTAGAAGTTTTAGGATTTTGCAGTTTGGCATTACCACGTTGCTCTGCGAGGACATGCATGATGGAAAGCAAGTATTTGCCACCAAAAGCAACTCATGTCATAATTTCACTAAAAAAGAAAAAGACCAAAAGAGATACAGAACTTTTAAAAATTTTGTCGTGAACGCAAGAAGACTTGCCATAAGCATTTTACCAAACATCTTCACATACCTTATCTCAAATGTCATCTTTCTGGTAAAATGGGATTTTCATCAGTAGAGATAAATAGTACTAAATAAAATGTGTGTGCAAGGAAGAAAATAACTTTTATAGAAAAATAATTATATGTGCTTATATAATTATTTATGTGTACAGTGTTATGTATAGAATATAAGTGGCTACTTACACACACACAAAAGACTATATATGGAGTGTATGCACAAATATAGATATTTAAAATGATAGCCTAAAAATTATTGTCACTTCCCTTTTCAGAACACAAATAAATTAGTTCCTTTTTATACTTTAAACACAAAAACGGAATTTTCTTCCTCACTCTAAGCAGAAAGTATTTCACAACTTCCCAGGAGAGCCTTAGCAATGACAAGCCAAATCTAAGTCCACAGCATATGATGATACGATTGTCAACAAGCTGACTTTTGACCATTTATGTCATATTGTAAATAAAACGGCTGCTTGACGGGCTCTCTGAGATGAAAACCAGCTGTGACATGGTTGGTTACTTATTGCATTTTAATTCTTACTTGGTATCCGTAGAAAGGATTAAAATTGTTGTACATGTTTGCTAACGAACTAAAAAATATGTAAACCATCTTATTCTTGGAAGCATTTTTGACAGAGTGTGTGTTGACATCAGAGGGGGGAAAAAAAAGTCCCATATGACAATGTCCTTGGGCTATTGCCTATTAAACTTCAATTAACAATGTGAACAAAGATACTCTGAGTTTAAATTACAGAATTACTTTCTTCATTTCCAACACGTCTTGATGTTTACAGCTTACAGACTCCTGATTCACATCTCAGCAAAAAACACTCAAATCGTTCAAACCATTTCACTGAGGAATTAAAATGGACTTTTGTGCGAAAGGGGCAACTAAATTGAAAATTAAAAAACCTGATATGTATATTAAAGGCAGGGATAGGTTCCACTAAGAATGGTTTTGCATTGCAGAAACTGAGGAGCGGCCAAGATCTGTTTCTGTTTCGTTTATCAGGTCTATCACAGAGCAATTTGATAGTTCCAAACAATTACACACTTTTTTTTTTTTTTTTTTTTGCAGTACGCGGGCCTCTCACTGTTGTGGCCTTTCCCGTTGCGGAGCACAGGCTGCGGACGCGCAGGCTCAGCGGCCATGGCTCACGGGCCCAGCCGCTCCGCGGCATGTGGGATCTTCCCGGACCGGGGCACGAACCCGTGTCCCCTGCATCGGCAGGCAGACTCTCAACCACTGCGCCACCAGGGAAGCCCCATTACACACTTTTGAAAGATACTTTTTCTCTTTTATTTTTCAAATTGTGAGATGACTTGAAGAAAAGTTTTGTTAAGAAAACACTCTGAGTGTAAAGGGAAATGAATTAAAGTTCAAGAAATCTGAATATACCTCCTAGCCTCTCCTTGACTTGCTCTGGATCATATGGAAAAGTCTTTAGGTGATTTGCACTTAGATGATTCCTCAGTGAAAGGCCAGATATGCTCTGTCCTAGTTTAAAGAAATATTTTAGATCTTTAGGTCTGACTTAATTTATGTGGACTGAATAAACCCTTTCCTGATTAGAAATATTATTATAGTTAATGTCTCAATGTTTTGCGTTTATGTTTTTGTTATTCATATAGAAGTGTCTTTATATTTGTATTGCTATAGGGTTTCTTTGTATTTGAAATGGCCCTAAAGTTTTCCTCCCATTTTTTATGTAATTTTGTGACATCAAATGGTGATACGTATATGTGGATGGCTACAGGCTATATTAGCAGAAACACAACTTGATGTTTTGTTCATTTTCACTTTGCTTAATTGAACCATAGAAAATTAGGACCCCAAAAGAGTAATAATGATCTAGTTCACTTTCTTACATTACAAAAGAGAAAATACACTCAGGAGATTTGATTGGCTTATCCAAGGAGACACACAAAGATGGTGAGCAGAGGACATATGGCTGAGGACAATTTCTAATGGGTTTTCCACCATCTTATAGCATCATTCTCCTGAAAGAGATCTTTGCTGATAGGAGTCTCTCTTAGTTCCAATATGACCAGTAAAATTATTTTATTGAAGCTTTCAAATCCTGTGGAAGTTCTAATACACGAATATTTGGACCCATCTTTCTATGAAGTTTAGCTTCAAGATAAGACTATGGACACTTGAAGTCAGCCCAAAAGCAGTTTAAACAATGGCTCTCATTATAATTCCCAGAATATTAACTCATAAAGCCACTGGTTCAGATAGGAATCTATAAATAACTACAATAATGTCACAACTTTGAGGAGAGAGACCTTCCCTTACATCCAGCCAGCTGTTGTCACAAAGAATCAAACCTAAACCTGCAGACATGTGAAGGGTGGACTTTGATGTAGGCCAAGTTTTAAATTATCACTGACAAATTAGATGTTCAATTCAAGAAGATTTTAGTAAAATGGCCCAACACTGTGTATTAGCATTCAACAGGCATGACCAAGTTCTAACAAAATATAGGGAGTATCCAGAGAAATATGAGAAAATGAAATGTTATTCTGATGTTTTTCAAAAGTACTCTTTAACATATAACTGTCCCATCAGAGAGTTGAAAATAAAAATCATAATGAGCTTATGCTCTTTAATATTTGATTGTGTGTCTTGATATTATTATGCTAGAGAACTCTATCTTCTAATCTATAAGTTTATGAAAAGTTATATTCAAAGAAACAGTGGTGTTATACTATTCATTTCTTGTGAGGACATTTAGCCATTCAATTTCCATTTAGTAGCTTACACTTTTCCAAATTATGACTAATGATACTTAGATCTATTTGTTAAATAAGCAGATCTCTCTGCTTCTGACTTGAGTTTGAAAATACTGTTCTTGCCTTTTTCTCTTGTTTCTTTTTCCTGATCAAATAATTCGTACAAACTACTGTGATTTCCCTTATTAGTATATATTTACAATTTACAATTGAAAACATTAGAATTCAATAAATAAATGAAATATTTCTACTTAATATTTAAGATGTGGGCATGTACTTGGAGTTCTATATATGGCATTCACATACATTTTAAAAATCTCTTTTAAATGGCTCATGTAAATTTAAACCTTAAGCTAATTTTGTGTCATTTAATATTTATTAATCGTTCCTAATTTAGACCCTGAATACTTCCAGAAATGATGGAAGACACCTCATAATGGAAAACATATATTAAAAATAACTATTAAAATATAAAAATAGACAAAGCGAGAGAGTGGCATGGACATATATACACTACCAAACGTAAAACAGATAGCTAGTGGGAAGCAGCCACATAGCACAGGGAGATCAGCTTGGTGCTTTGTGACC
>NW_020837959.1:28903637-28958199 GCF_003676395.1 Aethalodelphis obliquidens | reverse complement strand
AATATATATATATATATATATATATATATATATATATATATATATATGTAATACAATGTCAGAGTGAAGAAGTTATACATTAAGCACAAAATCAGGGGAAAAAATGTGGCCAAAAAACTATTCCAATTGAATACTAAGTTTAATCTTGACTTGTACTATAGGCAAGGTAAAAGGGTATATAAAGCAATTCCATACTGAGCATTCTGTCACCAGCATCTTCAGAAATTCACACAACTGGACACTTTTCCAAAGAATCGTAAGTATGAAGCAATTGCCAGGGCACATTAGTTCAGATGAAATCCCAGGCTAGAACTATCCAGGGGCAGGTTCTCCTGCCTCAATAGGGGCTATGAGGCTGAGAAATATGGCTCTGGATTAAGCTTTCATCAAAAGGAAGCGGTATCATCCATAGCACAGTGACATGGTCTCACCCAAGTCCACATTAACAATATTAAAAAAAAAAAAAAAGACGGTAGGATCAAAGCCAGATAAACCAGTTATTGGCTTCAAGTATGTTTTATGTTGCCTTCCAGTTAAATGAGACTTAAAATTCAGGGGCTTCCCTGGTAGTGGTTGAGAGTCCGCCTGCCGATGCAGGGGACACGGGTTCTTGCCCCGGTCCGGGAGGATCCCACATGCCGCAGAGCGGCTGGGCCCGTGAGCCATGGCTGCTGAGCCTGCGCATCCGGAGCCTGTGCTCCGCAGAGGGAGAGGCCACAACAGTGAGAGGCCCGCGTACCGCAAAAAAAATAAAAATAAAAATAAATTATAAAATTCAAAGATGACTGATTTCCTTTTATGTCCATATTTGCACGAAACTCTGGTCTAGCTTCATTTGCATATACATGAATAGGCATAGATAAGCTACAGAAAATACCTCTTTGGAAATAATATAACTTTAAAACATCTCAAAAGCTATTGGTTAGTGTGAAAATAATAAAAAGCAAGCTTCCCTTATCTCACAGCATATGCAAAAATCAACTCAAAAATGGATTAAAGACTTAAACACAAGACATGAAATGGTAAAACTCCTAGAAGAAAACATAGGGACAAGCCCTTTGATTGATTTTAGTAATGGTTTTTTGGAATTGACACCAAAAGCACAAGCAACAAAAGCAAAAATAAATAAGTGGGACTCCATCAAACTAAAAAATTTCTGCACAGCAAAGGAAGCAATCAACAAAATGAAAAGGCAACCTGTGGAATGGTAGAAATATTTGCAAGCCATATATTTTATATGAGCTAATATACAAAACATATCAGAAAGTCATACAATTCAAGAGGGAAAAAATAATTCAACTAAAAATGGCAAAGAATCCAATAGACATTTTTCCAAAGACACACAAATGGCCAACAGGTATATGAAAAGATCCTCAACATCACTCATCATCAGGAAAATACAGACCAAAACCACAATGAGATATCACCTCACACTTGCTAGAATGGCTATTACCCAAAAGTCAAAGGTTAAAAAGTATTACAGAAGTTGTGGAAAAAAGGGAACTTTTGTGTAGTGCTGGTGGGAATATAAATGGTACAGCCACTATGGAAAACAGTCTGGAGGCTCCTCAAAAAATTACAAATAGAACTACAATATGATCCAGCAATCCCACTTTTGGGTATATATCCAAAGGAAACTAAATCAGTATCTTGAAGAGATAACCTGCATTCCCAAGTTTATTGCAGCATTATTCACAGTAGCCAAAACAAGGAAACAACCTGTGTCCATCAACAGATAAATGGATCAAGAAAATTCTGGACGTTTATATATAATGGAATATTATTCATCCATGAGAAAGAAGAAAATTCTGCCATTTGCCACAACTTGGGTGAAACTGGAAGACATTAGGCTAAGTGAAATAAGTCAGGCACAGAATGACAAATATTGCATGATCTCACTTGTATGTGGAATCTAAAAAAAAAAAACCAAAAAAACAAAGCCCAAAAAACTGAAACACACAGTAACAGAGAGTAGAATAGTATTTACCAGAGGCTGGAGGGTAAGGGAAATGGAGAGTTACTGATCACTTTCAGTTGTAAGATGAGTAAGTTCTGGAGACCTAATGAACAGCATGGTGACTATAGTCAATAACAACATATTGTATACTTGAAATTTGCTACGATCCCCTGTGTTCTTAACTACAAAAAAAAGGAACTATGGGAGGTGATGTTTATCTTAATCAGTTTGATTGTGGTAATAATTTTACAATGTATATGTATATCAAAACACTTATAGACCTAAATATATAGTTTTTATTTGTTACAAAAATAAAATTAAGTAAGTACAAAATAAAAACCAGGTTTAAGTTTCAAATGCCAGATCCATACATTATTAGTAAGTATTGAGCAGTATATTGAAACTCCCAGGGTCGCTATTTTCTCTTCTGTAAAACAAGGATAATATCTACCTCCTAGGAATTTCTTAAGTATGGTAGGTAGTTGCTAAAAGGACACTTGGTAGTCACACCCTTGTATAATCTCTTCCCCTCGAGTGTGGGTAGACATAACAATTTATTTCTAACAAAATATAGCAAACGTAATGGGAAATTACTTCTGATATTAAACTACAAAAGACTGTGAGTTCCATCTTGCTTGTTTCTCTCACTCTCTTACTTGCTCTGAGGGAAACCAGCTACCATGTTTGGGTTGTCCTATACAGAGGCCGTGTGGCAAGGAGGTGAGGGAAGCCTCTACCTAGCAACCAGTAAAGAACTGAGGCTTTCAGTCCAATCACCCATGGGAAACATGGTCCAACTACGTGAGTGTGTGTGGAGACTTGAGACTGCAGCCCCATCTAACACTTTGCTTGCCTCCCTATAAAAGACCACAAGACACATGGCCCAGATAAGGGAGGCCCAGATTCATACCTACAGAAACTGTGGAAAAATAAATGTTGCTGTGAGCCATTACGTTTAGGGTAAATCCCTACACAACGATAAATATATAACACAATACTGTTATCCATAGAGCTGTTGAAATACAGCTCTGAGTCTTAGGAGAATGCACTGAAATTAGAAAGTATATCAAGAAATAGAGTCTGCCTTAAACTGAGTAGAAAATATACAGCAGAAACTAACACAACAATGTAAAGCAATTATACTCCAATAAAGATGTTAAAAAAAATTAACAACAACCAAAAATTGAGTAGAAAAGAGGGTAAGCCAAATCCTTAGAAATAACCAATCTTTAAGAAAAAGAAGACCCATCAGTGGAAGAGAAACCCATGGTGAAGGTCAAAAGGGGCAGTTCTAACACTGAGATGACGGATGCCAAGTGAGGAGAGAATTTCAAGAAGGAAGTTAAAACCAAAGTTTAATTAATATTGAGGCAGAAGGAAGAGGAGTAATATTTGCTAAAAACTCATTATGAGACAGGCACTTACAGGTGTTTTGCAAGTACTAACTTATTTTGGTGCTTATAATATTAAAGCATATTTTTTCCCATTTCACAGATACAAAAGATGCTCAGATGAGGGAGATACCTTGCACAAAGTCACACAGTGTGCGAAAGTGTCAAGATTCAAATATAGATCTGTCTAATTCCAATCTCTGGCTTTCTCCACGAATACACAATGACTCATTGACTTGTATAGAAGAGCTTATAAAGCTGTCACATATAACAAACCTACTTAGACTGATATAAAATCCCTCTGAGGTGGTTAGGAAGTTCCTCTCCAACCACTGGATGGTGCTCAGGCTTTACCATTTAACATTCCTGAAGGAACTATGTTCTCTCAGAACCTGCCCATGTTGGAAGGGCTACTCTTCCCCCCTACCTTTGTGACTCCTTCCAGATACCATTTAAACATTACCTCCTCCAGCAAGGTCAATGTCCTATCTTAGGTGGAGTTGGTGACTCGAAGTTCAGATGCATACCTCCATAGTAGCACTTACTATGCTCTGTTTTAGTTGTTGCTTTATGTCTCTATCTCTTCCATCATAGGCTGTGTCTATATTTCCTGTCATGATGTCTATATGCCTGACTTATAATAGACAATAGATATTTGTCAGATGTAGATTGAATGAATCAATGAATGAAAAAAATCCTGAAGACTGAATAAGATGAGAAAGGTAGAGGAATGACAAGCAGAAACAAGAGCATATATGAAACTCTGAAAGCATAAAAGAGCATGGGGTATACAGAAGAGAAAACATTGCCATATGGAAATTTAAGCTCACTTCATCACACATATACAAAATTCAGAACCATATGGTTATGGAATTCACTAGCAGGAGCAGAAAAATAGGTGGAAAAGCTAAGGGTTGTAACAGACAACTGCTGGCTGCTGTCTAGTAGCCAAACTGTAACAGAGAAGAACAAACCTGACTCCATATTAGATCTATTTCTTTAGCTCTAACCCTTGTGGTCTGTTGCCTATGCTTAGTCATGCTGGCTCTGCACATTTTGTAAAAGATGTTGCCTCTAGCCTGAAATATACAGGATAGCCCATTCTCAAGGCTCTGACCTTCAAAGGTATAACTTTTTTTTTTTTTTTTTTTTTTTTGCGGTACGTGGGCCTCTCACTGTTGGGGCCTCTCACTTTGCGGAGCACAGGCTCCAGATGCGCAGGCTCAGCGGCCATGGCTCACGGGCCCAGCCGCTCCGCGGCATGTAGGATCTTCCTGGACCAGGGCACGAACCCGCGTCCCCTGCATCGGCAGGTGGACTCTCAACCACTGTGCCACCAGGGAAGCCCAAAGGTATAACATTTTTCCATTTATATGGAGATAAAAATTTGCAGAACAGAAAATAACAATTGTCTTGTTGGAAGTTTATAGGAACATTGTGAACAGACCTACATGGACAACTAACTGTAGGAACAAAGGATTCCGACACCAAGAAGTTTGCACAACGAGCCACACCCTCTCATCTTTTAGTATAAAAGCAGCCTGAATTCTCACTCAGGTAAGACGGTTCTTTGGGACCGTCTTATCAGTATGCTGCCTTCCCAAATAAAGGCACTATACCTTGTCCCAATACCTCCTCTCTGGATTTATTGGCTTGTCGTGTAGCAAGCCAGCACGAGCTTGGACTCCGTAACAATAACTCTTCTCCACCTTCCTAACAGAACTCTGAGTTCAGAAGTTCACCTGCATGTAACCATGTGCTTCAGGGACTACTTATTCCCAGGCTTGGGAAGGAAGAGCAGGGGTTCATGTTGTCTAAGGCAATCCTGACGGGTACATACCTCTTGCCCAGGTTGGTGTAGATATGCGTATGTGATGCAACATATCCAACCATGTGCTTATGCCCGGTAGAAACTTCCTTTGTATTGATTAGTCACTACCTACTAATTGGGGTGATCTCAAACCACTATTATTACCACATAGTAATAATTGTCATTTATTGCGCATGTGCTGTGCTAAGCACACTAACAAGCGCTTTAGACACCGCATGTATAAACAAGCCCTAGGAGCAATCTCTTTGCTGGGGGAAGGGTTCAGGACTGACGTAATTTCTAGACAATGTACTTCAATTTGCATTAGCTAATCCATTTTGTTGACAAGAACAAATCACTCTTTGACCCCAGTGGGAAGAAAAAGATAAGGCCTATTTATTACACGTCAATGTCACAAGAGAGAAGATTCCTTAGACCAGATATTCTTCCCTGGGTAGATGCAGTATTGATTTTCACGAACCTACCTTGGAGAAAGTCCAGCTGCTGCAGGATGGTCATTTGAGTCACGCAGGAATGCTCAGGGAGGCTGGGCTCTGGCTCTCGAGTCTGCTAGGAGGCCGCCTTCTTCTGACTGGCCGGGCAGAACGGAGACCCGCCCAGCCGAGCTGCGGGGGCCCACGCAGCGCTGGCCAGCAGCGTGGTCGCGTGATGCGTCCCTGCCTTGTCCGCTGCAGTCTCCCCCAGCAGCAGGCTGGGAGTTGAAACGCCAGGCGATTCCCCCCGCTCCCCACCAGGCCTTGTATCCTATCCCACAGGACAGTATGCACCTTAAGGTCTTAAAGAAAAGGCACAAAATGTTCAAGGAATGTTTAGAAATAATTTGAGAGGGTGCGTAGGGAAACCATGCCGTCATCGGGACACCAGCTCTGGGATGCTGAACATCATCCTCTCCTGAGTGACAATGACTGTTATGACTCTTCAGCCTCCTCTGCCTTCGAGGCTGACGTGACAGACAGAGTCCAGTTCATCCACTTGGGCTGCAGCAGGATCTGCGCCTGTGTCACGTGGCTTCTGGTCACCTGTGCGATCTTTCTGGTGACATTGGCCTTGCTGCTGCCTTCCAAAGACTTCTGGTACTCCGTGGTCCACGGGATCATTTTTAACTGCCTGGCGGTGCTTGCCCTGTGGTGTCTCACCTGAGGACCGTGCTCACCCAGCCGGGGGCAGTACCCAAAGGAAATGCTACTAAAGAAGGCATGGAGGTTTGCAGCTGAAGCCTGGAGAAGGGATCTGTACAAGTGTCCCAAGTGCTGCTGTATCAAGCCCGAGCGCACTCACCACCGCAGTATTTAAACCCAGATCCACTCCATATACAATGACAAAGCGGAAATAGGCTGAAGAGCGAGAAGCCCACGTGGGATCAGTGGCTGCGATAGAAAGAGATGAAGTCCGTCTTTGGGGAGCCCCGTCGAAGCTCTGGATGAACCCCTTCCGCTTTAGGCAACTGCAGACAAGACCCAGGAAAGGGGGCCCCCCGTTCTCAGTGTGAGGCCCTCTCATCATGCTGGAACTTGTTAACGGACTTTATTTGGGGTCGGAAAGGGTATCAACAGCTCATCTGTGACCAACAGGGCAAATGGAACCTACACAGACCAACTGCTCGGAGCAAGCAGAGTTTTATGTATTTATGGTCACGGATGGCAGATTTTCCACACTAGTAACTGGGTGGCATTCTGATCAGTGTCACTGTCCAGTAATGAAGGTCTGTGGCCACACGAAGAAGCCAAATGTCATTATCTTCCAGTACAGTTAGGAGTTTTGTTAATGTGCTTCACATTTTCTAAGAAGGTGTGTGGGATATTACACTGTTTATTAAAAATCCTGTGTGCCGAGCTGCTTTTCTCAATCATGAAGAAAACAAGCCAACCCAGTGAACAAGAATTCTGCAGCTGGTGGTTTCAGGGAGCTCCCACTGACCCTCTTGCTCACCAGCGACCCCCTCGGTCAAGCAGGAGCCCGTGGAGGCTTCCACAACTCCCACACTTTTCACTGAGCAGCAGGGGGGCTGCAGCCACGCTCCCCTGCCAGGAAGTGGCGGTCCCTGACCCTGTGGGCAGGTCTGTGCGTGTCTGTGTGTGTGCACGTGTGTTTTGAAGTGGGCAGTGTTGTTCAGGTGATGTAACGTGTAATGGGCGTGTGCAGCAAACAAGCTATGTTTCAGAAACCGACGTTTCAGGGAAGAGGAGGGAGTTGTGTGGAGTCCTCCTGCCCTGGGGTTTACTATGAATGTATTGCATATTGGAGAATATCTCGATCCAAAAAACAATCATTCCTATGTGGTAAAAAAAAAAAAAAAAAAAATGCTCGTGGACAAACCATGAAGGTGGCAGTGAGTCTCAGAGCACGATCTAAACACACACGCAAGGTATGGGTTATAACAGACCCTCTTCTTGACCAGGGCCCAGCAGGCTCTCCTTCCAGATCTTGCCCACAGAAAGGTTAGCATCTCAAAGGTCCTTTTCCCTGAAAGTTGTTTCATTTGAAAAAATGAGGGTTCATTGCTCATTGGCTCCACTACAGTCTAACCACCAGAACCTCCTTGCACTTTTCAACCTGCCAAGATTGTCCCCGCTTCAGTCCTCTGCATTCCATGTTCCCTCTGGCCAGATGGATCTTCCCCAAGATATCCCATGACTCATTTCTTCATATCTTTCAATTTACTTAAATTTTATACTCTCAAAGTAACCTGATGTCTCTATATAAAATAGCAGTCCTGTCACTCTATCACCTTAGCTGAGTTACTTTTCATAATAGAACTTGTTGCTATGTGGCCTTGTACTATTATATTTTTACCCTGGGTCACCCCAACTGGAATGTAAATTCCCTGAGGCTGAGGGCCAGACTTTGTCATTTTGTTCCTGATTTCCCAAAGCCCAGAAGAAGTGTGCCTGGCACAAAGTTGGCACTCGATAAATAGTGCTGAATAAGCAAATGAATCGTATTTATTATAGAGGTAAAACGTATTAAACTAAAAAAATTAGATTCTTAACTGATCAGTACATGTTTTAAACCACTGGATCGTGAATATTAGTATGTTCTGCGTTTTCTTTCTCAAGTGTGTCTATAGTGGGGGAGGAGAGAATGTTCTTAAATTTTTTAGGCTTATTGTAGAGATCAGGACCTTGAGAGTCACATTCTTCTTTAAGGCCCGTCTAGCACTCCTCCCACTCCCCCACTTGTTAGGCAGCCTCTGGCATTTCAAGGTTTACATGGCAGATAAGAAGAGGGTTGTAGTGCAAGAAATATCTTACTTAACTCTAGCGTTGACCTGGCCTTGGTACTTTCTGGGCTTGGAGGGTGTTAAGACTACTTCTGTTTCTTAGGGAGTGGTTGTAGTTTCTTCAGACGTCACTCCTTCGCTGCTGGCATCTCTCGCTGCAGATACTTAGTGCAGGTAAAGTCTTCCCCTGATGCTACTCGCAAATCTCTGCCTTTCCAGACTCTAGTTCCCCTGGTCCGCTCCTCACAGGATATCATCTAAATTAGGATCCCATCATCCCTCTAGGCAGCCCTCTTGAACCTTCTTTTTAATCACTCTCGCTCAGCCTTCAGAATAACTAGACAGCTATAGCTTCTCATTTTTAAGCTTAGTCAGACTTTGAATCAGCCTTCTTTGCTGGACAGACTCCGGGTAACACAAGTAAAGCTGTCTGAGTGTTCTCCTTGAAGCACTGTCCAAAGCTATACATGGGGAAAATGCAAAATATCTTCTAAATTTCTGAAAATTCCTGGAGTCTTACTTTCCATAGTCCCTTCTTCTTCAAGCTGCATTGTCTTTGCATCTGCCCTTGAACTGCACTCTAATTGACTCTGAGTTCTGCCAAGAAATCCACTTATACCAAAGCTTTCGTGAATCATGTAGACCTTTTTCAGGAACTTGTAGGGGTGGCAGAGGCAATATTGAAATCATACCACTGACAGTAACCAAGTCAAACCACATCATGCACACAACCTTTCTCTATCGTGCAAAGCAATCCAGGCTTCTCAGACTCTAGCTCCCTAATTTGCCTACCCAAGATCAAGATTTTTCAACCTAACAAATACCATTTCTATAAGAAAGGATCTGTCCTCAAAAAAAAGCAGTCATGTTTGTAAATATCAAAGTTTCTTTCTTGCATAAATGTGTATGTATGTGAATGTACATGTCTATTTACATGAACAGAAAACACTACATGACGGATTTCTTTATACTTTAATTTGAATAATATTAAAAATGCAAAATGTTGAACGTTACAAGGTCATCACTGCTTTAAATATTATGTGCGTGCACACACATAGGAAATATGAAGCAAATGTCAACCTCAGTTCCCACACTGTCTCAGATGGGACCACTTTAGCAGTTTGATGTATTATCAAGTGTTCTAAGGCTAATGCAGACATTTGCATGTGTACGTGTAAAGGTGTGTGCAGTTTTTATAGAAATATAATTGTGTGAAACACATTGATCTGTAGGTCTTTTTTTCTGTTAACAATATATTCCCAACATCCTTCTGAGCAGTACGTACACCAGCACCAGTCTGTTTTTTTGGCTGCAGTACATTCCGTTTCATGAATGCAGCGTAGTTGACGCAGACCATGCTCGCCACACCTCCTCACCCCCACAACCACATCTCCAGTCTTTTATAGCACCTAATCAGGGATGAGCACATCTTTTCCCAAATGATTTGACTATGTTGTCTTTTATTCTCCCCGTGAACTTTAGAATAATGTTTGAAAGGTCAAAGAAAAACAAACATCCCCCTGAAATTAACATTACAGGAAATGGAGATATCAATTTGAGGGTGAATTAGCATCTTAAAATGTTGTCTTTCCATCCAGAAACATGACATCCTTTTACATTCATTCATGTTCAAGTTGTTTGTTTGACTGACTTTATGGCCCTTGATAAAGCTTTGTGGTTTTTATCTTAAATGTCAGACATGAGCAACGATAAATGGGTGCTTAATATGCGTCCCAGGAAGTTTTGCAATTAAACCTATAAACGAATTTCTAGATAAAAAAATTTTAAAAGCTGCCTTTGTGTTCTTACTTCTTAAATAATTTCAGTTTTTAAAATTTTAATGGCTTCTATGGGGTGTCAACTTTTTTCATTGCCAGTATTTCATTCAATAATGAAAATAATCTAAATCGTAGGAATGTATCTTTTTTTTCCCCTGGAAGGTTCAACAAAGCTATTAAAATTTTGAATGAAATGTGTCAGCTAACATATATGTAGTTTATTCTCCTGAATCGATATCATGCAACAAACTTTGCTTGCCTGTGTTAGAAGTCCTAAACATTTCTTTTAAATTGAGTCTTCCTAATGAAGTATCCGTGAGGGGTCAATCAGGGCAATGATAAAAATTGGTCCTGTTATTTTAAAACACTAATCTGTGTTTTCTATTGTAGTAAACCATAAATGCTTGCTTGGAGGAAGAAGCTGGTCATTCATCTCCTTACTCTGGACTTACACTTGAAACTTTAAGTGTGTACACCATACACAAATGCTGAGAATTCTATTGTGTAATCTTAACATTTAAATGGTCTATCCGTCCATTTTGGTGGGAAAACAAAAACTACTCTACTTGTTTTAATAGGAAGGGATTTAATAGAGGGAATTGGATATTTAAAGTGCTGTTCATAAGGGCAAATAAAGGTCAGGGTGTGCCACTGCTGGTTTTAGGAAATCAGGAAGTGTGGAGATTCAGAACAGTGTTGCTGAATCTCTCAGTTGCCTACAGCACTGAAGCAGTGATTAAAAGAAGCTCATCCAGAAGATGCTGCAAACCTTATGTCTACAGTCAGCTGAACACGTCACCTGTTACTGCCAGAAACAAAAAAATGACTTCAGTCTGTCCTTCATATCTCTTGTGACTAATCCTCTTGTTGGAATTAAATTTAAACCATGTGGCTTGTGGCGAAGGAGTTTGGGAAATGCAGATATAGGGAGGATCTTAGAAGGGCAAGGATGGTACTCAATATTAACAGACAATATCTCACCCCAATGTTCATTAGCGTCATTCCTAAGATTGTAGTGTCCCATTAGACACCTATAATACACATACTCATTTCAGGTTTGATCAAACACTATAATTTTCGACTTGATCTGAACTCATCTGGATACCCTGATTCCCTACTTGCAAAATCCTAAGTTAATACTTCCTCAGCCAGCAACCCCTGTTGGCTGTACCCTCTTAGACTTAGAAAATGGTGTAAAAATCCCTTTCCAGAACTGGCCCAGCCGAGCTGATTTATATCCTCTCTATTTTCATTTCCTTCTACTACAACAGTGAGAGAATGAGTTATAAAACTTGGCTAGCACTTCCCCTAGCAACAAACCAAATTAATACCGCCTCACTTCTCTTGGGTCACATTTCTACTCAAGAAGATTAACGTGTTTTCAAGACTGGCTAGGTGGTTTTGAACAACCGAAACTGTCAGTTTTATGGAATCATTCTTGGAATTGGTTTGAGTCTTGTTGAGAATGCTATCTTTAAAGGCTTAATTTGATTATTCACAGAAGGACTTCATGCAGTTTTTGAAATATAGTATCCGTCTCCATGTCAATGAGCCTGGAAGTTTGTATAATCCTGGATAGGTTCCAGCAACATCATTCCGAGTGACTATGAGAATCGAGATCCAAAATCTTTAGACAGCAGATTTCCATTTATATCCCCTAATTTTCAGCTCCAGAGTCTTATAAAATGATTTCATGTGAATTCTAAATATTTATTAATATCAAAATCTCCACTATGATAAAAAGAACTTTGTACCAAAACTATTTTTCTCTTCTCTCAAAAAGAAAGAGTCATGAACAATTCAGTCAAATTGTTAGCATGGAAAAATCCAGAAATGCAGACAGAAACTAACAGAAAAAAGTCACAAGTTAATGTCACTCTACTTTGAATAATTTAAAGAAAACTTTCAAATTAATCATCAATTATCTAGCTTTTAATTTTTTTGGACTAATAATTTTCTGAATTTGGTTGGTACACAGGAATATATTCTGCCTCTATATGAATTTTGTGGTCATCACTATGGTTTCATTAAAATCTATACATGTTATACCAAACGTAAGGTAGATAGCTAGAGGGAAGCAGCCGCATAGCACAGGGAGATCAGCTCGGTGCTTTGTGACCGCCTGGAGGGGTGGGATAGGGAGGGTGGGAGGGAGGGAGACGCAAGAGGGAAGAGATATGGGAACATATGTATACGTATAACTGATTCACTTTGTTATAAAGCAGAAACTAACACAGCATTGTAAAGCAATTATACCCCAATAAAGATGTTAAAAAAATTTTTTTAAAAATCTATACATGTTATAGGAGATGTTAATAATATCAAAATTATTTGCCATACACTGATATGTAAAGCAGATTTCAAAATAATGTACTCTGACCCCATTTTTACTAAAAAGATAAAAAGATGAATTGTATTCTTAGAAAACCATTAATTATCTATGGCCAGTGATATTATGATTGATTCTAATATTCTTGGGTGTTTTCTGCATTTTCCTATATAACTTTTGTTATTAAACATAGTTATTTTCAAATAAAAGAACCAGTCTTCATCTGGGAGTTTCCCCCAGAGGATCAACCAATCCTCTCCTCTTAAATTTACATATTACAAGTAATTTTTGACCAAAATACAATCACATTTCTGTGGAAAAGGGTCTTCTTTTCAACAAATTATGCTGTAACAATTGTATATACATAGGCAAAAAAGTGAACTTTGATAAATTCACTCTATACAAAAATTAGCTCAAAGTGAATTTTAGATGTTAAATCTAAAATTATAAAACTTCTAGAAGACCACATTGGGAAAAAAATCTTTGTGACCTTGGGTTAGGTAAAGATTTCTTTGATATGATTGAAAAAACATAATCTGTTTTTTAAAATGAATTGATAAATGGGATTTCATCAAAATTTAAAGCTTCTGCTAGTTTATGACACTACTAAAGGAATGAAAAGCCAAGTTACAGATTGGAAGGGAATATTTGCAAATCATATATGATAGAGAACATATAAAGAACTCTCAAAATTCTAACAACAAAACAAACAACTCAATAAAAAATTGGGCAAAATACTGAGTCGAATCTTCACAAAAAAACTTATGGATGGCAATTAAGCACACAAAAAGATGTTCAGAATGATTAGTCATTAGAAAAATGCAAACTAAAATTATAATAGTATGCAGTTACATATCTATTAGAATAACTAAAGTTAAGAAATCTTATCATACCAAGTGTTGGCAAGTATGTGAAAAAACTGGAACTCTCTAGCAATGTAAAATGAGGCAGCACTTTGGAAAAGAGTTTGGCAGCTTCTTAAAATGTTAAACATATACTTATCATATAACCCAGCCATTCCCTTGCTAGGTATTTCATAGAAGCTTTATTTGGAAAAGCCTCAAACTCTAAACAACCCACCTCTCCATCAATAGGTGAATGAATGAACAAACTGGTATATCCAATGCTGAATATAAAATGGATTACTATTTAGCAATAAAGTGGAATGAACTATTGATAGATGCAACAATGTGAATGATTCTCAAAATAATTCTGCTAAGTTAATGAAGCCAAACAAAAAGAGTCCCTACTGTGTAATTCTATTTACACATGATCCTAGAAAATGCAAAGTCATTTATAGCAACAGAAAGCAGACAGGATTGCTTTGGGGTAGGCAAGCTGGGAGTGTGAAGAAGGAGGAATAAGCAAAGGCCCTCAGCAACTTTTGGGGGAATGGTTGGTATGTTTATTATCTTGATTTTAGTGATACTTTACAGATACAGGTACATATCATACCTATATATTTATATCATATACAGTTAACCCTTGAACAATACTGGGTGGGTCCACTTATACATGGATTATTTTCAATAAACACAGTACTACATGGTCCGCAGTTGGTTGAATCCAAGGATGTGGAACCCCAGATATGCAGGAACCATTATACTGAGAGCTGACTAAAATTTATAGGTAGGATTTTTTCAACTGGGTGAAGGATTGATGCCCCAAACACCTGCATTGTTCAAAGGTCAACTGTATATATAAAAACTTATCAGATTGTATTCTTTACATATGTACATTTAATTTATTATATGTTAATTATGTATATTATTATATATAATATATATATAGCTATCCAAAAAAAAAAAAAAAGGAATACATGCTGTTTTGGGTATCTATTATTGTGTAAATAATTCCTCCAAATCTTAATGTCTTAAAATAACAAACATCTCCAGGAATCACAAATCTGGAAATGGCCTACCTGGATGATTCTCTCTCATATCATGAGGTTGCAATCAGGATGACAGACAGGGCTGCAGTCATCTGAAGGTTGGGCTGCATCTGGGGGATGCTCTTTCAAGATGGTTCACTCCCATGGCTGTTGGCAGGTGGCCTCAGTTCCTCTTCATATGGACCCCACCATAAAGCTGCTTTGTATCCTTTAAAATAAATAATTCAGATGAGAGCAAAAAGGAAGCCATGTTGCCTTTTAAGGCAGATCATCATTTTTGAGATATTCTATTGGTCACACTAACTGTGATACAATGTGGGAGACAAATATATAAGGGCATGAATCCCAGGAAGTAGGGATCCCTGGGGGCCATCTTGGAGCCCGACCCTTACATATGTTCATTGTAGACTATGGCAGTATTTAAATTTGGAAGTGAAAACTCTTTGTATTCCCACAGCCAAAGTTAACATTTTCTGCTTATAAGTATTCCATAAAAAATATCACGCCTACTGTTTCACATTTTTTTCTTCACTTAATACACTATAGACATCCTTCCTTGTGAGTGTGAATTTGCTGAAAGGGATGTCTCATCTTTTTTGTCTTTTTTTAAACAACTTCATTAAGTTATAATTAACATAAAATGAAACACACATATTTAAAGTAAAAACAAAACAAAACCAGTGAACATGCCTATTTGAAAAATAATAAATTGACCTATCTCAATAATTAAATTTATGCACTTTGTTTATTAGCACCCCCTGCCTAATAAATTGGTATATGATAACAAGCATTTGAATCTAAGAGTTAAAAAAGTTTAGGTATATTCTAGACTTACCTTTTTCCCTCTAGTCACTTTAGATCTTCTTGGGCTTCTTTGTCTTGACGGAAAGTTCTGGAGATTATATGTTTGCGGCATTTGAGCTAGGCGAGAGATGAGGGGTCATTGCAACTTCAAGGCAGGATGAAAGAACAGGAAGAATTTTGGGTCTCAAATTCCTTCCCACAATGCAGGTAGCTAGTAATTCGATATATTCATAGTAATCATTCCATTAATAGTACTTATTTAAGCTTTAGGATATTTATGGTAATAGAAGAGTTATAAGTTTTTAACAAATGAAGTCATGCAATACTATTATATAAGAAAAGAAAAAAAATTTAACCTCAGTATTTTTTCTTGTACACAGTCTTCATAATGAATTAAGCAACAAACAACCTCTTTTTAAAAATAGACTGAATGGAGTATGAATTTGGCAAAGTGGCTTAATTTTCTTAGTACTTATTTTAGCTACAAAATGGGGTTTATAAAAAAGGCTTCAAGATTTAGATGAAATATTTAATATTTCTAAATTTAATATTTATAGTTCTATGGAAAATCTTTCACTCTCTTCTTTGCAGTTCAATTTATTATAACAAAGTTGCTTTTAGAAATTTTCTCTTGGAGACTTTAACAATACATAGCTTCACCAAAATGGAGAATTAAAGAGAAATCAACTATAAGCTTGGTGAAGGGAGGCTTATCATTCTACCACCAAGATCTGACACACTGCAGGTGCCCAGGAAATAAGAGTCAAAGAACAAAGCTTAAGAGAGCTAGACATCGAGCATAGCTGCACAGCAAACCAGCTGTGCGTTAACTTAGGCAAATCATGCCTCATTTTCCTTGCTTAAAATGGAGTGTTTCTGATCAGTCCTATTAATTGGGACTTTTAATTGTAATAGAAATTCATATAAAAATAGTCCAGCTAAAAAAAAAAAAATTTAAGTGGCTGGGGGCAGAATTTAGTGACACAGAGTTCTTGCTTCTCTACATTCAGGAGACTTCTTGTACACCATCTTCCTTATCTGGGACTGGCTGAAAAATCTCAGAAATACCACTGCTTCTATCACATGTCTGTCCACAAATAGTCACTGCCTCTAAGGCCATGTAGTCTTCAGCTGGGAAGGCCCTTAATGCTGGTGGGACATGGAGTGAGGGAGAGTGATCACTCCATCCAAATCTCATGGAATGGATTTCCTTAGAAAAAGAGATTTTCTTACCAAAAAGGAGAAAGGGAAGCTTGACATATACAGCCTATCCATTACAAGTATCATGGAATAAATAGCGTTCCATATTTTAAAGATGATTAAATACCTGGTTCTGTTTTCAGGATTTAATGCCTCCTAAATTATCTTTATTAAGTAATCCTTCACTGTTAGGACTGCATATCTTAAATGTGAAGGTCAATCTTGTCAAAATACCATGGGCAGCTATTAATCGTTTAGTGGCATGTTCTTTTGTAACTGAAAACGAAAACTTTGTGATATCTATATGCTTTTAGAGAAGCTTAAGGAAAGTTGCTTTGCAGAATAATCTCTCTTGTCACAGACACAATCCCCCCAGACTGTGTTCCCAACTGGACTTCATTAAACTTTTACTGTTTCTTTGTTTAGCTCAAACTAACCACACTTGCACACTTAGGGATGCTTCCAAGCGGTGTCTCTGGCAATAACACTCCTGTCTACACAGCCTGTTCTTAAAATTGTGACCATATGAAAGAGGAAATTTAGCCCAGGAGACCAATGTTTATGTTTTCATAACACCAAAGTCAGCCTGTAATCACTTTTGAATTACCATGATATCTGCTTTGGTTAATTTGAATAAAGTTGCAATTTTTAAAGGCCTACAAGTTTTGAGTATGTAAGTACTGAACATTGTAAATGAGGTTTATAAAGTGTGATTGAAGTACATGCCTAGTTAAAAAAAAAAGTATAGCCAGAAAAGCAGAAGAAAAGCTTCAGTCAGGTCTTATTTTACCGAGAGAAACGTAATCCCTGGAACCCATCTAAAAATCATTTCAGAAAGATTTTTGTCAGGGCTGTTTAGGCTAGAGAAGAAAACTTGGAGTGGCTTAATCACTGTCTTGAAGTGTATGAAGGGATTTTATGAAATTGAAATTTATTACTTTTTCCCTTTCCATGGTGAATTGAATGAAATAAAATAGCATTAAATTAAGTCAGAGGCAATTTAGGTTGGACATAATGAAGAACTTCTTGGCTACCAGAATTGTAACACAGCAGAATTCCTCCAAGGGAAACTGGGAACTATTTGTTCTTCATGGTCATCAAAAAAAAAAAAAAAAAAAAAAAAAAGCAAAGAAAGGAAGGAAACAAAATGATAAAAGACAGAAAAGGAAAAAAGAGATAGAGCTTTTCCCAGTTCTCTCAGCTGAAATTGTTGTATCTGCTCCACAAGTAATTAGTGTCACTTCTATTGTGTTGATTGTCACTCTCACCCTTTGTGTTATTCATTTGTCTTGGACAAGAGAGACTCTGCTTTAACTTTGACCACGAGATTTCTAAACTATTGCCAAGGAGAGGCTGAAAAGAGATTAAATGGAGCTTGGAGCTGTATATCCAGAGCTGCTGATCTCCTGCATGTGGTGGAACTTAATACCTCAGAATCCGGGACATGTGGTGAAGCCAGACAATTGTATAATTTGGGGACCACATGGCTGGATCGTGTCCTTCTGTGTGGAGTGAAAGTAATATCAGGACAGAAGATGAGGACATGGGGGAAGGATACACGTTCCTCCTTTTTCTGGGACTGGTGTCAGTATGGTGTGGATAACAAGGAATAAGCTTGATAGAACACTCCTGGTATTAGAGAGAGGATGGAAGGAACCAGGTTCATCAAGAGAGGAAGCGGCCCAGGAGACCCTGTCCGGATCTGGTTATAATCTTTCCTTGCTGTTTTAAGACACTCCACTAGAAGCTGAATACTCCAGGTATATGCACAAACATGACGGAAGCCTCAATGAAACCGAATATCTTAAGATGTGCATACTGACAAGAATCAAGATGATTCACTCCTGGGAACCCAGGAGTTTTAAGGGTTGTAGGCAGAAGGTGTGCTGGAAAGTGGGTTAAGACATGAGAGACTGAAAACAGGATTGGCTGACCCTTCATATGTGGAACAATCAGAGGGACTGTCCCCATTCAACTAAAGCAACAGCCCCTCATACTGCTGCTAGAGATGAGAGATTTATTCCCTGCAGAAATTGTACTAGAACGTCCTGGCTTAGGGACACCAGGCAGTGAGATACAGTACACATGCCAAAGAGTGAGTCCTCTTCACTCATCCAGAACTAGCTGATGGGCTGCCCATCAAGGCAAAAGATTGAGAACTTTCTCTAGAATGAAAAGAAAACTACAGATTTGGGGATCCCTCAGTACTACAGCTGACCTGACAGACACACAACTTTACTGTGTCTCTTTTAAGTCAGTCAGAAACCAACAGACATTTGAGGAAAACTTCTAACTCTAACAAGAAGACTAAAATACACCACCATCCATATACAGTGTAAAGAGACAATGTCTCAAAATAAAAGAGACAATGCAGGAAGAAAAAAAAAAACTTTAAAAAACTAAAATTTTTATCCTTAGAAAAAAATAGAAAATATTAAATTCATGAAGTAAACATGATGCCATTTTTTAAAGAATAGTTAAACAATATGGAAAAATACATATATAGATGGAAGTTTAAAAAATTTTTAAAGAGTGACAAGATAAATTTAAGGAACCCACACAATAGGGTTAAAAGACACAGATAAATAATAGGAGGAAACAAAGATAAATTATTCTGAATGTGGATTGAAGATGCTAATCCAGAGTCATTTTCATTTCCAGTATCCTACCTTTTCTTAGTTGCTTTGGACTTTGGGAGTCCTAGGATAATGTGAAAGAAAAACAAATATAAATCAGACTGGCTGCATCTTGATTTTGTTTTTTGTTTTGTTTTTTGCGGTACGCGGGCCTCTCACTGTTGTGCCCTCTCCCGTTGCGGAGCATAGGCTCCAGACACGCAGGAACAGCGGCCATGGCTCACGGGCCCAGCCGCTCCGCGGCATGTGGGATCTTCCCGGACCGGGGCACAAACCCGTGTCCCCTGCATCGGCAGGCGGACTCTCAACCACTGCGCCACCAGGGAAGCCCTAGCTGCATCTTGAGATCACTCAGTCATAGGTGAGGTGGGCTGCTCAAAAGCTACCTTTGGCTTAAGATGTCTATGGGTCACAAGTAGCCCTTCCAGCGGGATGGGTTTCTCATATACACAGCCCCTTAAACAAAATGCAGGATACAGTAACTTGCCAGTGAAATCATTCATTCTCTGCCTTCCATCCAGTGCTTCTGAAGGCTTAGAGCCCTATGATACTATCCCCTCTTATGAAGCCAAACTGCATAGTCATCCTGACACTGAGGTATTTTCCCTGACTATATTAGAAGCAGAGTTATATACATCCTAGGAAAAAAGATGAAAAGTGTTCTAAGACAAGGAGAGTAGGAGTTACACACTAGATGGCTCTGTTTAATAGATAAGGAAATTGTGGGTGGAAAGCTGTAACATTTCTTATTTATGCAGTAGTTATACTTTTCTTATTTCTAAATGACAGAAGAATAACACCTCCCAGCAAAGAGTTCAGAACACCTGTCTGAGGAACAACTATAATCCTAGACTCCAAATCCAGCATCTTTCCGAAGAGCTAGACATACATGTTTTCAAAGGTCAAACATTTGAACTTTTCACTGTACTAATCATTGTCCCTCTGTTGATATATTCTTCTTTTAAATGCATTATTTGTTATTACAAATTAAATAGAGTCAAGCAAATCTAAATTAAGACAATATAACTCATAAAGAGTACCTCTGTTTTCCTTATTTCTAACAGTTGGAGAAGACATCCACATATATAAGTGTGAGTTCTATTCTGCAAATATAATCCGTATGCTAAATTGTTCTTTGGTTAGAAATACTAATTATGATTTCTCTAAAGAGGTTTTATTAAATGTATCTTTTCATCACTTAAGTTTCCAAAAAAAATAACATGATTTGACACAATAATTTTTAAATAAAGGCATTTAAAAAGTTTTAATTCTAAAAATGTTTTAATTTTTGTTGTGGAGGGAGGAAAGCCATTCAGAAATGTACATCAGAAGGGTAGTGGAGTCTTTCATTTTTCTTTTCATAAACTCTAATAGTGAGTCTATACTGATTTATGGTATGAGACTTGCATAAACATAAGACTTTATTTTAATCCACTGAACATGGCCTCCAGAGTTAAATAAAATATTTTAAATATTGAGACACATACTATAAACATGATTTATAGAGTTTTATAATCTCAACATGCAGATCTTAAAAATCCAAGCCTAATCTTTATGCTATTAAACTCTGCAGTACACTCTCTTTGACTTGAGAGAAACTTGAGAAAATTTCTTAACTTGTTTTTTTTCCCTCAGTTCATTTCTGTGCCTTATTTAACAACTCTTTTCAAAATCAGAAACTTGGCATTGTTCTTTGTATTTCTGAAAAGAATTCTCCCTCCCACCATTGTTCTCTGGTTAGAAATGCTGATTATGATTTCTGTAAAGAGGTTTTATTAAATGAATCTTTTCATAGCATTTAAAAGTTTCCAAAATAAAAATAACATGATTTGATACAGTCATTTTAAAATAAGGACATTTAAAAAGTTTTACTTATGGGACAGAGGAGGGCCATTTATTTTTTTTTAAAGATTATTAAACTCTTGTTGGGCCTGTTATTGTTTTCCACTTGGGGGCCATCAATCGCAGTAAAGCCAGGTTCCCCTGAACCTGTCTTCTGACCATTAATCTTCCTGGTTTCTTATTTGCTTAGTCCACTTTGCAGACTGGAATAATTCCCCCTGCTTAGAGATCAGTACACAATTTATCATCAGCTAAAAACCTAGAACCATCTTCCCTAAGACTGCCCAGTTTTGTACGATCTTAACCACTGAGGTGCCAAAACCTCAAGTTCCTTGGCCAAATTACAGCCTATAGCTCTGTTTCAAAAGGATCATTTTGATCTTTTGACTGGAAATTTTAATACTTTGAAGTATATTTGGTTGCACTCAACTATATGGTGGTACTCACACGAAACTAGAAATTACCTAAATGTCCAAAAATAGAGAAATGTTTACATAAAGTGTGTTACATTCAAATGTAATAAGCAGTTATTAGCCATGAAAATAATACTAAGGGTGAATATTAAACAACAGGGAGAATGTTTAGAATATGGAGTTACATTTTTAAATAATGAAAGTATTAAAACTGTATACAAAAGAATTCTATTTTTGTGGAAAGTAATAAGAATGTGTATGCATAGTACGTATGACAGCAAAAAATGACAAGGGACTAAATACTAAAAAATGTTAAAGCGATGAAGGAAAATTCCCTATTCTTCTTCCTGTATGATATGTTTTCTCATGTTTTGCAATGTATATATATTACTTTGTAATAACATTGAAAAACCATTTATAAACAAGAGGTCCTCTATATCTTCATCGGAGATTCGCTATTTGTTTGTTTTGTCTTAGGATAAAAATGGAGAGGTTCTTGTCTAAAGAGTGTGGTGAAGACCTGCCTAAAAACAGTAGGAATGAGAGGCAGACTCTTGCAGGGATGGCTTCAACCCACACAGATCCCTCTTTACTCTAAATTTCCAAGCTGGAAAGAGTTCAACCACACCAACTGGCAAGCATTCACTCTGGTGTTCTTTCTATCGTCTGTTACAATTACCATCTCATTTTCAGCTGGGGAACCACTAACTTGTATTCCATCCAAATAGGGAAAAAAAAAAAAAAGTATGATGGAACTAAGAAGAATAGCTCCAGTGCTATAGATTGGCTCAGCTATGCTCCAATATCTAGCTAGGTAGCACGGTTTCATCCCTGACAAGATGCAAAGTATTTCTTCCCTGGTGTCAGTTATTCTGTCCCGTGTCCCTAATATGGCTTTACAATGCCACTTGACAGTTTAGGGATTCAAGAGTGACCTCTCAAAATGTCACCAGTGTCCAAGTGTCCCAAGTTCAAAACTTCAGGGTCTCCTAGTGCCACACTCAGCTCATGTTAGAATCATCTCCATGCCAAATCTAATGCCCCTTTATATCTGTTTATATCACTGCACTCAGGTGTTTGTAACCTCCTTTGAGGATTTGTCTGATGCACCTTAGTATTTCCAATGATGCTTTGCTTAGTACTTTACTCATCATAGATGTTTAGTAGTTCTCTGTTAGAGGGAGGATAGATAGACAGACATGGATGATAGATACTGATTCGGTATAAGCTGGTATAAGCCATCTACCCCTGGGCTAAAAGAAGAGAATATTGTTTATTCGTATTTGAGGGTTTGAAGTCGCCCGATAAATGCTATTCCTTTCTCCAACACATGCTGGGACCCACTGAAGGAAGTTAGGAAAACAGAGATAAAGACATGTTAGAGAATGTGGATGGCCATAAAGGATATCTTAATAACGTGCTCCAGGGCTGGAAAGACTTATCACGGGCCCAGCTAGGCAGCCGCCCCTAAGAGAAATCCAAAGGGGTCAATAAACCAGTTGTATTTGGAGAGGACTTTATGCTGAAGTCCTCTAAATCACTGATTCTCAAACTTCACTTTGCTTAAGAACCACCTGGAGAGCTTCTTTAAAAACCAAACTGGCAGCTTCCTTCTGTCCAGTCATTCTGATTGAGTAGTCTGGATAGAGCCTGTTACCTGTACATTTTGAGATAGGGCTCTATATTCTATCAGAATTGTCATTATAAGGTCCCAAACACCACAGCTGAACAAATAGTATTCTCTTTCTTCATAGGGTAAAGTTGCCTCTTCTAAGAGCGAGCACATACATAAAATTCAATAAGCAATTTGTAAAAATAAAATAATCATTACTGGCTGGCAGAGATGAATATGTAGCCAGCCACTCAAGTTCATACTGCCTCTCAAAGGGCTTTATTTTGCCAAGTGGCAGAGCATACTACTTGGCTGGAAGAACAGCATCTACATCAGGACATCCTGGGAGCACAGATGTGTGCTTTGGCTTGAGAAACAATGAACCACATCAGAAGATTTTCTATAACGTGGCCACAGTAAGAATTCTGTAAGCCATATGAATCTGACTGGGCTTTTGTTTCTTTAGAGAATTGACTTTTCAACCTGAAAAATTAGCCATTTTAGTTTAAAAACATTAGTTGTATAAAAGTAAAATCTTAATTTCTTCAAGCTTTCCAAGTGAGAAGGTGGATTTTTAAAACCACTTCTCCCCTTATCCCTACATACATGGAAATACCATGAAAAAGAGCTGAGTGATGACAGGGACTAAGTGAGGGTGACTGATAAATTGTAGTGAAGAATTCTCCCAGTCTCAGTTCCCAGAGGTCACATTTGGTGCTGGAGATGATGTAATCCTAAAGTTATTGCCACTTCCACTTGCCTGTTCCACTTGCCTGTTCATGAGGAAGAGTTACTGGGATGTGAAAACTGCTAATCAAAGCAAAAATTGTTCTTTGTTAAAAGAAAAATATTTTAAACAAAAGACAAAATATTTTAAACAAAAGATAAAGTCTTGCTATTATTAGAAACGTATTTGAGCTGGCAAAAGCAGGAACGTAACATTTATTGTGTCGAATTTCTACTTTGTGCAGACTTCAGTGGTTACGATCCATTGAAGAAAACGAGGAGTTAAATATCCCAGGTACTCACAGGAGCATCAATTATACTGATTGCTGCAATGTAACAATTTACTGATTCTTTTTCTCATAGATGTTAGTCACGCCATAGTGGCTAACCTTTAAATTAGCTAGCAAATGTTTCTCTTCATAATTGTTCCCATTAAAGATAAAATGCTAGTTAATTTCAATAGCAGAGAAGAGCAATTAGAAAATTAAAGAATCTTTCTCTTCATGTTTCCATTTCAAAATCTGTTAGTTTAAGCAGTGTTTTATGCTTTGATCAAAGCTATTAGCAGATGGCTCTATTTTATGAAAGACAAGAGTACATCTAAAATGCCAACACATTTGTAAAATCCAATTCCAGGTTGCATTATTTAATGTCTATTAATAAGGTATAAATTTGCAGTTAAATACTTATTTCATCTGAACAAAAATGATTATTCATTTAGTCCTTTTCAAGGCTCTTTTGATTATAGTAGCAGAAACCCATCCCAACTAGCAGAAGCAAAAAAGAGGAGTTTTGGGGAGACAACTAGGTTGCAATTCCATAGGGTTCCTTTCTCTGCTACTATGTCTGCTTGGGCCATACAATGTTTCTCCTACCCCAAAAACTCCCTCTCAGTTCTACCAACCTCAAGATGTACCATTTCTGAGTTATTAATTCATGTTAATAGGAAAGAGAAGCTCATGAGTCCACCAAGAGTCAAGTATCTGCTCCACTGTCCAATCAGGACTTGTTTAAACAAGGCTATGCTTTCTCGGGAAAGAGAACTGGACACAGTGGCAGAGACTCGAGCTGTCATCAGAGCTGTTCCTAAATGGTACCTGCGACCATCGGCCACCAATTTAGCCTCATTGCTTCACCAAAATCTCATTTGCAGAATCAACGGTTAGAATCGATTAGTTCTTTGTACTAGTCAAAGTGTAGTTGATTTACAAAATTATATCAGCTTCAGGTGTACAGCATAGTGATCCAGTATTTTTCAGATTATACTCCATTATAGGTTGTTACACAATAATGCCTATAATTCCCTGTGCTATACAGTATATTCTTGTTGCTAACCTACTTTATATACGGTAGTTTGTACCTGTTAGTCCCATATCCTTAATTTGTCCCTCCCCCTCTTCCCTCTGCCCTTTGGTAACCACAAGTTTGTTCTTCTCACAGATATAGAAAATAGTTCATTTCTAAAAATCCCTTTAAATCTATATTTTAAGCACCAACAACAATCATTTTTCTTAAAATAATATCTTCCAGGTCAATGATAAAGAACATTACATCTGCATGTTACATGAAAGCAAACTCAATGGTTAGCTAAAAATTTAAAAATCTGAGAAGAAAACTGAAGGATAATCACAATCATAATGAATTTCGTTTTTGCTTTTTATTTTATTAAAACAAAATAATTATTTTTCTATCAAAGGAAAAATAATATTAGCTAGCATCTATTGCACCCTAGCAATAGCCAAGCAGTATACTGAACATTTAAATGCATTAATGAATTTAATTCTCATATTTATATAAGTTTAGCATCACTACCTTCATTTGGAGACAAATATTTTAAAATTGGATTAAATAACTGACTCAAAGTCAAACAGCCCTGAAGTAGCACATTTGAGAATCAGCTGTGATTCTGAAATGTTTGCCCCACGGTGCTCGTCTACTGGACTATCATTTGACATGAGTTTGCTTCTGCTAGTGTGGGATTCTGAGTGAGAGAGATGCAGATTTCATTCAAAACTAATTCTCTTATTCTGCTTTTATTATTTTGACCATCTACCACCCACTCATGGCTCTATGACCGTCACTACAATCCCAGGTCATACACAGAAGGAGAAGAAAATGAAAAGCAATATGAAGGAATAGGATGCTTTCTGTTTGTGAGACACCAAGGGACAGAACCTTTAAAAAAGTCATACAATGGGGCTTCCCTGGTGGCGCAGTGGTTGAGAGTCCGCCTGCCGATGCAGGGGACGCAGGTTCGTGCCCCGGTCCAGGAAGATCCCACATGCCGCGGAGCAGCTAGGCCCATGAGCCATGACTGCTGAGCCTGCGCGTCCGGAGCACAGGCTCCGCAACGGGAGAGGCCACAACAGTGAGAGGCCCACGTACCGCAAAAAAAAAAAAAAAAAAAAAAAAAAAGTCATACAATGCATTTTATGTCTCACCTCCCCATCATCGTATTCCACACCCCTTTATAAAATTATAGACACCAGAATATTTTATTCCTACATACTAATGAGCCATGTTAATTCAGCCATGATCCCAGAAGAGTCTCTCTAGTCAAAGGAAAAACAGCACAAAATCTTGATAATCCTCCGAATAGATAACCAGTCCTTGAATCAATGAGAGTTGACATAATGTTCATTGGATTTACCTTTAAATCATTATTAATGGAGGCAGGGAACATTTTTCAATTCAATATCCCAAGTGTATATCGAACACAAACTACTGATATATAATGCACATTAAATGCATTTGTCTAGTCCCATCTTAGATTGTGTCATGGACTAAAATACTGCTATCTCGTTTAACATATCTTAGAAGGCTGAGAACACAAATAAGCATGAGTCCCCAGAGAAGCAAACATTAAGGCTGAAACAGAACAGGAAATAGACTTAAGGAATGCAAGACTACAAGACTGGTCACCATCTTCATATACTTCATTTTCTTTACTATCAGTAAAATCTTTGTCATTCATTCATTCCTTCATTCAAGAAATATTTATTAACATATACCAGAAAATATGCTAGGTCCCTTAGAAGCCAGTAATAGAAACAAACAGAAGGGGCTGCTATCTTTGTGGAACTTAGATGCCATAATCTTCATTTCCTACCAAATCTGTGGAGATGCTTGAGTGATTTAAAACACAGGTAACATACAGCTCATCTTCAGGTATGTGTCTTTTTGGCCCTTGGTCTCCATTGTACCTTCTGTGCCTGATTTTTTTTTTATCCTGAGATCATTCAAGCTGCTCCAAGCCTCCTTTCCAAGAGAACATATTGAAAAGGGGAGAAGAGGGTCCAAAAAAGAAAAAGAGAGAAAGCAGAGCATTCCCATGCACTCTCTGTAACCCCCACCTCTGGGTTTAGAATGTTTCTTTTGCACTTTCTGTGATGAGAAGGAGATTAGTCTGAGTTACCCCAGGAGTTATGTCTGCATGTGGGAAGAGGGTGCTATCAGCTTGTCACCACATGTAAGTGTCCAATTTTGGTGCTTCCTTTAGCTCTCAAGCAGTACACGTTTTGTTTGTTTTTTTCCTTCATATCTAGTCTTCAGAGTAAGCCTTCATTCCTGCGAGAGAATTTCAAGTTACTCTTCTTGAATGCAGCAATAACTGATGGATACAAACCACAAGTAAGGAAAATACTGTTTGTTCATCACTGCATCCTTAGTGCCTAGAAGAGTGCATGATACGCAGGAAGTAATAATCTTTCCTAAAGGAATAAATGAGTGGATCCAGGAATCATCTATAAACACCTACTGAAGCATCACTTCCTAACCTCCCACTTATGTGGGTAGCTCTGTCAAGTCCCTCAATTCCAATTGACTTTCCATCCCATCTCCATCCTTCTGTCTGGTTCCCAAGTTTTTTTTAATTTTTTGTTCCAAGACCTGTAATGTACAAGTTAAACTACTAGCTGGATTCTTCTTCTGTATTGTATCTGTCTGGTTCCCAGTCTCTACTGACTGTCACCTTTGGTTTTTGTTGTTGTTTGTTGTTTTGTTCTGGTTTTTCTCTGTGAAATCTCTGTGCTTCCCTTTGATTTGTTGCTCTCTTATTTGGTTTCTCCTAGTGATACCCCCTTTTAAGCCATCAGTAATTAATTCTTTAAAGTTAAACCTACATACATATGTTATATGCATAGTACATTATCCCATAGATAAAATGTAGAAAATCAAGTGAAAGAGACTGAGGTACAGAGAATGGTATTTGTTCACCATTGGAGTTTTGCAGATTGATTTGAATTTCTTCTCCAATCAAGAATCGTGGCAGGAGGCATCACTACAGACACTCATCTGGCAGCATGGATCCAAAAAACCCTAACTATGACCTACAGCTTGCTGTCTTCCAAACATACAGCCAGTTGTCATCCCTACCCAGTGGCCGTACAGTTAGAAAAGGACATTATTGGGCATCTTCTTCCAGAGGAGAGAAAATGTCTAATGCACCCTGATGGTGATGGGAAGTAGGCTTAAATGGAAAAGTGGGCTATCTTGCCTTGAATCAAAGTAGGAATATCTAAAATGGATTTGCTTCTACAAACTGCATGTGTGTTTCTTTCATTCACTCTCTTAGTGGTAAGGATTATTTCCCTCTGAACATAACCATCTGTAAATATCAAAATACTGAAAAAAATTTGATTTTAATAGGAGTTTTTAAAAAATACTCTAAATGAGGTAGAGTCCAAAAAATCAAGTACTCTGCTGTTTTAAAAGTTTTCCACTGGCTTTCTTACCAAAACCAAAAAATCTGAGTCAAACACATGAACCTATTTTATTGGTAAAGATTTCAGCATGTGACTCCAAATGAATGGAATTTTTTTGTTTTAAATATCATCACACCTGAATAAAATTAACAATAATTCTTTAATATTGTCAAATATCCTGTCAATGTTTGCATTTTCTAAATTTTCCTTGTAAATGCTGTGCAACTTTGTCTACTCACAATTTGATTTATTTGAATCAAATTCCAAATAAGGTCCACATATTAAAATTATACTTTTACTTCGCTTAAATCTCTTTTAGTTTATAGGTTCTCCCCCAACTTCATTCTAATGTCTTTTATAGAGAAAAATGAATTAACTTGTTTTGTAAGATTTTTTCAACCTTCTATATTTTGCTAATTGCATTCCACTGGAACCACATTAAATTTTAAGTTTCAGTTTTTTTTAGAAAATAATTTCCCGAGTTAGACGTCTACATATATAATTTTTAAATTATAATCCCCAAATCCATGTCCTCTAGAACCATCTTAGCGAAACATTTTCTTTAGAAATTATTTAATAAACCATTTCATTGATGAATTAAATACTTTCACGTAGCTAAAACATTTAACATTTCCACTAGACCCTTTTTCTTCTCTTTAGAACATGCATAGGAGATGGCACTGTTTGTGCGAAATGGCTTTATGCCACACCCCAAATTTTCTTACTACTCTGCCTTTGCATTTCAACATAGCATTTGAAAGACATACCGTGGGTCGTGAATTAAAGTGCTTGAAATGTGGTAAGTTCTTCCATTTATCGACAATATATTGCCTTGTCCCAAATGATCTCCTTTACGCCTCCTGTCCTAAACATAAAAGACTGAGCTTTGCCATTTTTCTTTGAGTACACCCTGACCGAATCCTTGTGGCTCCCCATCTGAAAGTACTCATGACTTTAATTAGAGTTGAGCCTGTGTATTTAAAAGCAAAATTTAATCATATATTTATAGAGTATTTTTATCCAAACCTCAAAATTATTGCTCTGGCTCATGAAATGTTCCTAAGGAAAAGGCAAATAAAGAGTCTGCCAAGACGTGGCGTTTGAATGTGCATAAGTTAGCTGTGGTGGGCCCAGAGACACCAAAATGCTTCATTCAGCAGGAGACCAATCTGGGTGGATGAAACACATGCTGGGCAGGAAAATCTGATTTCAATTGTTGGTTGAAGCCACTTACTTATTTTAGCAGCACTTTAACCGGTGCTTTTGGACTCTAGATATTATAAAAATTTGGCAACCTGAAAGTGAGTTAACCCGCACTACGCATGTTATTTAAATTTAAAGATGGTGTGTGATTCTCACGTTAACTTTAATATCTTCTGAGTAAGGTCAGTAAATTCCTCCTGCAGGATTGTCTTCATCACCGTCTGTCTCTGCTTCATCCAATGCATCCCCTTCATGCTCCAGGCCAGGGCAGATGCCACACTGTTCTGCCCCATCTTATAACAGAAGGACTCTTTCTTTGTATCAGAACTGGCACACTAATTGCAGAAAAGTGTCAGGTTCACTGCAGTTTCTTGGTCCTGAAAGAGTAATCCTTAAGGGTTTTCTGTTGTTATTGCTGCTACAGTTTATATCTCTTACTTTACAGATTGGTGTTGCACACACTATCAAATATTCCTTTTGTGGGTGCCTGGGACTGTCCTAGGGGAGGAGGTTTGAGGGGGGAAGTGGTAGGAGCAGAAGGAAATGCCAATCACTTTTGATTTCTGTAGGCAGAGGATAACTTCTTGGCTAAGCTCTAATTTAAGATTTAAGCTAAACTCTATTTCAAGATGCACTTGCATTGGTAAGGTAAATGAAATAAAACCCTAACGATAATTTAGGAGTATGGTATAGATATTATCTTAGCCTATCCAGAAACCATGTGCATTAATGACTTACGGTCACTATGGAGTCAACCCCACATGCCAAATCTTTATAGACTTTGTATCAGCAACTAAATGGTCAGTATGAAGGCAACCTCTAAAATAATAAGAAAAACTGGCAACTACCAATTCGGGTGAATTAGACTGATGTGAGAATGGTAACTTTTAGTAGGAGCTGGATCAAAGGGGCAGGAGCAGATGAGCAATTTAAATGTTATACAGGTTTCATTCAAGTTGATACCAAGACATCCACATGGAAATGCCAGTCTTGTTTGATCATAGGACAGGCGACTTGAGAATCTCAACTCTGTTCTTCAAAATTCTGGACGCTCTCAAATTTGGTCAGATGGAGAAGAATAAAACCAGCAGCCTATTAGCTGGTTTGTTTTCAATTCACAAGGTAAGGGGTAACATTTATCCAACATCCTCCTCTTTAAATACCTTGAATGCACCTGGCAGTTCTTCTTCTGAGCTGTCACAGTGCCTAATGTTAAACCTCTTGTTAGATTTTATGACCAAGGAAGCATTGTAACAAGAGGGAGACAGCAGAATGGTCTGATCATTCTGGGCTCATGAAGGAAACCACTCATTGGCCACTTCTTGTTGCCCACTAAGCCAATGTACCTTGCTCACTTTGACTTTATTAGTCCACGCCAAGCTAGGAGAAACTCCTCTTGTTGGCCTATTGTCTATATAATATTCTTGATCTGCATGGACATTGAATTAGATTATTGGATTATGCAGAAATCAGAACTCTGAAGACATTACTGTTAGCCCAGTGTAATAAGAAATAAATGATGTTCAGCAAAAAAGACGGATGAAAGAAGATGATTACAATAGCAAGGAAAAGCAAAATGTGGATTCAGTGAACCCAAAAAGAAATATGAATATATCCAGTGGGGTTGAAACAACAGCCTGTAGTCATTATTTTTCTCTTTGCCTTGAAAGTTCAAATATGTGTTTTTCTCTGAGATTGCTGATATACCTTGCAATGGCTGAGGCTCTTTCATTTAAATCAAGAACTGGCAACCCACTGATGGTATCAAGAATTGACATTCTTCTCTTTTTTTTTTTTTTTTTTTTTTGCGGTACGCGGGCCTCTCCCTGTTGTGGCCTCTCCCATTGTGGAGCACAGGCTCCAGACGCGCAGGCTCAGCGGCCATGGCTCACGGGCCCAGCCGCTCCGTGGCACGTGGGATCTTCCCGGACCGGGGCACGAACCCGTGTCCCCTGCATCAGCAGGCGGACTCTCAACCACTGCGCCACCAGGGAAGCCCAAGAATTGACATTATTTTCATACAGACCTCAAAGATAAGAGTCAGAGATAATGACAGCTGGAAGGCATTTGGGGTTCATGGAGTCAAGCTTCCTATATTACAATCACTTCTCCAGGGAGGATAGGTGACTTGCCCAGCTAATCGGTAAGGGAGGCAGGTCTCACAAACGGAAATCCAGACGTCCAGGCTAGTGCTTTCACGGGGGTATTTTCCAACACTCTTTTTTTTTAAATCCCTTATACATATGGGGGGGGGGCGGGGGGAAGGAAAAAAGAAGTCAAAGCCTCATTGGAAAGAACAGAACACTAAAGGAAAACTGAAAAATATGTTGTAATGACCAAAATCTCCAACAAAGTACATCTATGCCTTCCCCTTGATGTCTAGGTAGACTGATCCCAGGACGGGACGTGCAATACTGCATCTAATTTAAACAACTCCTGGGCATACCAGTGCCTCTAGCAAGCATTCCACAGCCTGCTTTATCCTGCCCGGCATGCCACTTCCTATCTCTGCGTTATACAGTGTGAGGTCACACAGGTTTGTTTGTTTTTCTTCATAATATGTCATTGCTTCAGTGAATTTGTTTGGGTACACTAATCCCTTTAAAATGTAGGAGAGAGAGGACAAACTCGGTTAGCCTTACTCTACCCAATTTCTTTAGCAAGACAGGGGCACAAGCAGCATCTCAGAGACCCACGCAAGGGCACTGAAAGGAAATAAGGTAGATTTTCCAACCATTCCTTTCCAAAATCCCTTCCCCACCCCCATCCCACCTTACCATATAAAAATCGACTCAGTTCTTCTAGGGTCTCCAAAGTCTGTTCCAAATATTTTTACTTTCTCCATCTCCATCACTACTCTCATGGTCCAGACAATATCATCTCTCTCTGAGATCACCATTTAGTTTCCTAATTGATCTTCTTGCATTTCGCCTCATCTTCTCACCATCTGTTTATCACAGAAAAGTCTGATTCCTCTCTTCTAAACACAAATTGAACCTCCTTGGTTAAAAACTTCCAAAGGTTTCTCATCACAGTCAGAATAAAATTCAAACCTCTTAATCTAATTGGGAGAGGAGGTTGCAATACTTTAAAGTTGGAAGAACTAATTAATAACAAGAAGAGAATATATTACTCATCTCCTTTGTTCTTGGGGTCTATCTTGGATAAAATGAAATTTATGAGTCTGGAAAATAGACCCTATCTTGTACGAAATACTATCTAGAATCATAAAAATGCCCATGTTTATTCCCCCTCTTGTTATTCCACATTCTTTACTCAATTCTTGTTTAAGCACTGTCGATTCAGCTCTAAGATACAAATGGAAAGACCATATTTTACACTTGATTTTGGAAGACTAAAAGAAAAAGTTACCACCCCTGAGTTTGGCATAATAAGAGCAGAAGTAACCTGCAAGAAACTCAACTTCAAAAAACCTTTATATCTAAGAGAATCAGAACTATATGCTCTAACCACCATTAATGATTTTGGTGTAAATACTAGGAGCTTAGAAAACAGTTACCTGAAGAAGGAAGTATTTTGTTATTTGAGTGAATACTAAAAGCACCGACAGTTTAAAAGCATGGGAACAACTTCAGTTAGAGAGCCAGAGCAAACGAGAATAATCAGAGGTTTTGTGGGCCAATTTATATCTGAGTCAAGCCTAATAAACTTCACCTCAGTGGATACTCTCTACCAGTTAAAATGTGAGTCCTTAGGGGGCCTGGCAAAAACAGTTCAGGTTGCTTCACCCTTCCTCCTATCAAGTGACTAGAGAATACAAGACTGAATATCCCCAGATAAGTTACTGAAAACCCAGTAGCTGTGGTCCATGTTTCCAGTTCCCTAAAGTCAACCCAATGGGAAAGGAGGCTGTCATCTTGAGATCTTTCTTATCTTTCTCACTCCTCACCTGTTCTTACGCATGAGAATAACCAGTAGCTTTTGGAAACTACACTTCCGCAGAGATTATGATTCAAAACTCTCTGGAACATTCTGATGTGCACTCCCAGCTAAGAGCCTCAACTCGGCAAAAATGGAGGAAGAGTGCGAGATTGTACCTGTTTTAGCCAGTAGAGCTACTTCCAGGTCTTGAGATCCTACAGCCTCTGCTGCCCCCTGGTGGTAACTGCTAAACTTACTCCTCTCTAGAGTCATAGTTCTCCAATAAAACCAAGATACTGAGAACTAACTGTGTCAAAAGTATTATGTAAGGGGTTTGGCACAATGCCATATATTTCTTCATTCATATTTTAACATTCAAGAAAAATAGTTATTCTCCTTGAAAGACGACTCCAAATACCTACGCAAAAACCTATCAACTACCATGAAAAATTTGATTACAAATGCAGAGTAAGAAAAACTAACCTGTTTTAACCTGTTATATTTATCAATATAACTATAGTTAAAGTAAAATGATTCACTTCATTTTTTAATAATTAATAGTATTTCTCTCTTTTTAAATCACATACTACTTAATTCCTTAAATCATTTAAGTAAAAATCTGTTTTGGTGCTTCCAACCAATCAAAAGTAAATGTACTAGGGTCTGAAACTGAACTAAGAAGGATGAAATCTAAGCCCTCTTTCAGTTGTCTAATCTTTTCATCAACTATTTCTTGTTGTTCATCAAAATGTTCACAAAAAAATGCATTATAAATGAATTGCAAAGTTTTATTTATCCCAGGAAAAATACCTCTAAATTGCTAGTCTCTACTTCTGAAATTTGAAGTCCATGGCGGAGATTCCAACCTATCTAATATTTCTTTCCCTTTGACTGGGAGTCTGCTAAAGAATCATTTTTGTCATTGTGTGTTTCATTTAAAGAAACATTTACTAATAAGATCATTTTCACTGTGTGGTCAGACATCTGTTCCCAATTTAATTTCTGGAAGCCAGGCAGAATTCCAAGCAACTCACAATTATTTGACAGTTTTCCATCTTTGTTTCCACTGGTAGCAACAGTCTTCTTAAATGTTCAACTCTTTCAAATAAATTAATAATGTCTCGAATTTATGTTCATGTCTAATCTAATGTTCTCAAACTAGGATAATTTTTAGTCAGAGAAAATTATCCAAAGCTGTTTTGTAGGACAAGGTGTTCTGTACATTATTTTTTATGTGGCTGCATATCATTATAAACATAGAAACCACATTTCAATGTATCTAAATCTGTTTTCCTTTGATGCTCATAAATTGAATATGTGTTCAAGACCATGTGGGTGTTTTTTCACTGTAATAAACTATAGCGAAATCTGAGGAGTTAACCTTGGGCTATAAGGGGATACTTTTGTCACATGAATGTCTCTAGAATGCTGGAAAATTCAATCTATTTTATTGCCTCTCTCAAAAGTTCTAAAAGTTTTGGAGAATTTTAAAACTGTTTGACATACTTCTTAGAAATCTAAAACCTGGGACTGCTAAGAATTAAAATGTCCAGAGCTTGTACAACATATAAAGACACTAAGAATAAATTAATTAGAGTTGGAAGCAAATAAATAAGACTGGCACTGACACAGAGTTTTTAAAAAGCAGCTCAGTTTCTGACCATTTTTGAGGTCAGTACAAGTTAGGATCAAGTTCCCCCCGGCACCAAATGGATTAACTGTTATTTTTTATTTTCTGAGTCCACATGTCAATGTATTTTCAAGACTGAATTTTCTTTGTTTAATGAATGACCTTATAGCTCCTCTGCCTGGAATGTTCCACCCTCTTACAGTCCCCCTCATCCCCCTTTTGCCACCACTTGATAAATCCCTAGTCATTTCTAAGAGTCAACTTGGGCACACTTCATCCGTGTATTGCTCCCTAATCTAAACCCAGTTGTTAGTGATTGAATTTTGTGTAACTTGATCACACTTGACTAGATGATGATAACTGTTCACTTTTCCATCACTCCAATTGGACTAATGAACAATTAGTTCATTAGTCCAATTGGTGACACATACTTTGTTTAATTTTTAAATCTCCACCTCCAGGAATTGTGCCTGACCTACCACCAGAGGTAAAGAAATGTTGGTTGAATGGATACAGAAAGTATACCATAGAGAAAGAGTCAATTTCCTCTACACATAGAATTAAGGATTATTTCTGTGAAGTTTGGGCATTGCTGCAATAAGAAAATATGCTTCTTGTTTGTTTTTACAAGGTTAATTCTGGGAACAATTTTGTTTATGTAAATATTTGCCTCTATTGTCAAATTCTAGCTGAAACAATTTTCCTTATCTATGGTCGATACACAGAATATAACTTCTGGTTATAAAGCAAAATTAAATTAAAATTAAAGCAAAGCAAATTAAATAGAGCTGAACAGTTTTTTTTTCTTTTAATTTGTAACATGTTTAACCACAATTAATAGTTTCTGACCTATTGCTGTTACTGCACTTAATCCTCAGATCTTATCTCCTTAAACGTGTTAAGTGTGCAGACATTTACTAATTACTTAAGATTAATAGAAAAGACCAGCTTGGATAAATTAGTTCATTGCTGTCTCATCTGCAGCAAGTTTTGCCTTGCTCTACTGATTCTTTATTAGATTAAAAAGTCCTCAGTACCAAATCTTATAAAATTTGACTGATGGCTATTCTGTAATAATATCCATCCTCCAAAATTCCTGCAAGACAGAGCACTGGAATCTAACATTCAGCTCTTGCTTGTCTGCTTAGAGGGTCACATTTATGAAAGAGAGTAAGGCCATAAAGTAGCTTAAAATAAATTCCACTACAGCACAAGTTTTAAAATCTGACTATTCTACACACATCCTGATTCTCATCTTCCTTCTCACTTCTGGAAATTCAAGAGACCTAAACCAAGATCAGGTGAAGAAAATGCAACCGGGGGACAGACGGGGGCTCATAGAATTTTTGTCAGAGGGCCATTCCTCTTCTATGAGTAGAAAAATATGTACTTTCTTTTTTTTTTTTTAAACATCTTTATTGGAGTATAATTGCTTGGTGATTAGATGGGACCACCGTTTCGCTTGCCGGTAGATCTCAGATTGATGCTTCATTTCAAACTCTTGTAAGCTAACCCAGGTGGGAGTAGTCATTGCATGTGTTCCAGGAGTTGAGTCAGATACTCTCTTCTGGATCTGGGGGACTTCGAATCGTAAAACACAGGGACTAAGTTCCCTTGCACTGAGTTATCTTAAAGGCTACACCTCAGGGAGAAAATCCATTTTCCTGTGTAGGTGGATATTTGGGTTGTTTTAATTTTTTGCCTTTATGAAGGGGGTGAGCGTATCAGTTTGCTGGGGCTGCCATAACAAAATACCTCAGACCGGGTGGCTTAAATCACAGAATTTTATTTTCTCATAGTTCTGGAGGCTGTAAGTCCAAGATGGAGGTGTCGTCAGGTTTGGTTTCTCCTGAGGCCTCTCCCCTTGGCTTGCAGATGGCCCCCTTCTCCCTATGTCCACATCTGGCCCCTTCTCTGTGTGCACGCATCCCTGGGTGTCTCTCCTGTGTCCTAATCTCTTCTTACAACGACAAGATATTGGATTAAGACCCACCCTAATAGCTTAATTTTAGCTTAATTACCATTTTAAGGATGTATCTCCAAATACAGTCACATTCTGAGGTACTGGGGATTAGGGCTTCAACAGGAATTGCGGAGATGGGACACAGTTTAGTCCATAATAGGAAGTATATACATTTGTGTTCATGCCCAGAATATTTTTGGGTACTTTGAATGTTCTCGTACTTGCCTCCCTTTGCATGTGAGAAATATTCCTTTAGATAGAGATCTAAAGTGAATTGCTGAACTGTCAGATACTCCCTTGTTCCTCCTCATTAATGTCTGAAATTATCAGAATTTTCAGCATTTCCCAAGCAATGCAAATTCTTTATATGTTCTGTAAACGAATATAAATAATCAGCTACATCTGCTGCTAATATCTTCTTCCAACTTGTTGCTTATGTTTCACTTCCACTATGTCTTAACAAGTAGGTGTTATTTTTGCATAAAAATTTATCAGGATTTTCCTTTATTTTATTTCTTCCCCTGGTGTTATTGTTATTGGAGTCTTAATTTAAAAATTCTTCCCTGCTTCAAAATCTTAAAATATTCACCCTAAGTCTTCTCTTCAAATGCTTTAAAGTTTTGTCTTGCATAGTTGAGTCTTTAATACACCTGGAATTTATTTTAGTACATGACACGAGGTAGGAATCCAATTTTGTCTTTTTCCTAGAGGGATAAACAAAAGTTCTGGTCCCATTATTGTTTAGTCTATTCTTTCGCCAGTAGTTTACAGTAGCACGTGTCATATGTAATTTCTGTATATTCTTGGACTGTTTCTGGCCTCTCTTTTGGGGTCAATCAGCAGCACGTCTCTTTCTGGGGCAACGCAGTAGCTTTGTAATGAGTCTTGCAATGTTCCAGGGGATGTTCCCACAGTATTCTTCTTCGGGAAACTCCTGTCTTTCAGCTTTTCCTATTCCAAAGAAATGTTAGAATCTGCCTGTCGATATTTAAAAATAAAATCTGTTGGGATTTTGACTGCCATTTCCCTGAACCAGTAAAATGATTCTGTGGAGAAGAAACATGATATTGGATTTTCCTTTATGAGGACATGGAATACTTATCTATCTGTTAAATCATCTTTATGAGTAAATAGTTATGGGGGGTTTTTGCACCAAAAAAATATATATATAAATAAACAAGTTGTATTTATTTTAGATTTTTTAAAGATTTATTCTTGGTTAATCTATATTGTGATATTAATATAACTACACATTTTAAAATTTGTTCATTTTATATTTTCCTGACATTTACATATATATTTTTCCAATTGTTTGTTTTCAACTTTTTACGTCCTTACGCTTTATATGTGTTTTATATGGTTAAATTTGATTTATTTTAGCCAAAGTGGCAATGTCTATCTTTTAATGAACAAATTTATTGCTCTTGCATTTAATGTGATTACTGATATAACAGAACTGATTTCTAGCATATTTCACTGTGCTTTCTGGTTGATCCATTTTTGTATGCTTCTTGCATCTTTATTCTCTATGACTTTTTTTTGCTTCTTTTGGTCTTTTATTTTTCTATACAATTCATAATTTACATAACCTATGCCAATTTTTTAACTGATTACCATTACAATTTTGCCATGGGCACAAAACTATAAATCAGTTTCTTTACTCTCTTCTTGAAAAATTAAAAGAATTTAACTCTGATAGTGTCTCTCCTGGTGATAATGTCATCCTCTAATTTTGCTTTTCTTTTCAAAATTGACATATTATTATTATCATGTTATGAAGACAACGTTTGCTTGCCTGTAACTCTATGTGTGCGTGTTTGTGTAATCCTTTCTCATTCTGAATCATAACTGACCAGTGTGACTAATAAGATATAGCATAAGCAATGGAATGTGACCACCAAGGCTAGGTCATAATGACATCTTAACTTTCACCTTGATGTCTTGAATCATTTGTTCTGAGAGAATCTGGCCACCATGCTGTCAGGACACCCAAGAACTATGACAGAGGTTTGGTACCAGTACCAACTTTAAAGCCATGTGAGCAAGTCACCTTGGAAGTGTATCCTCTAGCTACAGTTATTTTTTCATATGACTGCAACCCCAACTGGCACATGATGGCAACCTCATGACAGACCCCAGACTAGAACCACCTATCCAAGTCATTTCCAAATTCCTGATTCACAGAAGCTGTAAGAGATAAATAAGGATTATTGTTTTAAGCCACGAAGTTTGGGGCTTGTTACACAGCATTAGATATCTAATGTATTATCCTTATCAATTTCTTTTCTCACAATTATTTTTTGCATTTTCCTTGTAAGATTATTTTCTTTCTTCTTGAAGAAAATCTTTACATGTTTCTTTAGTGAAGCTGATTACTGGTAAGTGAACTCAGACTTTCAGTATCTGAAAATGTATTTGTTTCAACCTATCCTCTTTTTTTTTTTTTTTTTTTTTGTGGTACACAGGCCTCTCACTGCTGTGGCCTCTCCCACTGTGGAGCACAGGCTCCGGACACACAGGCTCAGTGGCCATGGCTCACAGGCCCAGCCACTCCATAGCATGCGGGATCCTCCCGGACCGGGGCTCGAACCTGTGTCCCCTGCATCAGCAGGCGGACTCTCAACCACTGTGCCACCAGGGAAGCCCCCTCTTTTTTTTTTTAAGACAAGTTTGCTGAATATTCAATTCTAGTTAACTGTTATTTTCTTCAAAAATTTTATTCTGCTATCATCTGGCTTTCAATTTTTTAAGAAGCCTTTGTAAGTAATTTGTTCTTTCTCTCTGGCTACCTTTTCCCTCAGGCTTTCTACAGATTTACTGAGTATATTTCTTTTTAAATTATCCTGCCTTGAGCAAGCGGTGCTCTCTGTCTTTGAGTCTGTACCTTTCATCAGCTCTGGCAAAATATCAGCCCCCTTCTTCGTTCTATTTTTCCTTCTGGGACAGTGATGTATTATATTGTTAGACTGTCCCCTTCAATTATTATACTTCTATCTTCTTGTTTTTCTATGTTGTGACTTGGGTAATTTCCCTACCTCTATACTCCAGTTTTACTAATCCTTTCTTCACTTATGTCTGTGTGTTGTTGAATTCATCCATTAAGTTTTTTATTTCAGTTATTATTTCCTTATAAAAATTCTATTAGGCTTATTTCACATATGCTCATTATTTTGGTTTCAAAGATTAACTTGAGGTGTTTACCCCTATGTTCTATTTTCAGGAAGAGCAAAATTGACATTTCCTACTTTCATGTTTGGTATGAGTCACTCATGGAGGCATCTGGACTAACCAACAGTTTTCTTTTGGGAAAATTTTAAATCACATTGAACAAGTATAGAATTACAAAGATTTTCTACCTTTATTTACATTTTGGTAAGTTATATGATTCTAGAAATGTCTATTTTATTGGATACATTGGATTATTTCTTTAACCAACTTCTTCATACACTTTTCTAACCTATTAAATGTTTTCTTTTAAATATCTGATATTGATTATTTTTGTCTTCTCTTCTTTCATTCTTAGCCAATCTCACCAAAAATGTATCCATTTTATTAATCTTTTATATTTCTTTATTTATGGGCTTATAATAGTTCTTGTATTCTACATTCTTTGGATTTAGTTTGCTGTTCTCTTTCTAAATTATTAAGATGGAGACTTAGATGATTGATTTTCAGTTTTTCACCTTCTTTAGTATATGCATTTTTTTTTTTTTTTTTTTTTTGCAGTACGCGGGCCTCTCACTGTTGTGGCCTCTCCCGTTGCGGAGCACAGGCTCCAGACACACAGGCTCAGCGGCCATGGCTCACGGGCCCAGCCGCTCCACGGCACATGGGATCTTCCCGGACCAGGGCACGAACCTGTGTCCCCTGCATCAGTAGGCGGACTCTCAACCACTGCGCCACCAGGGAAGCCCAGTATATGCATTTTTAAGGATGCACATTTCCCTCTAAGCACACTTTAACAGAAAACTGCAAGTTTTGAAAATGGTATTTTATTTTACATTTAATTAAAAATATTTTCTCTTTGCCACTGTGATTCCCTCCATGACCATGAGTAACTTAGAAGTATATCTCTTAGCTTTCAACATATGGGGATTTTCCAAACTGATTTTTTTCCAGATTTCTAGGTTAATTATACTGTGATTAGAGAATACAGCATGTATCATTTCAGTTCTTTGAAATTTGTTGAGATGTGCTTCGTGAGGCAGCATCTGATAAATGTTTTAACTGCCCCATGTGTCCTGGAGAACTGTATTGTACTGTTGTTGGGTGGAGTTGTGTGTGTGTGTGTGTGTCTATTAATGAGTATTTCAAATGTTTATTTTTTACTTAATTTTTCTCCATGTTCTGTTAATTATTGAATGGTTTGTGTTAAAAAATCATCCATCGGGCTTCCCTGGTGGCGCAGTGGTTGAGAGTCCGCCTGCCGATACAGGGGACGTGGGTTCGTGCCCCAGTCTGGGAGGATCCCACATGCCGCGGAGCGGCTGGGCTCGTGAGCCATGGCCGCTGAGCCTGTGCGTCCGCAGCCTGTGCTCCGCAACAAGAGAGGCCACAGCAGTGAGAGGCCCGCATACAGCAAAAAAAAAAAAAAAAAATCATCCATCATTTTGAATTTGTCTATTTCTCATTTTAGTTCTGTCAATGTTTGAGGTTCATTCAAATTATTGTTACATCTTCCTGAATTTTAGCATTATGAGTGTCTTCCTTTACTGCTAGTAATGCTTTCTGACAGCTATTTTCACCTTTCTTTTGGTTACTATTTGCATGACATATCTTTTTCCATTTTTCTTGGCTTCCCCCTTCACGTGGGTCTTGGACCAGGAATTCTTAGCTGCCTTTTTGGTTCTCTCATTCCTATAAGCTGGTACACATGCATACTTACACACAGACACACACACATGCACACAGCCCCGCAGCTTTGCTTCTTATCCTCTCCAGGATAGTGGACCCAAATCACCTGGGAATTACCAGAAACAAAGCTATGGATTATTTTTCATGGTTCCATTTCCTTTTTCCTCAATCATTTTTGCACATATTTTACTTCTTAAACATTTTATACATAGTTACTTTATATTTTTTATCTAATAATTCCAATATATGAAGTATGTAGATCTAAATATTTTTGCTGCTTTTGTTGACTCACCTATGGTGAATTATTTTCTTGAATTTTACATAAGTTTTAAACCTACATTTATATTTAATTAAGCATATTTCATGGATTCCTAAAAAACTGTAATCAGAATGCTTTCTTCCAAAAAGAATACACATTTCTCTCTAAAGCTACTTGAGATGCCTTTGTGGATTCCACTTTATATTACAAATGTCAGAAAAACCTTCACTCCTGACTCCTAATATCTGATTCCTGATTCCGTTGTTTGTTTGGGCATCTGACTCAAAAGCGAGTCCCACTTTCATGTGTATTTTTTCCCCACTGCTTACTCTTCTAGATTCCAAATTCCTCAAGCCGAGAAATATGTATATTAAACATACAAACACTTTATTATAATTTATGCACGATTTGCTTGCATCAAGTAGGTGGGTCCTTGAGAGTCAGTCATGTGCCTTATCACTTGGACCCTAACCCCTCCCCTCTCAGTCCTCAGTCCTCCATTCCTTTGTCCCTCCATATTATACCAAACAGGTCCATATTTCTAGGGAAATTCTCATTAAAAGAATTAATTCCAAAAAATTCTTAGGAATTTCCCAAAAAGTGCCCAGGAATTTCCACTTTGAAAACATTCAAGAGCCCACTTGTACTATCTCATGCAAAGACTTCAGGTTCTTCCTACTCCCATCAAATATACCATTGATTGATTGTCCAACTTACAGTGGGAGGATTCATCATTAAAGTGTAGCTAAGATTCCTTATTGGAAGGGTACAAGAAAAAGGGCAGTCCGGGAAGCTCAAGTATAAGTTCAATGCAGAGGCTATTTTATATTGCTAGGCTGCCTCTAGCAGGAGGATGGATTGTTTTAAAAGTCTGAGTGAACTGGTAAGATTTTAGGCTTGTCTTGAAAGGCAAGTTACTATGACCATCTGCTTTGAAATCTGTGTTAACACTAAAGGAAAGATTTGAGCTAAGATATTCTAGGAACCAAATTGTCCCAGTGAAGCGGGGGGACTACTTATACATCTTATTTCCCTGCAAATATAGAATGCAGCCTTGGTTTTTGGTAAGACACCCTGGGCAGTTTTCAGGAAAAAAAAAAGCTAGTTAAGATGACTTAACTAAAGAGGTCTCCTCCCTTAGTAACCTGCCTCACTGCAATGCCTATTTATGTCTTTCTTTGGAGTGGTTTGAACAGAATTCCAACCTAATACCATTTCTGCTTTCAAAGGACATTATCTATTCTAGACCTCATTTAGCATGAGGATAGAGAAACACAGATAAATGTCTTATCAGGCAAAAAAGTAATTTCATGTTCTTGCAGTTCTTTTCTCTGTCTATTCAAATGCTAGATGCCCTTTCATCTTCTACAAATGATTTTCTCTTAATCCGCAAAAAGTAGTTCATTCTTTCTAACAACATCATTATATTTTGAGTGAATTATCCCAGAACAATTAAGAGCTGTTCTCATGTGACACACTTATCTTTGGCTGTTTGTTTCAAAATTTGATTCAGCTGTGCCCTCCACTGTTTTCTCATTTTGTGGAATGCCTTTGTCAGTGTGGAGGAAAGAAAATAACACAGTAGGGGGCAGGGCAGAAGTCACTGTATTGTAAGACATTATTGCCTTTGGAAACAATGTTCTCTATTCTAGTTCAATGAGCTAATAACAATGCATTACTTTGTCAAAAGGCAGTTGTTACTATCACTGCAACAAAACATCCTGTAATACTAAGCTATTACTGTGACACTTTCGGATAAATGAAGAAAAAGATTTTTTTCATCAAATCTTATTTTGTCATGTGTAACATTTTCATGCTTCCTTTTAGATACTGTATTTTATAAGAGCCAACCTATAAACAAAAGCGTGGACAGTCCTCAGTGTGCACACTTAACTCTATTGTTTGAACAAATTGTATGACTTTAGATAATATAATTTCTCTAATTCACAGCTGCGGCATCTACAGAATGGAGATTTGTGGAGTTGACTAGGAATATAAGTAATGTGGCTAGCTCAGAGCTTCACACCAGGAGACACTGAAAATGAGGGAGGCATTATTACTACTATTAAACAATCTTAACCTACATTAAGGTTTTTGCCCCAGGATTCCATTAAACCAGGGCAATAAACAAACAAACAAAACCTTCAACCATGCTGGGTGCTGTGTTTCACAGGTTTACCTATAATTAGAAGAGTAAAACTCTTCTTTTTATCTTGTCTTAATGGAAGCCTTGAGCAGCAAAGGTATATAGAGACTATTTTCTAAAGTCCTTTGAGAAAACTATTTGCCCACTCAGACATTCTCTGATGCTTGTGACGTGATGTATTACTGATATCCTTTTCTGACATCTTTTAGTTGCCTGCAATGGAGATAACACTAAGAGATAAATGTGAAGTCAGCTATCCAAGCGCAGAGAAAAAAGTCACATTTTTACATCATTAAGCAGAGCCCTAATCTGGGTTTGTTGTCACTGCTGAGTAACATAGCACAGAAAAATCTCCTGTTCACCGTAGTAAAATAAAGGCAGAGCAAATTCTGTATGTTAATTGATTAACACTTCCTTAAGAAGTGCCTGCCATGCGTCAGAAACTGAATTAAACGCTGAAGACACAACTTTAAGATGTGGTGTCTTTCCCTAGCCCTCAGAGTTTAGCTGGGAAAACGTGCACATTAAAAGAACATTAAAGATTTCCAGTCTGGACAAGAAAGAGGCTGTAGATTCATTTCTCCCAGCTTCTTTTTGCCAAGTATAGCTATAAACCCTGGAAATAATGCAAGAGGCAACGGAAGGAGAACTCTGGATGGTGGAAAGAGGGAGACGAATTTGTTTGTGATCCTACAACTAAGGGAAAAACATAGTGGCAGGGGTCTTACAACCCTCCACCCAACAGAGAAAGGCTACTCAGCCCCTCGTGCCAGATCTCCCATCAGAGAAGAGAAGGGAGCCCAAATGAGCTCATTCCTCCCCTGGATTAAATAGGAGTTCTAGGAACACCACCAGGCAAGCAGGGCAATGTATACAAGGGTGAGAGATCAAGACCCACTCTGGAAATCATCAGGCAAGGGACAGGATCTGCTTCCACATAGACAACCTGGGCAGCCAGGCGACACTGCCGGGGAAGCCACAGCAGGCAGCCTGGTTGGAAAGTCTCTTTGTCCCTGTAGACCTGAGACTCCCCTCCCCCACCAAGAGATTGGATGAGTGGGCACCAATGGCAAAAGGGATCCAGCTACATTAAGAGTCTGTCCCAGAAGAACGTTCTGTCCCTTGGGGAGAGGGGGAGACTCTCACCATCTAGAGGCACCAGGCAGCCCAGCTTTGGGGGACTCCTATCTCCTCCTCAAGCACTGGAAGGGCCCAGTGGGAGCCCCAGTGACACCAGATGAACCAAGCAGACCAAATGGCACTCTAAAGGCTCTAAAAATTAAATTGTCCAAAAGAAAAAGAACATAAGTGTGAGTGAGGATGTAGAGAAATTAGAGCCCTATACGTTGCTGGTGGGAATGCAAAATGGTGCAGACACTGTGCAAACCAGTCTGGTGGCTCCTCAAAGGGTTAAACATGGAATTACAGCATTAAATATAGGATTACCCAGCAATTCCACTCCTATATATACACCCAAAAGAATTGAAGTCAGGCATGCAAACAAAAACTCATACACAAATATTCATAGCAGCACTGTTCACAATAGCCAATGGGTGGAAACAATCCAAATGTTCATCAACTGGCTATCCATCAACAGGTAAACAAAATGTGGTGTACCCATAGATGGAAAATTATTTGGTCGTGAAAAAGAATAAAGACTCATACAGGCCACAACATGGCTGAATGTTGAAAACATTATGCTAAGTGAAAGTGCAAGTCACGTGTTTGAATTCCATTTATGTAAAATCTCTAGAACAGGCAAATCTATAGACACAAAAGTAGATTAATGCTTGCTAAGGACTGGGAGATGGGGAGACAGGGAGAGGATTTCTAAGGATACAGGTTTCTCATTGTGATGAAAATATTCTAAAATTGACTGTGGTGATGGTTGCACATATCATATTAAATATAATTTAATAATTATATTAAAAACCACTGAAGTGTACACTTAAAAAAAAATTGAATTGTCCTTGGAACCACAGTCTGCAAAGGTAAGCCAGGAGCTGTGTGCTAATCCCAAGCAGGTGACTGTCTGCTAAAATAAAAGATTTAAATAGGACCTGGAGTCTCCTAACATAATTGTTGAAAGGTTGATACAATTAAAAGTAACTATCATACTGAGAAAAGATGATCAACCAATGCCAACACCAAGATGAATCAGATACTGGAATTATGGGACAAACAGCCTTCATAAAAACGTTTCAATAAGAAATTACATATTCTCTTGAAACCAGTGAAAATCTTAGCTGATCTGTTACAAAGATATTTAAGAATATAGCAAATGCCCTTAACTCGCGGAAGTAAGGCAAGGAGGAGTGACTTTTCACCCTATAACTTTCTGTATGCTTTGAATTATTTTCAATGAGCGTGATTTTTAATAATAAAATTAAAACTAAAACATCATAAAATTAACTAAATTCCATTTTGAAAAGTGAGAGAAACAGCTACCCCATGCCCCAGTACTGAAATGCCTTCCTTTTCTGGTAAGTAGCTAGTGTACTTTTTAATGGTTTTATATTGAAGTCATGAAAAATTGAGTTGGTGGTTTTCCTTATAGAAAGATTTATGAGCCACAATTTCAAAAAAAGAAAAAAAAAGTACATCACTTTCTAGGAGCAAGTAAGTTCTATGAAACTGGCTGAGTTGAATTCTGATAGTGCCTATGTACTGCACTGAATGACCGTGTTCAATGTTTGAGGGAATAGAGGGTTAAATACTTTTCTATTTTTATTTTTAAATAGTGTCTTTTTGCTCTTTACTATTTTTGTATGTCTAATTTATTAGAAATGCTGAATATTATGATTAGAGGAATATTCGTCCTCTGCATCCTATTGTGATTTGGGTAACAAACAAGTGTGGCAGCAACATTTTTTTTTTTGAGTTATCACCACATACAAGGCTATAGGTACACTACATTCAGCTTTAAGAGATTATCATGTTTTTTAAAAAACTACCACCACTTGGGAACAATTTTTATCTAGTTAATGATGTTGAACTCAGAATAGAAAACATGGCTAGAAGTGATCAGTATTTACCCTACTCTTTTTCCTGAAGAAGCTTCAAGCTGAGTTCCACACTTTTGACTTAAATAAGTGGCATCAGCAGAAATCCTGGGTATCAGCGCTCCTACAGAATAAAAGGACAATAGGAAGGGAACCCTCCATGTTTTTTATTTTGTTTTCTCATCTGTATTTGTTACCTTCGAACTTTCCAAAGATCTGACCAACCATGGTGTGATATTGTGATTTATAATAAGAAATACAAATTTGGTCTTCACCCCATTCCCGACACACAGCTCTTAAAACCCTCGAAATTTCCTGAGTGATGAGAGAGATAAAGTGTCATGTGTATGTTCATTAGGTGACTTTTGGAAAGTATCTAGGTCACCTAAGGCTGGGGGCTGGTTGTCAATGGAGCTAACAATGTGATTAGAGGGTTGAAACTTTCAGTCTCACCCACTGATTGAATTCAATCACCAATGGCCAATGTTTTAATCAATCATGCCTATGTAATGAAGCCTCCATAAAAACCCAGGACGGGATTTGAAGAGTTTTGGGGTTGGTGAACGCGCAGAGATGCGGGGAGAGTAGCGTGCAGAGAGCATGGAAGCTCTGAATTCCTCCCCACACCTTGCGCTACACATCTCCTTCCTCTGGCTGATCCTGAGTTATATCCTTTTATAACAAACTGGTGATCTAGTAGGCAAACTGTTTCCCTGAGTTCTGTGAGCCATGCTAGCAATTAATCAAATTAATCAATTATCATTTGATTAATCAAATTAATCAATTAATCAAATATCAGAGGGGGGTTGTGGGAACCTCTGATCTATAGCTGGTCGGTCAGAAGCACAGCTGACAACCTGTACTTGTCACTGGTGTCTGAAGAAGGGGTTGCCCTGTGGATCTGACGCTATCCCTGGGTAAGATGGTGTCATAATTAAGTTCAATTGTAGGACATCAAGCTGGTGTCAGAGAATTGCTAGGTGGGGTCGGGAAAAAAAAACCACACATTGGAGCTGGGTACAAAACCACACGTAGTCATCAGAAGAGTCACTCACCTAAGCAGTTGTACCTGTAGTTACATGATTGAGAGCCAAGCTCCCATGTCTGGCAATTAGAGCACGTAGAAAAGCAATATCTATCCCTCTTATTTTATCAAGAAGCAACAGAGAAAATAATAATAATGCAAAATCTATTTTTCTACTAACCTGGAAGGCTGTGCAGAAAGCAGAGGACTAAGAAAAAGTATGATGTACGCAATGCCAAAATAAGTGAGGTTGTTCATCACCAGCGAGCTGCCACTCCTGTCATAGGCATTCGTTCTTTCTTCACGGCGGCAGCAAGAGCCTCTGCTTGTGCCAAAAACATCCTAGCTATGACACGCACATGCAGATTTCAGCGTTCCTGTTAGAGCAAAGTATAAATGTAAAAATTAACCCCAAAAGGGACTTGTCACCATCAGGGAGCATGAAGATTTCAATTTCTGGATCCATCAGTTACTGGGAAGACACATGGTGTCTTAGAATAAAAAAAGTTATTCCGGAATAACTCTCTCAGTCTAAAGTGACAGAGGTAAGAAGAGTTGTCATTTTTGGAAAAACTTAGAAACCTATGAAAAACAATCTTTTGTTAGGTTTATAAAATGATTCCAATAATACGGAAGTGTTGAAGGTTATACTGTCCCCTTGCCATCTCCCCTCCGGCTCAGTTGTTATTCCCCAGATTTAACCGTGTTAGGTTTCATGACTTCATGTCCGGAAAGATATATGTACTATTGCATGTAAATGATCCTTTCATTTACACAAACATCTGTGTTTTACAATTTTTTAAATTAACTGATATGTTGGTCAACTTTCCATTTAAATAGTTAAATCTACCATTTCTAATCACAACTGCAAAAATAGCACAATGTATGAATATTACTAATACTTCTCTTTTTGATGAACACTTTGTTGTTTCTGGATCTGAAAATCAGTGAACATCTTTGCATTTAAGTAAAACTGTTAGATAAATTCCTGTGAGTAGGATTCTGGATCACAAGAAATCTTGGTATTTTAAAATTGCCTTTCAACATGATTTGAGAGTACTTACTTATTCTAGCCAACACTGGCTATTATAAAACATTCTAGTGTTTCCAGTAAGATAGGGGAAAATGGTGTCTTCTTGTTATTTAAATTTGCATGTATAGTTATGTGTTAACTTTAGCATTTTACCATATGGCTGGCTATTCACTATTTGTTATTTTTTTCTGTGAAATGTTTCATTTTTATTCATTTTTCTATTGTGAGAACACTTTGTGTAGTAAGAAAATATGGCATTTGTCTGGCATAGATTTTATACTTTGCATACATTTTCCATACTTGTCATTTTTCTTGCAACATGAAATTTTTTTGTAATACCAAATTTATACTTTTTTATGTGGTCCAATTTATGACATTCCCCTCTCAATTTCTAAGTTAGAAAGAGTTTTTTCCATTCTAAAGTTTTTAAAAAGTAAGGTTATTTCTTCTGGTCTTTTTAGAATATCTCTTTTTAGTTTAAATGCTTGTATATCTGGTATTTATTTTACACTCAAACTTCCAGTAGGGATTTAGCTTTAGTTTTTTGAGAAGAGTTATCCAAATGGCCCAATGGAACCTTCTGAATAATCTATCAGATGCTCAACAATTTTAAATATCCTCTTCACCAATATCTTGATTATGTTTATGTGTCTGTTTCTGAATTTCTTTCAATTTTCTTGATCTATTTATGAACTTATACCAAATTACTTTAGTGTAGCTTCATAGTACTTTTAAACCAATAAAAATGACTTTCTGCTAATTACTTTTCTTTATCAGACTATCCCAAGATGTTCTCACATGCTGATTATTTTACATGAATTTTTGCTAAGTTAAAAAAATCTGTTGTTAGTTTAATTGAGATATAAATGAGTTTATTGTTTAATTTTGGGGAAAATTGCCAATAGGAATTCTGTTTTTCTGTCTAAAAACAGGGTATGACTTTCCTTTTATTTAAGGCTTACTTCATATCCTTTAGTGAAATATTAACATTCTCTTCATATAATGTCTGGATATCTTTAATTTGTGTTTATTCTTAGATATCTTATCTCTGTTGTTTTGATGATGACAGTCTCTTCCCAAAATGCTGATAAAAGAAAAATGGAGAAGATATGATTTGTGAACTTGAGAAGATCAGAGTTGAACTAGGAGTTTACAAACAAGTAAAATTGGGAAAATAAACACATGCACCAAATGATGTGAGGATTCAGAGGAGACAGTGTCCATCTCTGCAAAATAAGTTTCCTAATAAAATGCAACATTTGATCTACATGCTTAAGAATGAGTGGAGTCTCTAAGTCAATCAAAGGTTAAAGGACTTTGCAAGTAGAAGGCAGGGGAAATGCAAAAACAGGGCAATGAGAGAAGAAGGCACTCCTAGTGAGATGCTCCTGCTGGAATGGCAGGATGGCTGGAGCTAGAGATGTGTGGAAGGGTATTAGAACTGAGCTCCCAGGGCCATGGTCTGGGCTATACATGCATAGTCAAGGGTCTTTCGTTTCAAGTTAAGGAATTGGAATAGATTAAATGTGTCCTATATTGCAAGAGGATTTAGGTAGCTGTGAAGAGGTTTATCCAAAACAAGGAGAGACAGGTGGCAGGGAACGCCAGCAAGGGGAAGAAAGGTCAGGTTTGGACAGAGAATTTGAGGTCTTGGAAGCACATCCCAGTGGTAGCAAAGCTCCTAACATAAAGATAATTCTCATCAAATATTGAATGAATTAAAGAAAAAATAAATGGAAAAGCATGAATGCTTTGAAGTCAGGTATTTCCAGAAGTGCATAATGTATAATAATTTAATCTCAAGGTTTAAACCACTCATTCTATAAAACCAACAGACTTCCAAGGAGCGTAGTATTTTGCCTAATAAGCATGACAATGTTAAGGGACTAGAATCTGGAACAGAGCTCTGTTTTGACATACAGCAGTAATTAAGTAAATTCATTAATGTTTCAAAGCACTTGGGACAGTGTTTGCACAAACTAAGTGCTGTGTAACTGATATAACTGTTAAGTAAATACTGAATGCCTGGATGCACAGGCCCTGGATTAAAAACAGTAAAGTAGTCAATGTTTAAATCAGACCTCAGTTCCCTCTTTCTGAACTACTTACCTCTCTCTGGCTGTCCCCTGAGTTTGACTCATGCCATCGTTCTAAGTTCCAAACATCTCCATTAATCTGCCTTTTTTCCAAAATATCTCACAGAAAAGGATGTATTTACTGCAGGAGTGTGTTCAGGAACAGAGGAAGGAGGGAGCTTGTGTCATTTGACACATGGAGGAAAGCTCTGTGCAGCTGGACCATTGTGAACTACAGCAGGATGATGGGCAGAGACAGGCAGGGCTCAACTCAGGCCACTTTTAAGGAGTTCGGACTTTCTTAAGAGCAATGAGAAGTCAGTAAAGGGAATTAAGTAGAGAATATGTGCTTAGACTTTCATGTAAAAATGATCCTTTCAGTTCACAGCGGAGACAGAGATCTGAAGGAATCGAGAGCAAATGAGGAGCAGCTATTCCTGAAGTCAAAGTAAGAGATGATGATGGTTTATACTATAGGAGGCTCTGTGGAAAGGGAGAAAATCACGAAGAGGAACTGGGGACCCATTCAGATGGAGAATTGAGGAGGGGGCAACCTCAAGAATGATGACTAAGTTTTGTGCCATAAGCAACTAGGTACCATTTCCCAAGATGGGAAACTTTGGAGGAATTTCATGGAAAAGAACATGAGTTCAGTTGGTTATATGAATCCAGAGTTCAGTAAAGTCTGTGATAAAGAAATATGCTTGGGAGTTGTATCAGGCCCGTCTCACACATCCTATTACATCCTTTCAACCCCACCTCTTACTCTAACCAAAGCTGCTACAACCACCACTGCTATCCCCTCTCATCCAAGTTCCAACCAGATACTTGCAGGTCTACTTTGACAATTTCTCTCCTCAGCCTTAGCCTTGTATCTCTTGAGGGCTGCCTGAGGCTCGTACAGGAACCCCCCAGAACGTGAGGGAGTTAACTCCCGTGACGCCATCCTTGATCAACGGGAAATAGAAGCTGATGAATAAATACTTCTTTTTCTTCTCCCCTGGATGGGCAAATCTGAGCTGCATTTTATAAGGCTGCTCAGAAGATCTCAGAAGGATCCAGCACCAGTTGCCGCTGCAGAAGTTGTTAACTTGATAACGCATCTTTCTGCTGGTTTTCCTCCTTCCCTGTCTTGCTCGTCCCATGCATTTCTGCCACAGCCTGGAATAACTTTCAAATAAACTACAAACCTTTGCCTCATTCTGCTTTTGGAGGAACCTAGGTAAGATAGGAGTTATCAGTGGGTAAGTGGTAATTCAAGGGCCAAGAGTGGAGAAGATCACAGAAAGAGAGAGAAAAGAGTAAGCAGTCTTCAAAATCTGATATTTACAGATTGGATAGAACTAATAAAGAAAACTAAGCAGAGAATCCAAAGAGGAGGGAGAAACAGTGAAAGAGAAAGGGAGAGAGGGAGAGAGAGGAGAGGGAGGTATCAAGGAAGGCACAAGAAAGGAATATCAAAGTAGGGAGTGGTCAGTTTTGTCAAATATTTCTGAGATCAGGAAAAATAAAGACCAAATGTGTACAGTAGATTTGGCATCGTGGAGGCTAATGATGCTCATAATTGGGACCAGCATTTGATTTTATTTTTTTTAACAGAACACACGTTTAAAAGAACACATGGAACTGAAAAATGTCATGAAGAACCTAGGGGTAAGACAGGAATAAAGACACAGACCTACTAGAGAATGGACTTGAGGATATGGGGAGGGGGAAGGGTAAGCTGGGACAAAGCGAGAGAGAGGCATGGACATATATACACTACCAAACGTAAGGTAGATAGCTAGTGGGAAGCAGCCGCACAGCACAGAGAGATCAGCTCAGTGCTTTGTGACCACCTAGAGGGGTGGGATAGGAAGGGTGGGAGGGAGGGAGACGCAAGAGGGAGGGGATATGGGAACATATGTATAACTGATTCACTTTGTTATAAAGCAGAAACTAACACACCATTGTAAAGCAATTATACTCCAATAAAGATGAAAAAAAAAAAAAAAGATCTTCTCAGACTGGAACTCTCGGTATTGATAAGCTGTGAATAAGCAAATAAGCAAGGGGGCTTTAAACACCCCTGGAGTCACATCGTTCTGGGGACTCTCTCTTTGTGAGATTGGTTTTTTCTGATGGCTTTTGGCACCACAGTGCTTGGTTCCCGTTGAGGGATACTTGAGAAGCTGGACTGATGAGTCTACTGCTGATTTCGACATTTCCCAGCATACATTTGCTAACACCTGTTCCAAATTTAGGACAATGTTTAGCTCAGTTGTCATCTTCAATCTTGTAAACATATGATGGGCTTCTCATCTGCAAGAGATTAACCCGAAATTGAACCTGCAATGCTGTCTTAAGGTAATGACTGTATACCAAAAGGAAACCCTCTTGCACTGTTGGTGGGAATGTAAATTGATACAGCCACTATGCAGAACAGTATGGAGCTTCCTTAAAAAACTAAAAATAGAACTACCATACGACCCAGCAATCCCACTACTGGGCATATACCCTGAGAAAACCATAATTCAAAAAGAGTCATGCACCACAATGTTCATTGCAGCTCTATTTACAATAGCCAAGACATGGAAGCAACCTAGTGTCCATCGACAGATGAATGGATAAAGAAGATGTGGCACATATATACAATGGAATATTACTCAGCCATAAAAAGAAACGAAACTGAGATATTTGTAGTGGGGTGGATGGACCTAGAGTTTGTCATACAGAGTGAAGTCAGAAAGAGAAAAACAAATACCATATGCTAACATATATATATGGAATCTAAAAATAATAATAATAATAATGGTCATGAAGAACCTAGGGGCAAGATGGGAATAAAGACACAGACCTACTAGAGAATGGACTTGAGGACACGGGGAGGGGGAAGGGTAAGCTGGGACAAAGTGAGAGAGTGGCATGGACATATATACACTACAAAATGTAAAATCGATAGCTAGTGGGAAGCAGCTGCATAGCACAGGGAGATCAGCTCGGTGCTTTGTGACCACCTAGAGAGGTGGGATAGGAAGGGTGGGAGGGAGGGAGACGCAAGAGGGAAGAGATATGGGAACATATGTATATGTATAACTGATTCACTTTGTTATAAAGCAGAAACTAACACACCATTGTAAAGCAATTATACTCCAATAGATGTTAAAAAAAAAAAAAAA